>NC_138773.1:113700385-114067885 GCF_965119305.1 Pelophylax lessonae | reverse complement strand
CACGCTGTGACAGCATGAGAAAACGAGAGTAATTCAGCAATTCTGACAGTGCAAATTTACACTGATAATCAGGGCACTGTTTATCAGTGTCCTGATTATCAGTGCAGCCCCATCAGTGCCTATCAGTGCAGCTTATCAGTGCCCAACAGTGCTCCCTATCAGTGCCCATCAATGTGGCGTTATCAGTGCCCATCAGTGCAGCTTATCAGTGCCACCTCACCAGTGCAACCTCTTCATTGACCATCAGTGCAGCCTATCAGTGCAGCCTCATCAGCGCAGATCAGTGAAGACGAAAAATTACTTATTTGCTAAATTTTATAACAGAAACTAAGAAACATTTTTTTTTCCAAATTTTTGGTTTTATTTCGTTTGTTTCGGAAAAAAAAATTTAGTTTAATTTTAAGAATACCACCAAAAGAAAGCTGTTTCTGTCTACAAAAAAACAAAAAACAAAGATTTAAATGTAATTTGGGTACAGTATTGGATGACTGTGCAATTGTCATTCTAAGTGCGACAGTGGTGAAAGCTGAAAATTGGCCTGGGCAGGAAGGGGGCGAATGTGCCCCGTATTGAAGTGGTTAAACAATCACATCAAATTACATGTAAACTGATATCAACTAAATGAGTAGCCTCTGCACATGCAAGCTGCTTTTATAGCCTTTCCAGGCAGCCTCCATCCAACCTAAGCATGCCTGGGTATGCCCAAACTGTACCAGTTCCAAAAATGTCATGCAATATGCCCTGAGTGCATGCCGGGATGTGCATGAGCTTCACAAAGCCTAATGAAACAAAACACAAACTTATAAAATACTAACTATATATATATATATATATATATATAAATATACAGTATACACCGTAAATACATAAATACAGTATATAGCCAAAAATGTATAAGATAAACCCAAAAGTGTTCAGTAAGCAAAATCTTTGTTGTCTAGTGTAATCAATGTCCTAAGTTTAGAAGAAACCTGTTGAACACAGAGAGAAAAAACAATGCTCGGGCTGGCTACAGCCTAGCTGCAAACACCTACATTTAAATAAGGACACTCCAGCTTAAATCAGGGTCCCTATACCACATTTATTCAATGACACACCCCCACCCAACCAAAATGCCTTTCAGTACTGTGCCTAAATGTATTATGTGTTGGTATTATTTGGAATATGGATGGCATACTAAAAGTCTTTATGTACATTTAAGTTCAACCCAGAAATACAATAAAACAGAGTTATTACCTGTTAACTCACTTTTCAGGAATCTTCCAGGATGGCTTACAGAGAGAGAGGCTCCTCCTGCCTGTTTACCAGCAGTACCTCAGTATTAAACAAATAACTGAAGGCTGTGATATATTATATTACTCTATTGGTAAACCATCAACCTTAGTCCCCGTTATACCCCCATAACCATATGTCATAGACACATTGATCATTATGGGGGGGGGGGGGGAATAGGCACCGTCCTGGAAGATTACTAAAAAGTAATTTAACAGGTAATAACTGTTTTTCCAAGTCATCTTCCAGGATGGCTTACAGAGAGGACAACATAGAACTACCTGATTAGGATGGGACCACTGCTTGGAGCACTTTTCTCTCAAAGACCTGGTCTTGGCTTGACGAAAGTTTGGAAGCTGGTCAAGGTAGTGGTTTGAGTGGCGATGCTCTGGCCATTTCGGCCAAAGAAGTAGCAACTGCTCTGGTAGAATGGGGTTGATTATTGAAGATGGATTCAAAGAGGATGAAAGATATGCCTCACAGATTGCTGCATTTAACCATCTGCCAATGGTATTTTTTCAAGCCTTCCTACCTTTGTGGGGTCCAGAAAAGAGAATGAATAGCTCTGTGGTAGATCTCCAGTCTCTTAAATTTTCACAGAACGATGGGATAATGATTACCTCTGTCCAATGAAATTTGCTTGCAACTTTTGTAAGAAAAGCAGGGACCAACAACAGAACAATTTTGTCGTGCACCATAATGCAATACGGTTCTGCCACTGAAAATGCATGAATTTCGCTGACCATTCTAGCCAATACTAAAGCCACTTGGAGAGCTGTTTTCAGCATTAGGAGTCTGATGGAATAGGTCACAAGAGGCTTGAAGGGTGACTGGGATGGGTTTTCGCCCAATAACTGTCAATAATATTTTGATTACAGGATCCTCAGCTATTCTGAAACTCAAAAAAATTGGAAAGGGCCGCCACCTGGACTTTAGGCGTACTGAGCGCTAGCCCTTTGTCTGTTCCCGCTTGTAAAAAGTCCAGTATTGCTGGAACCATTGGACATTCTATCTTCATGTTGTTTATGCGCCAGACACAGAACTTCTTTGAGATCTTATTATAGATGGAGTTGGTGGAAGACTTCCTGCTGGTAAGGATTGTGTCTATTACCTTTTCTCACCAACCCTTCTGAGTTAGCAAGTCCCTTTCAGAAGCCAAGCCGTCAGAGAAAGTTGGCTCACATCGGGATGATTTGCTGATCCCTGATAGATCATGCAAGGCAGAATTCAAGGTCTTGCTATGCTGAGCTTTAGTAACCCCATGAACCAAGCCCTTTTTGGCCAGCAGGGTGCTATTAAGAACACTTTTGCTGATGAGAAGTGAATTATTTTGATGATCTTGGGAATAAGTGCAAACGGTGGAAAGTCATACGCCAGTCCTGTTTCCCCAAGGTTGAGATAGGGTGTCCAGACCCACACTGAGTGGGTCTCTTTGCAAAGAAATTTTTTTTTCAACTTTTCTGTTCTTTCTCGTGGCAAACAGATCTATTTGGGGATTTCCCCATCTCGCTGTGACATAATTGAATATGGTCTGGTTTAGGCATCATTCTGTTTCGTGCAATACTTCCCTGCTTAGAAAATCTGCTAGGGTGTTTTGTTTTCCCTTTAGGTGCACTGCCACTAAGGATGCCAGATTTTTCTCTACCCACATCCAAATCTCTGAATGCTCATAAGGCTTGCTGTCCTTGTTCCGCCTTTTTTGTTTATGTAGCTGACTGCTGTGATGTTGTCTGAGAATATTTTTACATGCCAAAATAACTAACAGTCTTCCTTCACAGATACAATAATAAAATATACCATGAATATTAAACACAATCATAAAATTAAAATCCGGTAAATGAGAATAAGATATATATATATATGAGTGCTCATTAAAAGTGCTGCTTGCTTCTTCCAATTGCCTTATAAAGTGTTTCAAAGTGATTCTAATAGGTGAAAACCATGAATAAACAACAGTATAAAAATGCCTAAATAAAGAGTCTTTTCCAGAAATACAGTCCAAAAAATTTTTTTTCAAAATATAAACGTGTGTATATTTTCTCCTTTGTGAACGTGCTTGGATGGGTAAATAAAGTGACTTAGTATCCTCCACCTTGTGTGTCACCTCTATGTGCGCTAAACTCTCACCTTAAAGGCAAGAAAAATATGCCTCTGGTATATATCCAGACTTTAAATGGATGTTGTTCCCTTTGGCCTCTGTCTGTTTTAAATCCAGATCATCGGTCCTGTTTTCCTTTAAGTAAACTTCCTGGACTCCTATGGATGACCGGTTCGATTCGCTGTCCTTGTCCTATCCTCCTTATTATAGCTCAGAAACAAAGGGCTATCATGGTGCAGTACATTTAAACTTTTATTGCCATATCTACAGAAATGTACTTACAATGTTGCGAAGATCAGTCAGCATAAATCAAAACAACCGCCGCTGTGGGGATCGAGTTTCGTCGTAACGTCACTTCCGGGTATAGGGCTCTTCCTACGCGTTACGTCACGAGGTCACGTGACTTCCTCTAAGTCACGTGACCTCGTGGGAGGAAGTCACGTGACATCATATTTTTCTTGCCTTTAAGGTGAGAGTTTAGCGCACATAGAGGTGACACACAAGGTGGAGGATACTAAGTCACTTTATTTACCCATCCAAGCACGTTCACAAAGGAGAAAATATACACACGTTTATATTTTGAAAAAAAAATTTTTGGACTGTATTTCTGGAAAAGACTCTTTATTTAGGCATTTTTATACTGTTGTTTATTCATGGTTTTCACCTATTAGAATCACTTTGAAACACTTTATAAGGCAATTGGAAGAAGCATGCAGCACTTTTAATGAGCACTCATATATATATATCTTATTCTCATTTTAATTTTATGATTGTGTTTAATATTCATGGTATATTTTATTATTGTATCTGTGAAGGAAGACTGTTAGTTATTTTGCTTATTTATTGATATACACATTGCTCTGGGAAACACTACGCACTTTTGTTTAATTATTTATTTACTCATTACCTCTTCAACGATATAACTTATGAGCAAACCCTTAGCACTGAGCACTTTTTTCACTAATATATATTTGCACCTTATACCAACCTATCAAATTTAGAGATACACTTAACATCTAACCCCTGAAGCGCACCACTACCCACATAACAATATCCATTCAACTGTTTAGTATCAGTATCAGTGGCGCTGCATCAGGGGGTCTCTAATCACCTCAGACAGCGCAGGGATCATACACACCCTTTTGCTATTTTTACATGCCATCCCTTTATGGTTTGGTTGGGCTGAAGGACAACATTGCTTTCATCACTGCTCTTAGCTCCTTTGTGTCGGATGAGTGGCTGGTCCACCGATTGTCCCAGCTGCCTTGGACCATTTGCTCATTAATATGAGCTCCCCAACCTCTTGCACTTGCATTTGTCGTGATTATGACCAAATTTTTCTGTGACCACAGGCACCCCACTGTGAGGTTGATTAATTCCATTGAGCTAAATCTTTGAATCTGGTCAAATTGGGATGTGTAAATATGCATCCCTTAAGTCCAGGGATGCAATGAACACACTTGGTGTCGGACGTTCCCTGGTTAAATAAATTGATTCCATTTTGAATCTTTTATTTTTCACATGTGTGTTGAAATTCTTCAGATTCAGGATAAGATGGTATTTGCCTGACAGCTTCTATCTGAGAAAGATGTGAGAGTAGAACCCTCCCTTTCTCTGGCTTTGAGAGATGTAACCAATCGTTTTTTGATCCAACATCTCCTCAAGAAGGGAAGACACAGCCCTTGCCTTCTCTTCATCTCTGGGCAGGTTTGTTGCAATGATTTTTGTTTGGGGTTTGCCAAACACCTCTTTTCTATATCCTGATTTTACTAGATCCAGAATAAATTTGTTTTTGGTGATTGTGTGCCTTGTGGCAAGAAGGACTCCAGTCTTCCTCCCACCCAGCCGCATGAGTCATTCAAAGTGTATAGTGGGTACAATCAGCGCAAATCTAGTAGTGATGTTAAAAAAAATGAATAAAGCGTACATAAGATAAAGATAAGTGAATAAATCAATCTGGCTGCAATCACTAATGTGTGTTCTCACTCCACAAGTGCAATCTATATACCGAAAATAAGTGTAGCGCCAGAAAATGTATAAATAATCAATGAAGATTCAGAATGACTACAAAAGCTACTAAAATGTAAATGAATCAATACAGTGAACTGAAATATAAAAATATTGTAAAAATACACAGTGAAAGCCAGTCTAGTGAATAAATAGTGCTAAAGTGCTCCATGCATCTCCTACTAAATGAAGTGATGGTCAATGAATAATAAGATGAATCACTATAAAAACCCTTGAGATATAAAAAAAAAAAAAAAAATCAAAAACAGAAAAATAAAAGGTAAAAAAGTGTTTAAAAAAGTCCACAATGTGATCCACTCAAGTGAATAAATAATGCAAAAGTGCTCTGTGCTTCTCCTTCACCCGTGATGCTAAGCCTCTCACTTCACATTCAGACCCCTATTTCCAGCAGGTCAGAACCAGCTGTTCTCCCCTGTATGGCTGGTGTAATGGATTCCACAAGTGCTTGATCCTAGAGTAAAAGACGTCATCATCATGCGCCCGGCCGACGCTGGAGACACAGGCCGCATGGGGAGACGGCTGAGATGCTCACCTGAGCAAGGCAATGCAGTACTACTAGGGAGAGAGACTCCGTGAGTCAAACCCTCCCTGCTACCAGCGCATCTACCACTGGGGACCTGCTGACACGAGGTAGGGAGAGAGGATCCCTGATTGCATCACCCTGGCTTCTTTTGTCCATTCCTGAGAACAGCCCTTGATGCACCAAGCTGATTGTATCCCCAGGTTCACTGCCCCTGTAACCGACATATAGCAGTCAGGAGGACCCGGCAACCTAGCACAAAGGCAAAAGAAAATAACAAACTCTTCCTGTCTGGCCGGAGGAAACACATATACTGAGGTACTGCTGGTGAGCAGCCATTTTCATAATGTGGATCATGTGTTTTCTGTGTTAGGTGGGAGCCTCTCTCTCTGTGAGCCATCCTGGAAAATGACTAAGAAAAACCTCATAAAAATATAATGTATTTAGTAGTCATAAATGCTAAAGGTTGTTGCAATTGTATACAATTATCCGGTCAAATGCTGGACCTTTCTCACACCCATAGCTCCCTCATTCTTTGGTTGTGTTTAAGCTTCCCTGCTCAACTGTACTGCCTGTTCTTTTTTGGTCACTGAGGCAGCCCATAATAATGATGGACTAATTGGAATGTGTAGGAGACGGGAGAAACCAGGAAGTGTTAAAGCTTTGGAGTTCCGAATTGCCTGGTCTTAAGGCACAGCAGCATGAACTCACACATTGCTGTAGGTACAGTATGTGTAGACATGCTTGTTAATAATTGCATTTCTTTTTCTGACAGAGTCCCTTTAAAGGCTTGACAATACATCATAAAATTCCAGTTTACTTTGGATTGGGTTTATGGCTGTGATTATATGTAATTATTGGAACACATTCAAGTTCTTTACATCCTCCAACTAAAGCCAAAAATCGCAATCAACAAATGAATGAAGTCACCTCCATACATGAAATCTACCCCAGGAAGGCTTATCTGCATGAGATGATCTAAATGTTCACTCTGCTTCACCACAGTCAAGCCTGTTTCATGTAGAATAGGGCAGTCCAGAAAAAACAGTTTCAGAAGCAGTTTCAGCTGAATTACAGCAGAAAAGTCATTGCACAGAGCAATTCATTCTTGGAAGCTGCCAGAGCTGCTGGTTCTCTGCCAACTTCTATGGAGCAACATTTTGGCATTGAACCTTTGGATTTGCAACTGTGTTTCCCACATCTGATTTTCACTGAATCACATTACCTGTCAAGGAAATTAGTTTAGATAAGCCTGGTCATTGGTTCTAATTTGCGTTCAGTAAAAAATATGTGGGCGTATAATAAACAATTACAGAAAATATGTGACAGTTGTCTTTGATCTAATATGCTTATATTTGGCTATCAGCGGTGGCCCAGAGCCATGATAATTAGCAAAAACTCCCTTTTATCATTATACCTCTTCTTAAAATATATTAAAGTACTGGGTTATGCATATAATACCTGGGCATTATGGTTCTGCAGGATTTAGTTTTAAATCCATACACAATTAAATGAATTTACAGTACTAACACAATGTGACATATGACATCCCTAACTTGTGAAATGCAATTTAATAAACATAGGTGTACACAGCCTATTGCATTAGCATGTGTATCCCAAAGCTCAAACAAATATGTGTGTGTACATGTGTATATATACTGATGGTGTCAGTAGAGCAGTGGACGGTGTCATTAGGGCAGAGATTGGTGTCTGTAGGGCAGTGGACAGTGTCAGTAGTTTTTATTTGTACTGTTTTATTTTTTACAATTTTATTTTTTAAGTATTTTTTCTTTTTGTACAGCACGGGACAGAGACATAAATAATAACATATGGGTTATATAGCCACCTATAGGTGAATAACACTGGCATCCAATCATAATTGATCACCCCCTATACAACCCCTCCCACACAGGAAGTATCTCAGTTTTTTCGCCAGTGTTTAAAAGGTGAAGGTCGCCGTGGAGAGATGCTCTACACGTTTGTTATATTTCAAAGAAGAAGAAAGAAGATTATGTTATCATACCCCAAACAAAGATCACTGGATCTAAGGGGTTAGCTATCGGATCCATCTAAAACAGTCAATGGACTAAAAAGATGGTACCTGAGCCTCGGTAAGCAGATACAAGCTTTTGCCTGTGACGCTGTCCTTTTTAGGTGCTGGACCCTGGGATCCGGACCCTTGAAATACCAAACCCCAAAGGCGCTCCATTCTGGGTGCTCTACAGGGGACCCAGTCCTTGAAGGTCTCTAAGACAATACTCACCGTGAAGGGTGAAGTTTGGATTCTTGCTTACAGCAGTTTCCTGTGGAAGGACTGGTGAGTCCATTTTAAACATTTACACAGCAAACAAAAACCTTAAAAGGTTAAAAATTGCAAAATTGTAAATATTTTATGCACTGTTCCCCTTCATAAGATTATAGAGACTTGTGCCAAGTGTATTTCTCCTTGTATTTACATTTTAGCAGGTTTATGCAAAGTATGTTTAAATCATATTGTTACACTGTTTCTTACCCTGAGCTGATCACCTGAAAAGTATCAGCTGTGACAAACAAGATTCAGCCTAAGCTGCTCTCACCATTTGTTTGTTGTGTTCGCCCTGGCGCATAGGCGTCCGCATGTTCGCCTCTGCTGGATTGCGTATCTATGGCGTAGGCCTAATTGCGCAAGTGCGGGAATCTTCGCATTTAAGTACAGGCATACGCCGCGTGGTGGGCGTGTTCTAACACAATTTGGCGTGCACGTGGACGCCATGCACCATGCCGCACATGCATAAAAGGGCACGTTCTGCAAGGAACTGTTTCCAACACACTAGCCTCTGTCACGGGCTGAAAGGAACACAGAGCAGCAGCAGCTGGGTTGCGTGAGTCACTGTGGGTGTATGTTACTGGCACTAATAGGTCCTCTATCTTAGGTAATCAGTGTTGTGTGCATTAGGCTGTATAAGCTTGGCACAGACCTTGAGTACACTTTAAAAGGTAGTACCTCAAGTTTGTCTTTCTATAAAGCAAAGTCTGCCCGAAAGAGGGCTAGAGGGAGCACAGTTGGAAAGGGCACTATGATGCCACCATCAGGCCCTGGAGGTCCTAGTCGTGCTTCCACTATTTCTACCGTTCCTGATAAGCCAGGGGCAATTAGCCAATCTGAGCCATTACGGTTGTCAGGCATAGTAGCTACTCTGTGTACTTCTGCCACAGATTATGTTACCAAGGACGATTTGGCATTGGCATTAGCCAGCCTAGAGGGTAGGATTGCTGACATGATTACAGCACCACATGGAGGAAATAAGTGGGTTAGATCCCCCTCTCCTGAGCCACCCCCTGAATCAGTTCGGGATTGGGCAGAGAATGTGGAAGATGTAGCTGAGGGTGACCCTATAGATAGTCAAGCTGAAATTTCCACTTCCGGGGAGTCAGAGTCAAAGGAATTTCTATCAGCCTCTCAATATCCAGTCTCTTGCTGAGATGAGCCGGGCTGAGTTTAAACTCCCGCCCTTAGAGACAACTGAAACCTCTTTTTCCTCCCTAGGCTCATTGTGCCCTCCTCAGAGTATCTTGGAGCAAGAAGTGTATAATGACTGGGATCGTCGGGATAGAATGTTTGTTCCTATTAAAATGTTTTCATTGTTATATCCTATGGAGGATAAGTTTTCTAAGAGATGGAAAAATTCCCACTGTGGATGCAGCCCTTTCTTTGGTTAACAAGAATTTAACCTGCCCTGTGGATAATGCCCAGGTTTTTAAAGATCCAACGGATAAAAAGGTGGGATCTTTATTAAAAGCCTCCTTTGCGGTTGCAGGTTCTGCAGTAAAACCAGCAGTAGCAGCCATAGGAGTGTGTCAGTCTTTGAAAAACTGCATAAAGTGAGTAGCCAAGACAGTTCCTTCTCAAGGAGAGTCTGTGGAAGATCTGTCAGATCTAACTTGCACTTTGTGTTTCACAGTTGATGCTCTTACGGACTCCATAAGGCAAATGTCACGGTTTGCTCTGATGGCAGTGCATTTGCGCAGAATCCATTGGTTAAAGAGCTGGTCTGCAGAATTACCATGTAAAAAATTACTGGCTAGCTTCTTCTTTCAGGGAGAACACCTTTTTGGTCATGATCTGGATAAATATATCCAAAAGATGTCAGGGGGAAGAGTACGTTGCTACCTGTAAAGAGTAAGAGCAGGCGTCCTTCCTTTAAAAGGAAGCTTCCAATTCCAGGCAGTGGCGACAGCCTCAACCATCTGCATTCGGACCTAAAGCCTTTGGGGCAAGGTCAGAAAAAGCCCTGGGCCCAGAGATGAGCCAAGTCAGTGAAAGGGTTCCCCCACTCGAATGGGTGGGGGGAAGGCTCCTGCAGTTCTCAGTATATCAACAAATCCCCTAAAAGAAAGATCTCTCTTTCAGGCATTTATATCAGCTGAGAGCTCAGAGGGTGGTAACCGAGGTTCCAGAAAATGAAAGGTTCAAGAGTTTTTACTCAAACCTATTCATAATCCCCAAACCAAACAGGGATGTGAGACCTATTTTGGATCTCAAGGTGCTGAATCAGTTTCTGAATGTTCATTCTTTCCATATGGAATCAATTCGTTCAGTCATAGCCTCCCTGCAGGAAGAGGAATTTCTTGCATCCATAGACATCAAGGATGCTTATCTTCATGTGCCTATATTTCATACCCATCAAAGGTTCCTTTCATTTTGCGATTGGAAACCATCATTTACAGCTTGTGGCCGTGCCCTTTGGGTTGGCCATGGCTCCAAGAGGGTTCACAAAGATCATAGCTCCAGTATTGGCTGTTCTAAGATCCAGAGGGATATCTGTAATAGGATATCTGGATGATCTATTACTAATAGATCCATCGGCGTCTGCTCTAAGCCCAAATATCGTTCATCGTATTTTTTGCAAAGAAAAGAGTGCCCAGATGGGACTTTAATTGAGGTGCACGCAATGGTCACTACTATGGAATAATGAATGTATTTGGTTTATTGTAAAAACATAACTGAATATGAACAAGTACCAACAAGTAACAGATCTCAAGATATTAATACAAAACATGATCAACATGACAGGATTACAGAGCAATATACATATGAAGCAATAGACTTAGTATATAGCTTTAATTGAGTAAAAACATACAATAAAAGTATAATGGTTAATGCACAAGCCAATAAGCATCTGTGCAAGGCATATGTAGCAGTAATACATGAGTAGAATGTCTTGGATAAAAACTCAACAGAGCACAAAAAATCGTACATTTTTTTGGACGTCTGGGTTGGATACTGAACTTAACAAAGTCAGCATTACAGCCAGTCCAGCATCTGGAATACCTGGGCCTTCTTGTGGACATAGTGCAGGCAAAGATATTCTTGCCAGCAAGAAGGGTCTCAGACCTGAAGGGTCAGGCTCGGTCTATAGTAAGACTGAGATATCCGTCTATACGTCTTTGCATGATGTTACTGGGGAAGATGCTGTCCACATTCGAGGCAATTCCCTATGCTCAATTCCATGCCAGACCCTTGCAGAACAACGTTCTGTCCAGGGGCGGACGTACAGGGGTCGCAGGGGTCGTCATGGCGACCGGGCCCCATGCTGCAGGGGGCCTGAGAGGAGGATCGGCAACCGCAGCTGAGACCGAGCTCCCCCGATCCTCCCGAAAGAGCTGATCGTGATCACATTGGAAATTGGAATGGAAAGTGAAAGCAAAGCAGAGTGTGTGCTGTGCTCTCTGCCTTCCCCTACAGTGCAATACCCGGCAGGAAGTTACAGGAAGGTACAGTCCTCTCTCTGCCGTTCTGTATGTATGTCTGTGCATTATGTATGTGTGTGTGTGTGACTGTGTTTATATGTGTCTGCATATGTGCATCTATATATGTATGTGTGTGCATGTATGTATGTTTGTGTGTTTATATGTGTATGGATATATGTACGTGTGTGTGCTTACATGCCGGTTGTGTGGGGGACACTTATCATCTAGGAAGCAATGTGTGGTGTGCTTGTCATCTGGGAGGCGTTGTGTGTGCGGGCACCAATCCTGGGGGGATGCTCTGAGTGGGGAGCTTGTCAACTGTGGAGTGCTGTGTGTGGGGTGCTTATTATCTGTGTGTGGGTTGCTTGTTATATGAGGGGGGCTATGTGTGGGTAACGCGTATCAGCTGGGAGATGCCTGTCAGCTTTGTGGGACACATCAACTGGGAAGTGTATGCTTTTATATATATGTGTGTGTATATGTGCTTATATATGAGTATGTATATGTGTGTGTATGTGTGTACATGTGCGTTTATGTGTGTGTGTGTGTGCACATTACTTTTAATCCTGACCCCATATATGTGTACAATCAGAAGTAATTTTTTTTATTTCAGGTTGTTCATAGTACCAGCAAGAAAATGCTATTCCTCTGAAAAGCGATCCATACTCATATCGCTTTTCAGAGGCATTTGACAGGCGGTAAAAAGGCAATATGTTGCTTCTTCACCGCCTACTTTAACCCCCTAATGGACGGGTGGGGAACCTGCGGCCCGCACAATCATTGCGTCTGACCCCCCTGCCGCTGAGCCTTTGTATGCCAGTGGAGCTGTCAGAAGGAGCCAATGGCTCCGTCCTGACAGTGTGAGTCACAGAAAAGCTTCAGAAAAGGGTGGACCCGGGACACAGAGCAGTGCGCCCCGAGCCCACCCATTTGTGTGACAATAGCGAATGAAAATTCACTATTGTCACACAGATCCTCCTCCACAGACCCGCTTCCTGATTGGGTCTTGGACGAAAGGCAAACACATGCCATTGGTCGAGGAGGAGGCTGGAGGACTCGAGGAGAAGCCGCCGCTGCAGGTAAGTACACTGGCTTTCTGCATTAAAGGGGGCACGCTGTGGTCAGTCTGCATTGAAAAGGGGCACGCTGTGGTCAGTCTGCATTGAAAGGGGGCACGCAGTAGTCAGTCTGCATTGAAAGGGGGCACGCTGTGGTCAGTCTGCATTGAAAAGGGGCACGCTGTGGTCAGTCTGCATTGAAAGGGAGCACACTGTGGTCAATCTGCATTGATGGGGGCATGCTGTGGTCAGTCTGCATTGAAAGGGGGCATGCTGTGGTCAGTCTTCATTGAAAGGGGGCACGCTGTGGTCAGTCTGCATTGAAAGGGGGCATGCTGTGGTCAGTCTTCATTGAAAGGGGGCACGCTGTGGTCAGTCTGCATTGAAAGGGGGCATGCTGTGGTCAGTCTGCATTGAAAGGGGGCATGCTGTGGTCAGTCTGCATTGAAAGGGGGCACCCTGTGGTCAGTCTGCATTGAAAGGGGGCACACTGTGGTCAATCTGCATTGAAAGGGGGCACACTGTGGTCAGTCTGCATTGAAAGGGAGCACACTGTGGTCAATCTGCATTGATGGGGGCATGCTGTGGTCAGTCTGCATTGAAAGGGGGCATGCTGTGGTCAGTCTGCATTGAAAGGGGGCATGCTGTGGTCAGTCTTCATTGAAAGGGGGCACGCTGTGGTCAGTCTGCATTGAAAGGGGGCATGCTGTGGTCAGTCTGCATTGAAAGGGGGCATGCTGTGGTCAGTCTGCATTGAAAGGGGGCACCCTGTGGTCAGTCTGCATTGAAAGGGGGCACACTGTGGTCAATCTGCATTGAAAGGGGGCACACTGTGGTCAGTCTGCATTGAAAGGGAGCACACTGTGGTCAATCTGCATTGATGGGGGCATGCTGTGGTCAGTCTGCATTGAAAGGGGGCATGCTGTGGTCAGTCTGCATTGAAAGGGGGCAAGCTGTGGTCAGTCTGCATTGAAAGGGGGCACGCTGTGGTCAGTCTGCATTGAAAGGGGGCATGCTGTGGTCAGTCTGCATTGAAAGGGGGCATGCCGTGGTCAGTCTGCATTGAAAGGGGGCACCCTGTGGTCAGTCTGCATTGAAAGGGGGCACACTGTGGTCAATCTGCATTGATGGGGGCACGCTGTGTTCAGTCTGCATTGAAAGGGGGCACACTGTGGTCACTCTGCATTGAAAGGGGGCACGCTGTGGTCACTCTGCATTGAAAGGGGGCACGCTGTGGTCAGTCTGCATTGAAAGGGGGCACAAACATTGCACTTGCGACCGGCCCTGGCGTTCCGCCACCAGGCTGGGAGGGAAGGGCCCCGTCCGGGGGGCCCTTTATGGTTTCTTGCATCGGGGCCCTGAAGGTTCTAGTTACGCCACTGGTTCTGTCTACTTGGAATGGAAAAATTCAGTCCTTGGAGCGGTCCTATTCTCTGCTGCCAAGAGTACGACAGAGTCTGAATTGGTGGTTGTTGACTAGAAATCTGGAGAAGGGGAAAGCCTTTCTTCCAGTGACCTGGAAGGTAGTGACTACAATTGCCTGTCTCTCTGGCTGGGGAGCGGTTCTGGAGGAAGCCACTGTCCAGGGGAAATGGTTTTGATAGAGTCATCTCCCATCAACATTTTGGAAATTTGTGCTGTCAGTCGGGCTCTGAAATTCTGGACGCCCAGACTTCGGGGTCACCATGTCAGGGTGCAATCCAACAATGCCATGGCCGTGGCTTATGTCAACCATCAAGGGGGCACAAGGAGTTGTTAAGCCCAGAAAGAGGTGGATATTATCCTGTCCTTGGCAGAGAAGTTTGTTCCATGCCTGACAGCAGTGTTCATTCCAGGAATAGAGAACTGGCAGGCAGATTTCTTGAGCCGTCAACAGATGTTTCTGGGGGAATGGTCTTTAAAACCTGAGATTTTTCAATTTATCTGCCT
Organism: Pelophylax lessonae; assembly: GCF_965119305.1. NCBI lineage: Eukaryota > Metazoa > Chordata > Amphibia > Anura > Ranidae > Pelophylax > Pelophylax lessonae. The sequence continues at coordinate 114,053,250 of NC_138773.1, read as the reverse complement.
ACGCTGGGGGGGTCCCAGATGTAGATCTGTTGGCATCCGGGTTCAACAACAAATTGGAGAGGTTTGTGTCCAGGACCAGGGATCCACTCGCAGTCGGAGTGGATGCCTTGGTGACTCCTTGGGAGGAGTATTCCCTGATCTATGCCTTTCCTCCGGTACAGCTGATATCGCATTTGTTGTGCAGGATCCAGCTGGAGGGGAAACCGGTAATTCTGGTAGCTCCGGCTTGGCCGAGGAGGATTTGGTATGCACAAATCCAAAGGTTGGCAGCGACGAGGCCCTGGGTCCTTCCACTGCGTCCGGACTTGCTCTCTCAAGGTCCGATATTCCACCCTGCTATACAGTCTCTAAATTTGACGGCTTGGCTATTGAAGCCTTAATCTTGGAAGAGCATGGTGTGTCTGGCCCCGCAGTTCATACACTGATAAACGTCAGGAAGCCAGTCCCTAGAAATATTTATTACAGGGTCTGGAAATCCTACATTGCCTGGTGTGAAGCCAGGAAATGGCACCCCTGCACATATATTATCGGGTGAATTATATCCTTCCTGCAAGCAGGGGTAGATATGAAATTAGCCCTGAGCACAATTAAAGGGCAGATTTCAGCTTTATCATTTTTTTTACAGGATCCGATCGCTTCCCATTCGTTGGTTCAAACCTTCGTCCGGGGAATATTGCGTTTGCTTCCAATAGTAAAGCCACCATTGTGTCCTTGGGACTTAAATTTGGTGTTGGCAGTTTTGCAAAAAACAGCCTTTTGAACCTCTGAGGCAGGTTCCCCTGGTTCTTTTTTTGATTGCGATAACTTTGTCTAGAAGGGTATTGGAATTAGCAGCTCTTTCTTAAGAGCCGTTCTTACGTCCTCACCCAGATTTTTTGCCCAAGGTAGTGTCCGCCTTTCATTTGAATCAAGACATTATATTACCTTCTTTTTTTCCAGATCCTCACTCAGAGGAGGAAAAGTTATTGCATTCTCTTGATGTAATGCATGCACTTAAGCTTTATTTACAGGAAACAGCTCAGATTCGTAAGACTGAGAGCTTTTTTCTACTGCCAGAAGAACCCCAGAAAGGGATTGGCAGCATCTAAATCTATGATTTCTTGTTGGATTCGCCAGGGTATTATCCAGGCGTATGGTTTAGTAGGAAAGGTTCCACCTTTTCCTGCAAAGGCACATTCTACCAGAGGAGTAGGTGCCTCTTGGGCACTTCCCCATCAAGCCTCTATGGCTTAGATTTGCATGGCCGCGGCCTGGTTGTCGGTGCATACGTTGACTCGTTTCTATAGAGTGGATGTTGGGCCCCAGGAGAAGTCTGCTTTTGGCCACAGTGTGCTGCAGGTGGCGGTGTAATCCTTCTGTTAAGGGTCAGATGGGGGTATTTTTTGGTGTCCCCCTCCCCTCAGATGCATTGCTTTGGGACGTCCCATATGTTATAATTTATGGCTCTGTGTCCTGTGATATACAAAAATAAAAATTTATTTTTAATTCATACTTACCTGTAAAATCCATTTCTTGAAGTACATCACAGGACACAGAGGTCCCTCCCCTCTTCTATGGGGTATTTTATTGCTTTCTACAAAACTGAGGTACTTCCTGTCTGGGAGGGGTTATATAGGGGGGTCATCAATTCTGATTGGTTCCAGTGTCCTTCACCTATAGGCGGCTATATAACCCATATGTTAGGATTTTTTGCTCTGTGTCCCATGATGTACTTCAAGAAATGGATTTTACAGGTAAGTATGAATTAAAAATTAATTTTTTTAGAAGCCCCAACAGGCAGACCTATGTTAATAAACTATCATACAGTTCCTAATAATGAAAAGATTACTGGCACCCCTGGGTGCAAGGGATGTCTTCACTTTGTCCCAGTACATTCTGTGGGAATGATAAGAACATTTGGGGGCAGGTATTTATTACCTCATGTAGAGATTACAGTGCTCTCTCTTAAAAAACCCACTTTTTTAAGGCATGGAAAGGAAGGAAAAGCTCAGAGGTCTCCACCAAAAAAAAAATAGGAGGCGAGACAGGAGAGCCCTTATGGTGTAGTAATATGACAATATTGATGGGTCGTAAGAAGTTTTAGTCTAGGCAAGGGCACTTCACTGAAGCCTAAATACTGGGAAAAAATGTAATATGCATGTGTACTCTGTGACAGCACTGGTATTACTGGCTGCTATATAAGATATAAGAACCCTGCGCTATTAATAGTGCAAAAAGAAGAAGAAGCCACCACAAAAAGTGCGATCACCACAATAATAAAATGCATATATGGGGGACACTCATTATAGTGTCACACCTTTTCCTGATTTGTGACACCAGTGAATTTTAGCGCACCTGATTTCTTTTCTACACATTTTTATCACCATTTGTTTCGAAGGTTGCAGCTATTCACACTATTGATCCTGCGCACTTATTTAATTTTATACACAATAAAATGCATATACCTAGAATAATAAGTGAAACGCTTTGTAATTAAATCCTCTCTCTAAATGATATAATCTAAACAAAATGATATGATGACATCATTACATAGGGTGGAGCTGAGGTTTTTTTGTATAGTGAAGAAACTGCTTTTACCCTTTCTGCCATGTGAATGTATTTTTACAAATTTTTTAATAAAATAGTGGTTTGCGGTCTGCACTATCTTGCCTTTTCTTTTCTAAAAAATCTATATGAAGAGTGGCTTTGGATGCTAGCTGTGATACAGCTTTATACTTAAAAGCGAGTTTGACCTCTTTTTGTTAGTGGGGTCCATCAAACCAGGTGAGAGGACACCCAGAGAGGAGCTTTAGTAGTGGGAACATCAGTGCTGTTTTCATTGGGGGATAAAATGTGAATTCCTTATCCTTAGAAAAATTTGTTGTACTTTCTGAAGATTGTTGTCACGTGAAGATTCAACGGTTTATGGGACTGGTATTATCGTTTTGGACAATTTGCACATTTTTTCCTATGGTATATATACTTCAAGAACTATATCTGCTGTATTATACTGATTCACATTGTTTATCTGCTTTCTGATGTTTTTGTAATATTGCACATTTTTTGCACAGATTGAATTTTTAACATACACTACTGGCTGCTAAACATTTTGCAAAGGAAACAGCAGCAGCTTGTGTGGAAATAGAGCAAGTGCCGAGACTATAAAAAAGGTGCTATTGAGATGACCATGGGGGAGTTCTGTAGTTCAGCAGGGGAGAACTCATGCAGGGTGGATACCATTGCTTGAGATTTCAGTGTAACAGAGGCAGCATTGTCAATTCCTAACAGAACAATTGGAGCTCACTAGATTTCTAGTAGGATTAGGCCTCATGCATAGATCAGAAAATCAGATATCCTTAAATTGATCTCAATGCATCCTATGGTTTTCTGTGTAGATTTATAAACATGACATTTAGAAGCGTTTACATGCTCAACACTTGGATGCACTTACCAAGTCAGAAAAATTTGCTTCACGGTATGTTTACTGTTGGTTTTGCAGAGCAGAACATGGTTGAATGGATAGAAATGCATTGATTGCGGCAAAATCAGCTTGCAGGCAGGAACATGTTAATACTAACATACCTTTAATGTACTTCTTTTGCAGAAAATATAAAGCTTTCTTAGTATTTTAGGACAGCCTTACCTGAGCCTCCAGCTCCATAGAAAACCTTATGACTTCCTGGTATGTAGATTTGGGACGTGAAAACTGTTGAGACACAGGAAGGAGTTCACCAGCTGACCTCATTAGCACACACCATGCAACTGCCCTCCCCCTCCCTCTCCCTTTGTACTCACATAGTTACATAGCTACATAGATAGTGAGGTTGAAAAAAGACATCAGTCCATCCAGTTCAACCTATGATGTGTGTGTGTGTTTGCTTTTAACCGTACATTGTATACCCCTGTATGTTGTGGTCTTTAAGGTGTCCATCTAATAGTTTTTTGAAACTATCAATGCTCCCTGCTGATACGACTGCTTGTGGAAGAGAATTCCACATCCTTACCGCTCTTACAGTGAAGAACCCCTTACGCACTTTAAGGTTAAACCGCCTTTCCTCTAGTTTTAGTGAGTGGCCACGTGTCTTATTGTATCTCCTTTCTCTGAATAGTTTGTTCCTTATGCTCAGGTCACCAGTACAGTATTTGTACATTGATATCATATCCCCCCTCAATCGTCTCTTTTCCAGAGAGAATAGGTTCAGTGCTTGTAGTCTTTCCTCATAGCTGATGTCCTCCATTCCCCTAATTATTTTTGTTGCCCTTCTCTGGACTTTCTCCAGTTCCAGCACATCCTTCCTGAGGACCGGTGCCCAGAACTGGACAGCATACTCCAGATGTGGCCAGACCAGAGTCTTGTATAGTGGGAGAATAATCTCTTTATTTCTGGAGTGAATCCCCTTTTTTATACATCCCAGTATTCTGTTGGCTTTGCTTGCGGCGGCTTGGCATTGCATGCCACTGCCAAGCCTGTTGTCTACCAGTACCCCCAAGTCCTTTTCCATCCTAGACTCACCCAAAGGTTCCCCCCCTAGTGAGTAGCTTGCTTTCTGGTTTCTGGCCCCCAAGTGCATTACTTTACATTTTTCAACATTAAATCTCATCTGCCATGTAGTTGCCCACCCCGTTATTTTGTTCAGGTCCGCTTGCAAGGTTTCCACATCCTGCATAGAAGATAATGGCATGCCTAGTTTAGTATCATCTGCAAATACTGAGATTGTACTCGATATCCCCTCCTCTAGATCATTTATGAATAAATTAAACAGGATTGGTCCCAGGACAGAACCCTGGGGGACCCAACTTTCCACACCTGCCCAATCCGAGTACTCCCCATTACTCACCACCCTCTGTACTCTCCCCTGGAGCCAGTTCTCTATCCAGGTACTCACCTTATGGTCCATACCTACCTTCCTTAGTTTGTACAGTAAGCGTTTGTGGGGAACGGTGTCAAAGGCCTTTGCAAAGTCCAGATACACCACATCCACATACAAGCTTCCCTGCGAGTATGGAAACCCGGACTTCTGCTGGTACTCGATGTAGGATACACTGGCACTCAAAGTCTGCCAGGTACCCATCAATTTCACAGTTCTTTTCGTCAAATGCTTTAAATGCACTATAGGGAACCTTTCTGGAGTCCCCAGTGCTGCTGGGTCCGCTCAGGAAACTTACGGCCGTTGCTGTGTCTCTGCCAGTTTTAACTGTAGCTCCATCTGTGCTTTTTGCATATTTTCCTCCGCTATGATTTTCATCACCTGCATGATGATCTCCGGCATTGGGTTCGGTCCAAACCATGCCAGTCTCTCTCGCATCTCCCGGTTCGTGGGAGATTCAGTTTCCCAAACCGTCGGTATATCCATCTCCCGAACGGCCGGTATTTCAGTTTCCTGACCGATCGTTACTGCCTCAGCCATGCTACCTCGGTCTAGCTCCATCAATTCGGCTATAATGACCCGCTTAGCCTTGCAGCCTGCACTTTTCCCCCGAACTTTTAATAGTTCCTTTAATGTGCTGCGCTTGAGCCGTGTGTACCAGCTCTCCATTCGCTGTACACCCGCTTCCTTTGGATTCTTCGTTTAGGGAAAAAGGGAAAATCCCGCCGCTGCCAACCAGTTGTGACGGTATCACTGTATCTCACCGCCTTGTAATTCCTTAATCCCCAATAGTTGAAGAATCCCCAATTTGCCAAATAAGAAATCGCTGGTATCGCTGAATAATTCCACACATGAGCCAAAGCTGAATGCTGGAACACGACTTTACTGGAAGCAACCACAGGCATTCCAACCTACAATTTCTTTTATGCCCTGCTCCCATGCAAGGGAGACAGCCACAACAAATCCCCCCCCCCCCCTCTGTCTGTGAGGTAATTATGATACACAATGGTTAACATAATTATCACAGGCAGGAAAAAATGCAGTTTTACCCCCATGCTGTAACTTTAAAACTATATTTTTTATGTATCTTTATACAAATACATATTCACAATCAATCCATTCAGGGAAACAACATATTCAAAAATGGCACGAATCAGACCAGGGGTTTGAAAGTTAGTAAAAAGTATTTCTGGCCTGGCTGAACACATGGCTTGTCTGCCCAAACCCGGTTCTACACAGTCTTTTGTCCTGGAGACAATTGAGAAGTGATCCACTTATCTCCCAAGGACAGAGGCAAGACTCCATTAGCCACAGCAAAATACATGAAACTATATAACTATGCAGCTATTGCATAAAACAGGTACATTCAACATATCCCCAGATAGCTTAGATCTGAGCGCACATTATTACTGAATGGGGCTCAGATCACATATGTACAGATTCAACAGCAGAGGAAAAACAAGTGTTTCAACATCTGACCATAATCACATGGTAAGAGGCTGGCAAGTAGTCCTCTCCAAGTACTCGTGGCAAACTCAAAAGAGGGGAATTTGTCACAGACATATAAACAAATACTCAATATAGTCTTCTAAGCAGGGAGAGGAAACATGCGAACAGACATAGAAGGGCATCCTTCACAAGTACCAGCCAGCAGTACCCACCTGCAATACCAGCCAGCAGTACTCACCAGCAGTACCAGCCAGCAGTACCTACCAGCAGGAACCATCTGGCAGTACCAGTCTGCAGTACCCACCAGCAGTACAAACCAGCAGTTCCCACCAGTAGTACCAGCCAGCAGTACCCACCAGCAGCACCAGCCAGCAGTACTTACCAGCAACACCAGCCAGCAATACCCATCAGCAGTACCCACCAGCTGTAACAGCCAGCAGTTCCCACCAGCAGTGCCAGCCAGCAGTACCAGCCAGCAGTACCAGCTCCGGGGTACAGACAGCAGCAGCCACCAGCTATAACCACCTGGGGGACAGCAGCAGCCAGCAATTCTTGCTAGAATCCTAGGGAAGTGAAGATTAAAGTCAGCTGAGGTGCAGGTAAACCATCGGTGTGAAAGCAGCCTTAGGCCCCATTCACACGATCGGTCCAATCAGGTTTGCCTGTCTTTTTTCCAGTTGGACCCAATCGGACCCTCCATTCACCTCTATAGAGCAGCAGATGTAAATGAACTTGTGTCCGTTTACACCCCCCTATCTCCAATCTTAGCCACTTTCAAAACAGAAGGGGATCCGTCCCCTTCTGTCTGGGCGGATCGGATCGGAGGGCCCATAGAGTAGAGGGGGCTGTGTCTGTGTCTGCTCTGCATATGCTGGACACGAACCTGTCATCTACCCACTCCGCCCATTTTGGCCCTCGACCGGTTACCAAGTCACTAAAGTGGCCCTCACTCCTCAAAAGGTTGGGCACCCCTTCTGTAGGGGCATGAGTCCTAGATGGAGAGGTGCGCTGTTGCAGCCTTCCCCCTTTGTTTTTTCACAGTGTGTGGCAAAGGGAAGGAGTCTCGCATGGAGAGGTGTGTTGTACTGTAGCGCATCAGGAGACCCGCGGAGAAATCATAAAGATCTCCCATGAAGTTGATAAAAGTATTAAGACCGCCGCCACTGTCACGGCTGGTCTTAACACTTTTATCACTGTGGTTGGCAGGTCTAATATTCTTCCCTATCTCCTCTGTGCTGAGAGCATGGCATCAATTCTAGGCTTTATTACTGCGTAAACTGGCATCAATACTAGGCTTTATTACTGCGTAAACTGGCATCAATACTAGGCTTTATTACTGCGTAAACTGGCACCTATATTAGGCTTTATTATTGTGTAAACTGGCACCAAATCTAGGCTTTATTACTGCGTAAACTGGCTCCAACACTAGGCTTTATTACTGGGCAAAAACTGGCACCATTAATAGGCTTTTTTACTGCGTAAACTGGCATTAATACAAGGCTTTATTACTGCATATACTGGCATCAATACTAGGCTTTATTACTGCGTAAACTGGCACCAATACTAGGCTTTTTTACTGCATAAACTGGAACCAATACTAGGGGCAATTACTGCATAAACTGGCACCAATACAAGGGGTTTTTATTGCATAAACTGGCACCAATACTAGGGGCTAATACTGCATAAACTGGTACCAGTACTAGGCTTTATTACTGCGTAAACTGGCACCAATACTAGGATTTATCACTGCATAAACTGACACCAATACTAGGCTTTATTACTGCATAATCTGGCCCCAATACTAGGTTTTATTACTTCCTAAACTGGCACCAATACTAGGCTTTATTACTTTGGAAACTGGCACTAAAACTAGGCTTTATTACTGTGTAAAGTGGCACCAATACTAGAGGCTAACAGTAAAAAAGTCTGGTAATCCCTAAAGGGGTACGCCTCCATCCCTAAATCATTATATACAAAAGGGAAAATTGCCCTGGGACTTTAAATGAGGCGAACACCATGGCCACTCGATAGGAGTAAATGTTTATTGATTGATATAAAATATATCATATATCACAGTACATAAAACATATTCCAAACCAAACAATGGTATAGGCACAATGTAATACATGCTGGAAATTTGTAACTGCGTTGTTGCATGGTTGTTAAAAGGTATCTTATTAACTTGACGCGTTTTTTGAGCAAACTGCTCACTTCTTAAGAAATGGATGCTGATGGAGAGGGACCCAATGACGCCCAGCCGGGAAAAGACGGGAGACGGGAAACAGGACAGGGTTGTGTGGGAATGTGTCACCCAATGTCCATTGACTGGAATAAATTTATATGCGTATTTAACAATATGGAGATAAACTGCATCAAAGATGTCAGGAATTTAATGTAGGTATATGTTGTAGATGTTCAGCAGCAAGCATGACGGGCGGGGCCACCCTTGCATCGGTGCCATGTCCCACTCATCTGACTGGTGACGTCCACACCATTGTGGCATCATCACGTCTGATATGCGGCATGTCATCTTTCCTGGCCGGATGTGATCGCCGCCCTGCGCCATTCCTTTCCACGAGGCCGCCGGGCACGTCCTCATCCAGAGTACATGGCGTTTGGGGGGGGAATCCAGCCGCACCCATTCTGGGTTATATATGGGAGACAAGCACATATCATTTACCTACCGGTTTGGTGCTTGGAGGATACTCCCTCACATTCCTGGGTTTATATACCATTTATGATGGGTACACATATATCATATAATACACTTTCCTGACCCACTCCATTTCCGCACTTCTCCTTTTTCTTTTTGTTTGCACTCCACATGGTGTATTTGTTCACCTTTTCAACATTTAGTTTTCAATACCCCCCTTTTTCATGGATTTTTTTGTCCCCACCTTGCCTCATTCTTCCTAGTGCGTATTTTGTTTCACTTTTGGGCACATTTCCTTCTCTGATCCCTGCACCAGTCCTCCCAATTATGTCCTTGCTGCTGAACATCTAAAACATATACCTACATTCAATTCCTGACGTATTTGATGCAGTTTATTTCCATATTTTTAAATACTCATATATATTTATTCCAGTCAATGGACATTGGGTGTCATGTTTCCCATCTCCCGTCTTTTCCCGGCTGGGCATCATTGGGTCCTTCTCCATCAGCTCCCAGATCAGGCGTTCATGCTGCCACTGGATAGTAGTGTCTCCTCGTCGTCCAGGCCCGGCCAACCTGTAAGTATGGGTCACGGTCCTGGGATTCCTTTATGGGTCTTGTACCTTGTACAGATTATCCATAATTACTTTCTAGAATTGTTGTTATATTATCTCTGAATATATGTTTTTACAGACATGCATGTGTGCATCCATTTCTTAAGAAGGGAGCAGTTTGCTCATGAAACGTGTCAAGTTATCAAGATGCTTTTTAACAACCATGCAACCATACAGTTACAAATTTCAAGCATGTATTACATTGTGCCTAAACCATTGTTTGGTTTGGAATATGTTTTATGTACTTTGATATATGATATATTTTATATCAATCAATAAACGGACATTACATTTACTCTTATCGAGTGGCCATGGTGTTCGCCTCATTTAAAGTCCCAGGGCAATTTTCCCTTTTGTATATAATACTAGGGGTTATTACTGCGTAAACTGGAACCAATACTTGGCTTTTTTACTGCGTAAACTGGCACCAATACTAGGGGTTATTACTGAGTAACCTGGCACCAATACTAGGGGCTATTACTGTGTAAACTTGCACCAAAACTAGTGGTTATTCATGCATAAAATGGCACCAATATCAGGGGTTATTACTGCGTAAACTGGCACCAATACTAGGGGCTATTACTGCATAAATTGGCACCAATACTGGGGGCTGTTACTGCGTAAACTGGCACCAATACAAGGGGCTATCACTACGTAAACTGGCACCAATACTAGGGGCTATTACTGTGTAAACTGGCACTAATACTAGGGGCTATTACAGCGTAAACTGGTACCAATACTAGGGTCTATTACTGCGTAAACTGGCACCAATGCTAGGGGCTATTACTGAGTAAACTGGCACCAATACTAGGGGCTATTACTGCGTAAACTGGTACCAATACTAGGGTTTATTACTGCGTAAACTGGTACCAATACTAGGGGCTATTACTGCTTAAACTGGCACCAATGCTAGGGGCTATTACTGCGTAAACTGGCACCAATACTAGGGGCTATTACTGCGTAAACTGGCACCAACGCTAGGGGTTATTACTACATAAACTGGCACCAATACTAGGGGCTATTACTGCATAAACTGGCACCAACACTAGGGGCAATTACTGCGTAAACTGGCGCCAATACTAGGGGCTATTACTGTGTAAACTGGCATCAACACTAGGGGTTATTACTGCGTAAACTGTCACCAATACTAGGGGCTATTACTACGTAAACTGTTTGCTGAAATTGCTTTAAACCATAAAGAAAAGCTTTTGAGAGTTTTTCCTCTTTCTCAGTGCCCCCCAGTTTTGACTGTGGTATCTTATGTGCACCCCCTATAAATTTTTCCGAGAGTCACCACTGGGTCCATATAGTGAACTTGGAGTTGAGTTATTCACTTTAAGGTCATCACAGAGGACAAAGGGACACTCTTTACATCCAGATGAAAAGAGATTTTTCTCCAAATATGGAAAGGCTTCTTCCCAGTAAGATCTGTAAAAATGTGGAAAAGACTCCCTCAAGAGCTGGTTCTGGCCAGCTCAGTAGATTGTTTTAAGAAAAGCCTGGATTATTTCATAGATACACATATTATAACTGGATACTAACATTTATAGGTAAAGTTGATCCAGGGAATATCTGATTGCCTCTTGGGGGATCAGAAAGGAATTATTTTCCCTGCTGGAGCAAATTGGATCATGCTTTATTGTTTTTTTTTGCCTTCCTCTGGATCAACTGTGGGTATAGGATTGTATATATTTATATATATATATATATATACATTCTTTTTTCCTTCTCTTGGTCTTTTTTCAACCTGACTAACTATGTTACAAAGAAGATGCTGGTTCCAGAGGGACCTAATGGATTTCAGACCTTTGTTATGATGTTTAGTATTTGCAGACTTTAGTTCCACTTTTTTTTTTTTTTAAATCAATATTTTATTGGGTTTTCAACGTGTACAATAAGCATATGAAAACAAAACAACTTTAACAATGTAAGGAAGCAGGTACAGGACCCAACAGGTCTATCGGAAACATATAACTGAAGGTTAGAAATAGAAGTAGACACTTTAGGGGTTAAGCCCTAGAAATCTAGGGGGGGGGGGGGTTGGTATAGGAAGGCAGGGGATACAAGGGAGATTGAAAAGGAATAAGGGAATAGGGGAGGGGAGGCCGGGAAGGGGGAGGATGGGGAGGGGTATGAGAGGAGGGTAAGACTGGGGAAAGATGAAAAGAAAAAAAGAGAGATGTAGTAAGGGGGACCAGCGCCACAGGGGGAAGTGGTTAGTCATATCATAAGTGCCATTGACCCCCCTCCCATCTAGAAGGGTCAGATGGCATAGATAGGCATAGTTAGGAGGTAGAGAGAGGAAGAGCTAGAGCAACAGATAAAGAACAGGTTGAATAACACAGTAAGGTATCTCTATTGGTCAATGAGGCATCCAAGAGGTAACAGTATGCTTAATCAAGAGTATCAGTCCACAAATGCGGATGTGCTCGGGGGGTTCCCGCTAGGATGTGTGCGTAGTAATGTAGGAGGCTTCAGAGGCATCCCCCGGGGAGCACAAGACTTAATGTAAAGGTCCCATTTGGCATGGAATTGATGGGGGGAAGCGTTGAATACAGACACATCCAGGTTTTCCCGCTTGAAGAGAGCTTCTAATTCCAATTTAACAGCCGTAAGGGTTGGTGGGGTTGAGTGTATCCAGGATCGTAGGATGGCCCTCCTGGCAGTTATCAAACATGTGGATAACCAAGGCTTATGACGTTTAACAAGCGGTAAATGGGGTTTGAGAAGTCGTTGAGAGGAAGGAACTGGAGAGTCATCTATGAGACCAAATATGAAGGAGAAGGGGTCCATGGGAGGTAAATAACCGGTCATTCCAGAGATGAAGTGCGCCACTGAAGTCCAAAACCGGACAATCATGGGACAGGACCAGAGTCTGTGGAAGAGAGTAGGTCTATGCAAATGACACCAGGGGCAACAGCGGAGGGGGGTGGCAGATGTAATTGTTGAGAAGGGAGAGTAAGCTCTGTGGATTATCCTGAGTTGCTGCTCCCTCCAGAATTCGTTAGTAGTATAAGAGCATACAGTTCTAAAGCCCTGCAGGATGTATGGCTTTGATCCTTCGAATAAAAGGTCTTTATCCCACGAGGATTTATCGGTCTTGGACCTGGGGTTGCCAAGTTGAAGTTGAAGCGGTTTGTAAATATGGGCAATTCTAAGGTCCTTGAGCTCCAGTATACGGTCTATGATGGAGGTACGGGTTCTCTCCGTTTTTGATCTGACTAGTGATTGCACGAAGGTGGATGCCTGATGTACAAGTAAGAAGTGGGAGGTCGGCAGCTCGTAGCGGGACTGAATTGCGGTAAAAGATAGGGGGGAACCTGTTATAGGGTCAAGTAATTGGCAGAAATATCTAAGACCCCGGTTGGCCCATGTGGACAAGATCGCCCCCCTACCAGAAGGTGTAAAGACTGGATGTCCTGCAATAGGTAATCTTGAGGATAGTAGAGGGGACAAGCCTAGCTTTTTATGTACTTCCCTCCAAGTTATTATCGTGTCACGCAATAGGATATTTTGCTTAAGGTGGGAGGGTAGAGAGGACAATTTGCAGTGTAGGAGCGCGGGGAGTCCACACGGGTCAACCATTTGGGATTCCAAGACAAAATTGCAGTAATTAGAAGAACCCTTCAGCCAGTCCACGCTCACTCTGAGAAGGCTAGAGAGATTGTATAGACGGACATCTGGGAGATTGGCCCCGCCCTCGCGTTTTGACAGGAATAATTTAGTAAGGGAGATACGAGGTCTTTTCTTATTCCAAAGGAATAGTGAGAGCGATTTATATAAGGAGGTAATGTCTGCGTGTTTCAGTAATAATGGGATCATCTGGAGGGGGTATAGCAGTTTAGGAAAGGCTACCATTTTGTAGAGATGACCTCTACCCATGAGTGATAAGGGGAGGCTGGTCCAATTGTCAAGTTGTCGTTTAATTTTGGCTAATACTGGTGGGAAATTTAATTGGTAAAGGGAGGAAGGGGATTTAGTTCCACTTTAATTACTCTGGCTGTCAAGTTAGCCTGGGACTGTCTTATACATATTTTGGATTTAGGCAGATCTCTGCATTCTATTTTTTTTTTGCATACATTTTCAGAATGTCCTGCAAATGTAAACGTTTTTTTTTTTCAGTTTTAGGAAGTATGGAAAGGTTAAAACCCCTGTCAATTGTTACTACTGTCTTTGATACAGCTGGAGATATTTACCTCTTTATTTGTCCAGGTGACCATTGTTACCTAGACAGAAAGTAAGGGGAGATCCAACATTTTAGAGCTGTCACCAGACCAAGAGCTGTCCCAATGGTGACATCTGTTCCACTTTCAGCTGCCAAAGAAAGTTTTCAGCTCACATCCTGTTGTTATTGGGAGACATGCAGCAAATTCTGAAAGTGGTTGCAACCTTTCCTCACTCTATCCAAAACTAAACAGAGCTCACATACTGCTGAAGTCATGACACCTTTTTCATCTTAGTCCTCTTTCACACAAGCTTTCTAAACAGGTCCGTCTGTCAGTTTTTCAGGTAGCCTTGATTGGAAACTCAATGCAGGCCCATGGACAAGCCGATGTAAACAGACACAACACAGAACTTTGTGTCTGTTTACATTTGCTTACCTTGAGTCCGTCCAGGTCCAGAAAATTATTAGAAAAGGACTGCATCCTTTTCCATTTTCTGGATCTATATGTGACCAGTCAGAGGTAGCTGGAAGTAAACTAACACAAATTCAGTTACATCTGGCAGCCCACAGGTCCAACATGCATTCATCACAGTCCCCTGTTAAAATACAGACAAAAAACTGAATGGTCATGAATGTCACAAAAGTGACATCAATTCTGTTGTGCTTGATATAGCATGGGAGCTGTTTTGGATCCCCTGCTGAATGAAGCACCAGTGGAAAGGACCTTATAAAATAAATTATAATGATTTTGAGTCAAATGTACATTCATTTTATTTAGGTTGATTAGTTATTACATTGTTTTTTTTTAATTTTATGTCTGAGCCTTGCTTCATTCTGACCCCTGAGCTCTGTGCTTATTTTATCCTGACCCCTTAACTCTGTGCTTTATTTAACCCTGACCCCTTAGCTCTGTATGTGACCTAATCCTGACCCCTGAACTTTCTGCGTTACTTAATCCTGACCCCTTAGCTCTGTATGTGACCTAATCCTGACCCCTAAACTCTCTGCGTTACCTAATCCTGGCCCCTGAAATCTGTGTGTTACTTAATGCTGACCCCCTGTGCTCAGTGCTTTACACTCTTTTGACCCATAGCAGCATAGGCTCTGGTTTTTATAACCATACACCTTTTAAGTTCCGCCCATTGTTATTGCAATTTAATCAGACCCGCAATTCGCAGCCGTTTTGTTGGTATGGTGAATGTGGGGGTGGTCAGCAGGGCGTCTCCGTATTTTGTGAAGATCTGGTAATCTTAGTAAAAAGACTTAGAGTCAAGCTATAAGGCCATTCAGTGTTCTGACTGATTGGAATGTACAGACACTTATTTAAAACTCATATGGCAAAGGTACTCATATGGCAAAGGTACTCATATGGCAAAGGTACTCTCAATCAAAACTAAATGCTTTGTTAACTAACAGTTTTACCTTTTCCAGAAGCAAGGAGAGTGTCAGCTATCAGCCCAGAATTTGGGTAGGAAATAAGTCAGTCTGGATGGGGGGCTTACATTATGATACTGGGATGATGTTTCTGAACTATTAGGGAGAAAATATATGTAAATAACAGCACACAAAACTAACAGTGAAAGGTAAGCCTTCACAATTTTAAAAATGTAAAGCTGTATATTTACTGTATATATTTACAAATGTGTATTCCTGACTGATTGTCTTTAAATGCTTTAGTTTTTTTTATTTAGACTCTACTTTCATGATACAGTTGCTATTTTATGCTGATTTAAAGTAGTACTGATTTATGTTACTTATAGCTGAGGATATGGCAAATTAGAAGGGCAATACAACGTGGAAATGAACATTTGAGACACAGTTGGAATTCTTGACATTCTCATGCAGAATCCTTCATCAACACTACAGGAACTGTAAAATCCCTGTAACAGCTGAATTATTAAAATGTATGCCATATGTAATAATTTTAAAAAGAAAGTTTTATTTCTTATGTTATGCACTTTTACTTTTGGATTGCAGTGTCCCATAATTCAGAGTTGCATACCAGCATGCCAAACCAGCTGGGTCTTTCTGTGCAAGAGCAGCGCAGTGAGGAAAAAGGATAATATAACTGAACAATTCAATGTTCAATGAATTATAATTTGGCAGCTATTGTTCATTAAAATTTTCGAAAGTGTATACATCAGATCATTTCCCTTGACTTCTGCACCTAAGCATTACAACCCCCCCCCCCATATACAGCTTTTGCCCTAGACACTAATGAAAGTAGCGAATAAGGCCATGTCCGGGAGGCCCAAAGGGAGAACTAGAAGTGGTTCCTATGTAGCTATCAGGGGGTGAGCAGCATCTGTACCCAAGATGGTGATCAGGGTGTGGCATCTAGAGGCAGGTCACATGTACCTTGCTATACACCCAGAGAAGGTGGTGCAGTGGCCAACAACGCCTTCATTCTCTGCTTCCTCTCTTTCTTAGGCACAGAATAGTTAGAAGTTATCTTTGGTTGCTAAAGTCCCCTTTTTGCCTTCTCATCCACAGCTACTCATGCCATTGCCCCTTCATCACTGAAGCAATATGCAGTCTTTGTCTAAAGCATATCAAGTGTGGCAATACCATTGTTTGTTTTAGTACCATGTTTATGAAGAGACACATGACATCTCCATGCAGCTCATTGGGAGCAGGACCTGAAAGCTAGGTGTCAGTAGGAAAAAGGCTGCATTTCTCTTCTTTCCAGCACCTTCCTTTCCACCTCTAGCCCCATGATACAAGATTCCACATCAGCAGCTTCCAGAGGTTTACCAGCTGGGTCAGAGGTTTACCGGGGGAAGAAGGTCAGCATGGTACCATGAAATGAAGAGTAGGGGCAAGTTTAAGCAGCAACTTTGCTTCTGATTCTGCCAACCCCATCTTGCAATCATCACCAGTAGCAATCAGCAGGCAATTGTCTCTGCCTCAGCTGCTGGAACAGAAGAGGTAAGCTCTTAGCCACCCCTAGACTTAGCAGTTCAATGCCAGCTTGGCAAAATTTCTGGCTTTGCAGCTATTTCCTTTTTAGCTGGTGGAATCTGTCCCTTTTGTGAATTTGCAGCCTGGGCTGTACCACAATGGCAGGTTCCCAACTGTCATTTCTTTGCCCGAAAGGCAATCCCTGCACTTCAACATCATATGGAAGGTCACATTTTCATGTAGCTGAACCACGCGGTCAGCAGGAAGATCCACCTGATCATAGACATGTGGTTCAACAAGTATGGGTAGTAACGGTATACTGTATACCTTTCACGACCCACTGGGTAAATCTTCCTGCAACTGGAAAGGATTCAAGGTGTGATAGAACCATTGGTTGTGCCACCCACATCCTTAGTGCTGGCAAAGGTGACAATACAGTCACATCTATCTATCATCTTCCTTTTTGCTCTCTTTGAGTGAGTTATCCTCTAAATCACTAGTTCCCCTTTAGTGTTGAAGAGGCAATGCAACAGGCAAAATTATGCCACACAGTGTTTCATCTGATTTGCCTGGGGCACAGTCACACTGGGGCTAGGGACAGAGATTCTGTTAGCTCTACAGGGGCAGACGTAAAGATGGTTACCCCATGCCACCTTGTACCAGGCAAGGTTTTGTGTGGCAATGGTACCAAATTGCTGTATGCCTTTCCGCAAGGAAGTTCACACATGTGCCTTGGCTGGCAGCAGTCCTCAACCTAGTGATGCAGCACTTCCTGTATAATAACCCTGACTTATAGGATCTCCTGAAGGCCAGAAGAGTTTGTAGTCATTTCAGGCAGTCCTACCCAGCCAGAGTGCAACTGGGTGAAATTCAGTGGGAACTTCATCTGTCTGCACAATCTTGATCTGTAACATGCCCACTAAGAGGAATCTTGGCAATACTGCATCAATTGCACATGCATCAGTGGGCCATAAATGTGTACCTGTGAGTGTATGACATGAGGACAAGCTTGGGGGAGCTGGGGTTGTTCTCCTCGTGTTAATGGTTCCTCTTACAGGATGCATGTTACATTATGTCACCGTTTGAGGAGGCACTAAAAATAGGGGGCTGTGACAATGTTGGCATCACCGTCACACTTTCTGTTATCTTCCTCACGGAGCAGACACTGTGTTGCATTATAGACAGGCTATTGTAGGCACAACAGCAGGAGGAAGGAGAGGACTTCCTGGTGTCTTAAGCTGGATATGCACTTAAAGTTTTTTTTCTTTCGACCTAGCAGACTGAACAAAAACTTGACAGTTCGCTATAGTAACACACGCAACATTAGTGCAGTGATCTCCCCCGCTGTGCCTTTGTAATCAGAACACACTGATCAGTACTCGCAATCTATTGGCTGCAAGAGCTGATTGGGTGCTGGTTTTCCAGCATGTCCTTTTGGAAAAAGCAGGTCGTTAGACCAGTTTCTGTCAGTAAGATAGCTGTACACACTGTTTGAATGTCGGTTGGTTCCTGTTGAACTGACCAATATTGGCCCGTAATCAGCTCATGTGTACCCAAACTTAAGGCCCGCTATATCCAAACATTGTCCCTATGAGCAAGTATAGGAGTAGCATGGGGAAGATGAGGAGTATGGTTGTGTCACGTACCTATCTGTGTAGCTCGATCTGACGAGGGTGGTCTCTTACACAATTCCCGTCCAAGTGCCCCTGGAAGTGGAGACATGGACTACTATGGAAGCAGAATGATGCAGGTGCCAGAAATTTGGACCAGAAAGCTCGAATTTGGAAGTACTGATGTCAGATGAGCAGAAGTGTGAGATCAGTTCACAAGATGACTTTCATTGTAGTTTTTTTTAATTACATTTTTTTTATATCTATATACAGTAATTAGTATTTTATATATATTTTCATTTTTATTTTTTGTGTTTTTTGTGTCACTGTATATTGAATGTAACGATATCATATTGTATTGATATTTTATTATTCTTAATTATTCATATGATTTTAATTAATGTCAGTTGTCAGGCCATTTAATAATGTAGCGAGGGACTGACAGCGTTTATAATGATTGGGGGGGGGGTAATATCTCCCTGTTAATTATTGTTCTTGCATTTATTTTATTTATATTTAAATGCAACTTTTATTAGTGTTGAATTGTTTAGCATGTATTATTGAATGCTTGTATAATGTTTCTACCTGTACCACAGTCCAAAGTTGAACTAATTAACTTTCCTGGAGGTTTTCCTTTTTACATTGGACTATGGTGTCATTATTTGATTTTGTGGTCATTATGGGGTTAATGTGATGGTTGGTTACTTGTCCGTAGGTACTTGTGAATGCAGCCATTCGGGTGTTATTTGAGCCTGACGGTATGCTTCATCTGGTCCTTGGTAAGGGCTACCACTCGTTTACATAATAATAAGACAGTGAATGAGTTACAGCTTGTTTGCATTAAGAGATAGTTACTATATAATCGGACTGCCGGGCCGTGTGGTCACTCATCCTGTGACGAAGTCAGAAATGACGAAACGCGTCGGGGGTGACTACACGGACGGCGTCCGTAATCAGACTGACAGCTAATGGCAGGTGTCTCTGGAGGTTCTTTGCACCAGTGTGGAGAGGATGAGAGCTGTCTGGAATCACTGAGCACGTACTGACATGCACTGACAAGTGATTTATGTATATGGAACAATTGAGTGTAATGTTCGAAATTTTAACTAAATAAATTTAAAAGTTTTAACAATATTACACTAGTGGAGGCTGTTCTTCTTTCATGTGCCTCTGCATAATAACTTATTGAAGCGCTTTTGAGCCTTTTCCATGAGAGTTGATAGGCATGGATGTCTGGTGAGTGCTTTATCTACTCAGAGTGATCCCGGCACAATGGTGATGGATTGTTAAGTGTCCCTATAAATACACATCTGACCTCCCCTGGAGTGATCCGGATTTCTATGCATCTATGTTTCATATATAGCGCTAATATATTCTTATGGACTTTTTTATGAGGACTTTTTTCAACACAATACGTTTTTCATTATTTATACTTACACTTTGTAGGTTGTAATATTTTGCACTACTGTTTTCCTGTATGGAGTCAAGCAGGCTTCAGTATTTTGCTTTGCGTCTATTAATGTAATTTTGCAGTAGAAAAAGTAAGCTTAAAAACCTCTGTAGCGTATTAATGTTTGCTTTACTAAACAGAAAGACTGTACATACTGTACAACTGCAGGAAAAACAATTCATACTGTAGCACAGCCTTTTTCAACGAGGCTGCCCAGGCACCCTGGGGTGCCTTGCGGTTTCTTAAGGGATGCCTTGGCAGAATGCCTAAAAATTGCCCCAAAATTATATACAAGCCGGTTGGTGGATAAAGCCTGCCTTTTAGTTACACAAAGCCACAACCTTCTAGCTGCCAACCTCCTAACGACCAATGACATCATCAGTTGATAAGGAGGATGTCCCATTTCCTACATCCTCCTTGTTTGATCCACCCTTGCCTCTCACCAAGAGAAACACTGGAATACTAGTCAGTACCAGTTTGCAAAAGTATATTTGCTTTGGAAGAATAAATCACCTTTAAAGTTGGGTTTCCTACATTTATTGATGTTGCTGCATTATGTAAAACTATCAGAATAGTTTTTTACATTTTAGAATGGGGCGCCTTAAGACTATCCATAATTTTGGAGGGTGCCACGAGATTGTCCATAATTTAAAGGGTGCCTTGACTAAAAAAAGGTTGAGAAACACTGCTGTAGCATATAAGGTATTACAAAATATGTCTACAATATGTACAAGCTAACTATCTCTTCTAGCAAAAAAAGCATGTACAATGTACATATGTGATAGACCAGTGGCGGCCGGCCAATAGGGGACGCAGGGGCGCCGCCCCCCCCCCCCCAAAAGAAAAAGAAAAAAAAAGTTAAAAAAAAATAAATTTTTTTGACCACTAGGGGCGCCCGTCTCATTGGTGGCTATGGGGGGATTGGCGGCCTTCTGGGGCGTAACTGTGGCGCAGAGCACTGCGCTACAACACACCCCTTTTGTGATGTTTTGGATCATGATTGGTCCAGACTCCAGCCTGGACCAATCATGATTCAGGACATCCATGCTGACCTCGTTGGGGGCCGTGCCGGTGCGTGCATCAGTCACTCACCGTCACCGCCCGGTCACCTTCCCGCCGCCGAAGAGGAGTCTCCAGAGAAGAAGCCGGCGCCGCTCACCTTCCTGCCGCCCACCGCAGAAGAGGAGAGGCCGAGAGGGAGAAGCGCCGCTCACCTTCCTGCCGCCCACCGCCGAACGAAGAAGAAGAGAGGGAGAAGCCGCTCACCTTCCCGCTGGTTCCCGCAGAACGAAGAGGATGGAGTCGGAGGAGAAGCCGCCGTGACTCACAGGGCTCCAGCCTCCAGGTAAGTGCACTGCTGTCAGTCGGGCATGCACGCTAAACTCTGCATTGGGACATGTACACTGATCAATGCATTGAAGGGGGCACGCACGCTAAACTCTGGATTGGGGACATGTACACTGTTCAATGCATTGAAGGGGTCACGCACGCTAAACTCTGCATTGGGGACATGTACAGTGTTCAATGCATTGAAGGGGGCACACACGCTAAAATATGCATTGGGGACATGATGATTGTACACTGTTCAATGCATTGATGGGGGCACGCACGCTAAACTCTGCATTGGGGACATCTACACTTTTCAATGCATTGAAGGGGGCACGCACGCTAAACTCTGCATTGGGGACATCTACACTGATCAATGCATTGAAGGGGGCACACACGCTAAACTCTGCATTGGGGACATGTACACTGTTCAATGCATTGAAGGGGGCACGCACGCTAAACTCTGCATTGGGGACATGATGATTGTACACTGTTCAATGCATTGATGGGGGCACGCACGCTAAACTCTGCATTGGGGACATCTACACTGTTCAATGCATTGAAGGGGGCACGCACGCTAAACTCTGCATTGGGGACATCTACACTGTTCAATGCATTGAAGGGGGCACGCACGCTAAACTCTGCATTGGGGACATGTACACTGATCAATGCATTGAAGGGGGCACGCACGCTAAACTCTGCATTGGGGACATGATGATTGTACACTGTTCAATGCATTGATGGGGGCACGCACGCTAAACTCTGCATTGGGGACATCTACACTGTTCAATGCATTGAAGGGGGCACGCACGCTAAACTCTGCATTGGGGACATCTACACTGTTCAATGCATTGAAGGGGGCACGCACGCTATACTCTGCATTGGGGACATGTACACTGTTCAATGCATTGAAGGGGGCACGCACGCTAAACTCTGCATTGGGGACATGTACACTGATCAATGCATTGAAGGGGGCACGCACGCTAAACTCTGCATTGGGGACATGTACACTGATCAATGCATTGAAGGGGGCACGCACGCTAAACTCTGCATTGGGGACATGTATACTGTTCAATGCATTGAAGGGGGCACGCACGCTAAACTCTGCATTGGGGACATGATGATTGTACACTGTTCAATGCATTGATGGGGGCACGCACGCTAAACTCTGCATTGGGGACATCTACACTGTTCAATGCATCAAGGGGGCACGCACGCTAAGCTCTGCATTGGGGACATGATGATTGTACACTGTTCAATGCATTGAAGGGGGCACGCACGTTAAACTCTGCATTGGGGACATGATGATTGTACACTGTTCAATGCATTGAAGGGGGCACGCACGCTAGTCACTGCATTGGGGACATGTACGCTGGTCACTGCATTGGGGGCATGTACGCTGGTCACTGCATTGGGGGCATGTATACTGGTCACTGCATTGGGGGCATGGTATGCTGGTCACTGCATTGGGGACATGTACGCTGGGCACTGCATTGGGAGCATGGTATGCTGGTCACTGCATTGGGGGCATGTACGCTGGTCACTACATTGGGGGCATGTACGCTGGTCACTGCACTGGGGGCATGTACGCTGGTCACTACATTGAAAGGGGCATGTATACTGGTCTCTACATTTAAAGGGGTCATGTATACTGGTCACTACATTGAAAAGGGGCATTTATACTGGTCACTACATTGAAAGGGGCATGTATACTGGTCACTACATTGAAAGGGGCATTTATACTGGTCATTACATTGAAAGGGGGCATTTATACTGGTCACTACATTGAAAGGGGGCATGTACGCTGGTCACTGCATTGAAAGGGGGCCTGTACTGTGGGGTTTGTGCTAGGGGGCCTGTACTGTGGGATTAGTGCTAGGGGGCCTGCACTGTTGGATTAGTGCTAGGGGGCCTGTTCTGTGGGGTTTGTGCTAGGGGGCCTGTACTGTGGGGTTTGTGCTAGGGGGTCTGTACTGTGGGGTTTGGGCCACTCTCAGTCAGTGTATCCCATAATAGGGTGTCTTTCACAGTATATCCCATAATAGGGCCCCTGCTCCCTATTATAGGATATACTAGTACTGAGAGACCCCTTAATATGTGATATATTGGGAGAATTTGTTCACGCAAGCAAAATACAGGGGACAAAATGGGTGGAGTCTATAAGGGTAGGGCTTCTGAGAAATGGGAGGGGTCAAAATAGAAGGGCGGGGTCTTGCGCCCCCCCATCTTAAAACTTCACCAGCCGCCACTGTAAATAGATATACAGTAAACAATTACCTAACTTGAGGCTTCCTTTATGATGGAGTCATCTTCCAGGATCTCTATACAGACTTCTACTTAAACTGCTTCTTGTTTGTCCAAAATCCTGCAAACAACTACTATGTCTCTAGCAGAAAACCTCCCGCTCCTTTGTCTGAGCACATGGCTGTTCAAGTCCTCTTTCCCCTTCCCCTACTTCCTGAAGCATAATTTTTGTCCTGAGCTTTAGGAACCAGTCCAAGAATTTAAACAGTGGAGGCATAGCTTCTAAAAACAACACATGTAAACAAAATGTTTTTGAACACTATCTATGCTATAAAAATCACCAAAATAGCCATAGCAACACATTCCACCTCTTTCAACCCCCATATATTCTGGGCAATCAGACTTTTGTCCCTGGACAAGCTGCGAGATTTCTTTAAGCATGGTTAGCAATGCCTTTGACAGTTTGTGTAACATAGATGGAAAGAAAGTTCCAGATGAAAATCCATTATCCTTCAAGCCATAAGGAAATGCTCAGATAAAAGTCCAGTTCAACTCAGCCGTCACTAGAAAATCTGCATCATCCCTATGCTCTCATCAATTCTTCTGGCCTACCTCATCTTATCTGGCATGGTTATTTCCTCTACCTACTCCACCTCTTGATGTTCATTACCTTAAAAGAATAAAAATCAAAGCAGATTATATATTTCTTCCAACTGTGCCAAAAACAAAGCTCACTTCTCACATTTTTCTATTTGCCCATTTCTAACTGCAATTTTTTTACAGGGTGCCCACTGTTGCCTTGTAAAATTCCTACGGAAAGGCATAGATTTCCAGTGGAAAAAATAAACCTGCATCTCTTTCCTGGGAACACTGGCCTACTGTTGTCAATCTTCACAGCATGGCACTCTCTAGCAATGCGCCCCAGTCTACGGCAACAAAAACGTAGTGTGGCTGAATCTACCATTCCCAGCCACTTGTTTATACTTCTTAAGCAAAGCTGCTGTAGGAATCTCATCTATTTCCTCTCAAGGGACCCTCACCACAAGCAAATCAGTCCACATTTGTCTCCTGAGATCATGCCCTTTGTTTTCCTATTGTCTGGTTCAACTCAGCCATTGCTGTTTAAGTTGATCATATTCCCAGCTTCCTGCTTATGGGAAGTAATAGTGGCATATGTCCTATCTCTGCTTACAGGCTTAAGGCCTTTGTTTTTTGTAAGGGCATCATTAGATGTATTCATGAGGGGTGCACACTGCTCGTTCAAATCTTCAGCTTTGCCTACAGTGGTTTGAACACACTTCAAAGCCACTTTGAGCGCCCTACTTTCTAAATCGCTTACCTTGCTTGCAGTGTCTTCCAAACACTTGGTTGCCCAGTTAGGCAGGGTGCATGCCTCCTCCTGGACACCAGAAACTTATGAAACCTCTGCAGCCCAGTTTTTCCTAAACTGTGGAATTTCCCACCGCAAGCAACAGAAAGCACTACAGAAAACAGGTCTGCTTCAGTTGAACTTTGGTGCAAATCCCTGCCATGTGCCCCCAATTGCTTTGTTTTGCATCTTTTAAGGTTCTTTGTGGTATACGCAGAGAAACATAAAAAAATCTGTAGTATATTAATGTGCTTTTACTAAATAAAAGTTGCTCATACAAACCAATTACAATTATAGGAAAACAATACAAGACTGACAGATAAACATACAGTAGATGCTAACTACTTCCCAGTGAATAAGCATGAATAACAGTTTGTATACAATAGTAACATGCTAAAAAGTTACTAAGCTCAGGTTGTAGAGGGATTTGCAATCTCTGTATGTGACCAGGACCCCAGGCTCTACTTCTACTAGAGATTGCAGGAGATAAGAAATAGGCAATAGCGTCATCATCAGGTGAAGTTTCTTCTAATACAGACCTTCCTTGTTGTTATGCTGTTATGGAGTCCTTCAGCACAACTGGTCCTTTGTCTTTCACCACATGGCTTGTTCAAGTTCTCTCCCCTCCCCCTACTTCCTGTAGCATAATTTCCTGTCCTGAGCTCATTAAGCAGTCCAACAGGTTCATTAGCTATGAGTAGGGAGAGCCTTAGCTTCTAAACAATACACAGTCTTAAAAATGTTTTTCCTTCATTATACTACAAAAATCAAGAGATGAAATGTGTTGCTGTGGCTATTTTAATGATTTTTACAGCATTAATATCAGGTAACATTTTTAAGACCATGTATTGTTTAGAAGCTAAGGCTCTCTCTATTCATATGCTAACAAACCTGTTGGACTGCATGAGCTCATGATGGAATACTATTCTACAGGAAGTAGGGGGAGGGGTGAAACCATGTATTAAGGCATGAATGCCATAAGCATGTAATTTAAACAATTTCTTTATTTCAATGTTACTCTTTAAACTGCCCAAAAAAGTCACCTTCCCTTTAAATGATTATTACATTTTTTTGTTATTACTAAATGTCCCCCAGGCCACTGTCCAGTTCCTTATGCACTTAGTTTGGCAATCCCTTTCCTATTGGCTCAGAAAATGGGCATTACTGATTTCTAACATTCATTTCCCCTTGACTTCAATAGGGTTAGGATTCAGGGTCTGAACTTTGGTTATGTTTGCCAAGCCTGCGTCAAACCAAACTCAGGTACTTTCAGTTCATCACTAATAAAGTATTTTTGCTTCTCTATAGTTTCTCAGACCATACTGAACAGAAATATTGATTTTCATTTTTCAAACTAATCTGCCTACATTTACAAAGTATTACACACATTTAGGTTCCAATTACACCAGTATATACATTAATTGAATATACTGTACATGACAGGTACAGGTTAGGTCAGCTTTTCTTAAACAGGGTTTTGTGGAAACCTGGGATTCCACAAAACCTACAGAGATTGTGAAGGTTCGCTTGAGCAAGGTATGATTGATTCCCACGTGACAATGTCCGCATGGTTCCTGCACTAATGGCACTCATTAGGGTATTTTTTTCACTGACCAACAATATAACAGGGCATTCTTTGCTCTCTCCTACTTGCCACCATTGTACAACCACAGATTTCAAGGGAAACGGTTCCCAAGGCTTCCACTGTGAGAGATTACCTTTATAATGACCACCAAGCCAAAGGAACATTCCATTAACTTTTAGTGTAAGATAAGCATTATTCCACTGACAAACACCAAAAAAAGGCATATCTCTCCACTGACCACCGATGTAAAGTCACTCTACAATTTTTAATGTCTGCCTTTCTTGGGGTGTTGATAAATTACCTGCTCTGGATGTTACATATTTTTCAACTTACCAATTATGCTAATATACATTAAGCTGTGGTTATAACTTTTAGCAGGGCTTTACTAAAACATGAAAAAATATTTGAAGGGATCCTTTATGGTAAAACATTGAGAAAGGCTGGATTAGGTTTTAAATAATGGCATACATCATTCTTTAAAGGTTTTCAGTTCCCCTATTTTCTATGCCCCATTGACGTCATTACAAGTGTTCTTCTTCTTTTATCCTGAAAGTCCAAGTCATTTTTTTATGTATAGGAATCTAATGCTGAACCAATGGAAGCATTTGATGTGAGATTTGTAGCTGGGGCAGTTCACATGCCTTTGTCAGCTTTAAACCCTGGAAGATTGTTTTATTGCATGTACCTGACTGAGAGTCCTCTAGTAGATTTAACATTTAACTCCTTCCAGAATTGATGGCTGAGTTTTGATTGAATGGCAGCTGGTTTAGTCACTCTCCAGTTTATAACACAAAGTGACCCAATCTAGGAATTCTTCCACTGAGATATGGACCACTGAACTGATTTTGAGTTTGTTGACACATTGGATTTATAGGAATTAGTGAGTTCAGGCTAAGCTGCAAAATTGCTTAGCATGTGATCTAGGATTGAATTCACTGGCATCTACCCAAAACTCAGTTTTTATCTCCATGTGAGGTGATGTCATTGGGACAGGTATCAGTATCCCCCAGTTGTCAGAGATTTATTACACCATACGTAATCATGTTCTGGGTATCTGAGTGGCAAGTAGGAACTCATCAGGAATGATTGCCTTTCCCTTTTAAAAGGAGACTATTCTCACAGAAGCATTGCTAATCAAAATAAAACAATAGTTTATATTTATTTTCCTTACTGTTCTGCAGCTAGTGTAAAAACCATTAATACCATATGTACTAGCTCTTCCAAGATTATTGCTAGATGTCTGCTTCATTTACTCAGTGTTGGAATTGTTTTATATATGTCATAGCTGAGGTCTCACCCACCCTCTGAGCAAAGAGAGCCTAGGGCATCATTGTTTAGTCTGAAAAGCATGTTAACCGCAAGACATTTAATCTTACAATATTACATATTCTTCCTGACTCACTGAATACCCTGCACAATAATACACCAACAGAACCCTGACACATTCTTGAGACAACTCATAGTTCAGCTTGCAAAAACAATATAGCAGACTAGGAATAGTCTAAAGCAGAAAGGCACCCACCAAACACCAAATTCTCAATGTTAAGTAAGGCAGCCAGAGGAGAGGGGTCGGTCTCCCCGAAACTGATAAATATGTTTAGCTGCATTTGGTATAAATCACCCTTCAACCTCATGTTCCTGAGTACTCCAGACACAAGAACTCAATACACCAATTACCAGGTCCTACATGTTGCAGTCATTTATAAAGAAGGATTTCACTCTCCCAGTTGGATTTGTCTTTCATTGTATAGTTTAAAAAATGTATGGAACTAAGGCAAACAGATCATGCCATAAGAGAGGTACATGGAGCTGGTGAGTGTCTCTGCCTGCTGTCATTTACCAAAATCTAAAATATTGAGTTTCAGTGGACAGCAATATCAGTTTAGAAATGTTAAGCAGTCTTTTACCACTTCTGAATACTTTTATACTTTTAGATTAAAGTGTATGTCAGGACAAATGTTATTTATCTAGTGTTTAATAGAGTAGGGAAGGCTTAGAAGGACTGTGAGGTCTTCACTATTAGCCATGCCTCCAGTTCTTGCTGAACCAGCAGAATTTCAATCCGTCTATGGCCGGCATAAGGGTGGACAAGGGACACTCCAGTTTATGGAGAAGGATTTGCCCTGACTTGCTGTCTTGATGACAATGTTTTACCAGACAGGAAGTGAGGGTAATTTTTCAACAGCAACGCATAGAGAAATTTAAATGTTTTCTTTAGTTGGAATAGGGAAAGTCCTGGAATGCCTGTCAGATTTGTATTTCTTTTGGGAGAGGTGAGTTTCTGGCCTTGCAGATGTCTTAAAAAAATAAAGAAATGTTTTTAAACCATACAGATATATTGACTTAAAATATTATTGTTTTACTGGAGGCAATTATAGAAAACTTAAGTCATTACGGTCATAAATTGAAAAAAAATAATACAAAGTTTATTGATATCGGATTTTAAAAACGTGTACTGGTGGCATACAAAAGACCGCCTTTTTAAAAACACCTAAAATAAGAAAAATCGTCAAGCATCGTTCCCTCATATCAAATAAATAACCTATATCATACAGTAGATCCTCCATTTGATGAAAGGTTTTTACATCATACAGTTAGTGTTCAACTAAAATGATATAGGGGGAGATTTATTAAACTGGGTACAGCTTCTAGGTTTTATTGACAAAGCTTAAAGCATTTGTAAAGGATTTTTTTTTAAATAACAAACATGCCATACTTACCTGTTCTGTGCAATAGTTTTGCACAGAGTTGCCCCAATCCTTATCTTCTCGGGTCCCTTGCTGGCGCTATGGGGCCCCTACCCCTTGCCGAGTGCCCCCCATAGCAAGCCGCTTGCTATGGGACACTTTTGCCTGCTCGCTCCTGAGCTGGGTCTCTGAGTCCATATTCATAAAGCACAGCTCATCCCCAACCCCTGCTCCCGCCTCAATTGCTGTGATTGAAAGTAGCGGGAGCCAATGTCTCCAGCTGCTGCATTTCAGCCAATGAGGAGGGAGAGACCTAGGAGCAGTGTTGGTCATCTTACTTTAAAAAAGTAATTAGTTACAGTTACAAATTACTTCTCCCAAAAAGTAATTGAGTTACTGACTCAGTTACCACATTGAAAAAGTAATTAGTTACTCAGAAAAGTAACTGCGACTTTTTTTACTATTCTATAATGCAATTACGTTCTATGAGATCTTTAATAGTTGTGGCGGTGTGGCCAGTGCTGTATTCTGGCCTAGGCCAACAAGGCCCAGGCCTAGGGCGGCACTTTGCAGGGGGGCAGCAAAAAAATATTTAATTATTTGTATAATGACTATGGGCTTCCTATTTAATATACAAAAAAGTGAAATAATCCTATAATTACAATCAGTGGCAGAAAACACAATCCAAATATCTTAAAAGAGTAATCTTACTAATCCCGTGACATAAGGCTGTACTAATGGGCACTGATAAGGCTGCACTGGTGGCCACTGATGGGGCTGCACTGGTGACCACTGATGAGGCCACACTGATATGCTGCACTGATGGGCAGTAAACAGGTGGCACTGATAAGGCTGCACTAATGAGGCTGAACTTATGGGAACTGATGAAGCTACACTGGTGGGCACTGATAGACTGTGGTTATGGTCTATGGTAGGGGTCTTCAAACTATGGCCCTCCAGTTGTTCAGGAACTACAATTCCCATCATGCCTAGCCATGTCTGTGAATGTCAAAGTTTTACAATGCCTCATGGGATGTGTAGTTCCACAACAGCTGGAGGGCCGTAGTTTGAGGAACCCTGGTCTATGGTTTACAGGTGACAGGGTGGGTCATAATCAGGAAGGGGTGTGGCCTTTACAGGAAGGGGTGGGTCATATTTAAATTAGGGGGTGCACAAGTTTAGTCAGGCCTAGGGCAGCATAAAACCTAAATACACCACTGGGTGTGGCACACTGTGGGGGTCTGAGTCCTGAGTCCTCCTGACTGTGAGTAACTGTATTTTGTGTTGTTTTTTGGTACCTTCTGCCTGGAGTGGCTGGCTGTTGGTGGTGTGGCACACGAGTGGTGGCAGTGTGGCACACTGGAGGTGGTGTGCCACACTGGTGGTGGTGGCGGTGTGGCACACTGGTGGTGGCGGTGTGGCACACTGGTGGTGGCGGTGTGGCACACTGGTGGTGGCGGTGTGAAACACTGGTGGTGGCGGTGTGGCACACTGGTGGTGGCGGTGTGGCACACTGGTGGTGGCGGTGTGGGTCTGAGTCCTGACTGACTGTGAGGTTTTTTTTTTTTTGTACCTGCTGTGCTGGGCTGGCTGCTGGAGGTGGTGTGGCCTGGCAGGCACTGGCACACTGTCCGGGTCCGTCTGGCTCCGTCCTCCTCCTGGGGCTGGCGCGCTGTGCTCTCTGCCTCTCGAGCCCGATATACCTTGATATGATTAACCCATTATGAGATGATGGCTGCAGAGGGGCGGAGATGACGGGGAGATGCAATGCTCTGGCAGAACCTGCCTGGCTACATATCCATGGAGGGTCCTGCAAACTATGGAGATGACTACAGCGGGCGGAGGCAGATCGTTTTTCATGCTATGGAGCTGCGGTGTGGAGTATGGGGAGATGCACTGCTCTGGGGGGGGGGGGGGCTAGTGGCTACATATCCATGCAGGGTCCTGCAAACGTCAGGAGTTGGGGGTTGCCATCCACCATCCAGCAACTAACTCCCATCCCACTACTAAACAGGCCCAATGCACACTCATCTGCAGCCCCCCCCCCCCAACTCCTGACGTTTGCAGGACCCTGCATGGATATGTAACCACTAGCCCCCCTAGCCCCCCCCCCCCCCCCAGAGCAGTGCATCTCCCCGTACTCCACACCGCAGCTCCATAGCATGAAAAACGATCTGCCTCCGCCCGCTGTAGTCATCTCCATAGTTTGCAGGACCCTCCATGGATATGTAGCCAGGCAGGTTCTGCCAGAGCATTGCATCTCCCCGTCATCTCCGCCTCCACAGCCATCATCTCCGCCCCTCTGCAGCCATCATCATCTGCCGAGTCTCTAGTTTCTCCTTGGCTGAGTCTCCTCCTCTTCTACTTCCTGTACCGCAGACAGCGGTCATAGAGGAGAGGGGGAATTACAATTACATCTACTGCCATCTGGTGGCAGTAGATGTAATTGCAGTAACGCAGCCGGAAGTAGAGGCAGCGGCGTTACAACGAGAGAACGAGTAATCTGATAGATTACTCGTTACCCTCAAAAGTAACTGCGTTAAGTAACGCCGTTTACTTTAACGCAGTTACTTCCATCACTGCCTAGGAGAGCCTCAGCTCTTGTGCACATCGCTGGTTCAAGATAGAGCTTAGGTAAGTATTAGGGGGCAGAGGGGGGAGCTGCACACTGAAGATTTTTTACCTTCATTCTAGAATATATTTAAACCATTTGAGTGTTTTTCAGCATCAAACTATTGTT
Source organism: Pelophylax lessonae (assembly GCF_965119305.1). Taxonomy (NCBI): domain Eukaryota; kingdom Metazoa; phylum Chordata; class Amphibia; order Anura; family Ranidae; genus Pelophylax; species Pelophylax lessonae. The sequence continues at coordinate 114,021,610 of NC_138773.1, read as the reverse complement.
AGTATTATTGTAAATAGTTTTCCATTTCAAAGCTCTGGCCTTTTGTTTTCCCTTATTACATCTCACATGGGTTGTAAACAGCAGCCGTCTTTGAATCCTCCAATCAGGCTGTGCGCAATATATGTTTGCTAGGTACAGTGGCCAATTAGGGAGCATTATATTGAGCACTACAGAAAGGAGAGGAGGGGGGTATATGATCATTTGTAATCAAGCTGGGCTCTCTTTTTTTTTCCTGGGGACATACAAGCACTCAGTATGAACAGACCTGAAGCTGAGAGGTAAACTAACTTTATACTTGTACTGTACTACATTGTATTGTAAAGATTGTTTTCTGTTTACTTTGTAAATATCATGTAACCAAATGTACTTTTACTTTACATTGTTGTGTACATACTGTTTAGTGTGTAATTTGTATATATTTGGCAACCCCATCAATAAATGTATATTGCAGATCGAACTAATACTTTTGTTCAGGAATCCTCTGACCTCGCTATGTAAAATATATTTCATGGACCTTACCATGTCAGCCTACCATGGGTCAGCTCCGCCCTATCTGACCCCTCCAGAACCACCTTTTTCTTAGTCCATAAAGGGTGGCTGTCTGCCTAAAGAAGTGTTCTTTTTTCATATATATATATATATATATATATATATATATGTATGTATATATATATATATATATATATATATATATTTTTTTTTTTTTTTTTTTTAAATAATTTTTAACACCCTGCTCAGGTTCAGCTTCTCCTGTGTCAGAAGACCCCCCCCCCCCTTTTGGGCTGTAAATCTCCCAAGATGGTGGGTATCCTTGGTGCTAGGACTAGCTGCTATGCCGTTTAAATAACTGCCTTTATACTATAGCCAGAAAGCGGTCTGACAGTATAAATTACTGTCCATTTTTTACTACAGTATGGGTCCCCCTGGAGTGTATCTGCATCCATGGGCTGGCTGGCACCTGTGGTTCCGTGGCAGCCGCCGTACATGCTCCACTATCCGGGCAGCTTGGCGGGTGGGTGACGTAGTGGAGGAGGGCCCACTCGGCAGCAGGGGGGTTGCCTAGCAACCGATGGGATGCTCGCCGCTGATTCGCAGGTGTCCCTGTATTAGGGCAGTCCTCCTTTCCTCTCCCTGCCTTCAGTTTTTGGAATTCGGAGCTAGCCGGTCTCCTCTCCAGCCAGGTGTCTCCAGCCTGTGTGTTTCCCAGCCTGTGTACTCCAAGCCTGCTGACTCTGCTGCCGCTGCCCTGGTAAGACTGTGGTTTTTCCCTATGCTTACAGAGCTTGGCTTCTAGCCTGTGGGCCTGCCTTTTGAGCACTGAAGACTAGATGGAAAGGTATTTTTTATTTTTAATACATTTTTGTATGTATGTCTATGTTGTATGTATGTTTATTTTTTCATAAATAATATGTGTATGTATATATATTTTTTTTCTTTCTTTTTTTCTTTTTTTTAGTAAAAGAGAGCAGCCCTCTGTCTTTTTTCAGGGAAAAGAGCCTAAAATGGGATAAACGCCCACAGAAAGGTGTCAAGTCGACGCCCCATGCTCAGAAAGATAAGAAGGGGACAGGACATGACAAGTCACATGGAGGATCGCCTGTCTGTTTAGGTTGCCCTCGCCTTTACCGCACTGTAGCCGCTCAGTCCCGAGCCAAGAGAGGTTATGGCATCGGAAGGCCTCCAAGGAGAGTAAGCACAGAAGAAGAGCCTCTTTGTCTTCCAGAGCTTCTTCGCTAAACCAGCCAGAAGAGAAGGCCTGTTTGGCTTGCTCGGCCCAGGTTCTGCCAGATAAGCTTGTTTGCGCTTCTTGCTTCAAGGAAGCTGTGCTAGACAATATATTATATTGTAATATACTATATTAGGGCAGCTGTCAAGAAAGGGATGAAAAGTATTACAAGGAAATCAGCTCGCCCCACTTTGTCTTCAGCTTCAGGGGATTCAGATCCGGAAGCTTCAGTCCGTGTCGATTCGGATTGGGACAGGGGCTCTTATTCTTCAGAATCAGAGTTAGAGTCAGAATCTCATGTATTTGAGCTCTCTTTGGTTCCCGCTTTCGTGGAAGCAGTGAAGGTTGCTATGAAATGGCATGAAGAGGCCTCCCCTCCGAAGAAGCAAAGCAAATATTACCCTGATTTAAAAAAATCCGTTCCTTCCTTTCCCCTCATTTCTGAAATTCAGGAAGTGGTGGAGGATGAATGGGCAAGGCCAGAAAAGAAGCTAAATATCTATAATAGGGTCTCAAAGCTTTATCCTTTCAGCTCTAAAGGTGCAGAGTTTTGGGACACTACTCCCAGGGTGGATGCCTCATTTCTAGGTTTGCCCGCCAAATTACACTTCCTCTGGAATATTCAGTAGAGATTGTATACTGTGGTGGGAGCAGCATGTAGACCGGCTATGGCGCTCACGTCTGTGGCTGCGGCCCTCAAGGTTTGGATTTTATAGTTGGAGGCTGAATCTCTGGGAGAGGGAATTGGATCTGATAATTCTTCTCCTTTGCAGTCTGTAAGGACAGCTGTAGATTCCAGTTTCGGTGTCTGCCATCCGGCCTCTGCATGGCTCCCGGAACGTTCTTGAAGATACTATCAGCAATAATCTCAATTCTAAGGGTCAAAGCTATCCGCATTTTTTATTATTTGGACGACATGTTAGTTCTGGGTCCTTCCAAAGCTCTCCTTCAGAGGCATGTGTCTCTAACTTACGAGAAGCTGTCTGGTTTTGGGGGGTTGATCAATCTTCGGAAGAGTTAGATGTGTCCAACCCAAGTGTTAGAATATCTTGGGGTGAAGTTCAATACGGGTCGTGTTTTTCTTCCCCAGAGGAAGGTTCAGGAGATTCAAATCCGGACGAAGCAGGTGATGTCCAAGTCCTCTCTGAGCTCAAAGGAATGTATGCATTGTCTCAGCCTTCTGTCCTCCATGATCCTGGTGGTCCCATGGGCCAGGTGGCAAAGAAGGAGATTACAATACAATTTCCTGCTCCAATGGGACTGCCACTCCTTGAGCCAAAGGATCTGCTTGCCGGGTCCGATAATTCGGTCATTGGACTGGTGGACCAGTTTTTCGCAATCTATTCTGGGAGGGTACTGCTCAAGTCCCGGGAGCCGGTAGTGGTGACAACAGATGCCAGTCTGCTGGGTTGGGGAGCTCACTGTCAAGGGAAGCATGTTCAAGGTCAATGGAAGACACAGAGCTTTCACAGTTCCAATCTGTTGGAATTGGAAGCTGTTCAGTGCGCTCTGCTAGCATTCCAGCGTATGCTGTAGGACCAGGTAATCAAGGTCCTTTCGGACAACAGAACCACTGTGGCTTACGTAACTCGCCAGGGTGGCACCAGGAGTCGGCAGCTTCTTCAGGTGGCCTGCCAAATCTTTCTGTGGGCGGAGAGGAATGTTACCTCTCTTACAGAAGCCTACCTGCCAGAGATCTTTGAAGGGTCTGGATCTTTCAAATCAAGTTCTGGATACATTGTTGCAAGCTTGGAAAAGGTAAACAAATTCAACTTATCACCGGGTTTGGAAGACTTTTTTCTCTTTCTCTGTAGAGAGGGGTTGGGATTTTGGGTCTCCTTCAGTGTCAAATATTTTGGAGTTCCTACAATATGGCCTAGGCAATGCATTAGCCTACAATTCCTTAAAGTTCCAGGTTTCCGCCCTGTCAGCCCTGACAAATATGGGATGGGCATTGGATCCTTTGGTAATCCAGTTTTTAAACGCAGCCATTAGGATAAGACCTCCAGTAAAAGAGTTTTTCCCTAAATGGGACTTGTCTTTGGTCTTGAAAGCCTTGTTGGCTCCTCCATTTAAACCGGCTTCCTCCTGCTCCTTTTTTCATATGACCTTAAGGAAGGTTTTCCTGAAGGCAATTGCCCCGGGAAAAGGAGTATCTGAAATATGTACCTTCTCTGCTAGGGAGCCATATTGTCTGTTTCTCCAAGACAGAGTGGTGCTCAGACTGGTACCAAGTTCCCTTCCAAAAGTGGCAACTTCTTTTCATTTAAATTGGAATCAGTGCTCCCAGCCTTTCCGGTGGGTGAAGCCAATGATGAGTGGAAGAAGCTGGATTTGGTTTCCTCCTTATCCACCTACCTGTACCGAACAAAGAGTTCCATAGGCAGGATCAACTTTTAGTTTTTCCCATCAGTCCAAAGAAAGGTTTATCACTGCCGTCCAGGATCATTTCCTCTTGGAACGTCAAAACCATTCCAATTGCATACAAATATGTGGGTCTTCCCCCACCCTCTGAAGTTAAGGCACATTCAACCAGGGGTATGGCAGCTTCCTGGGCAGCGTATGCGAAAATATCACCTGAGGTAGTCTGCAAGGCAGCAAGTTGGAGCACGCCCAATACCTTCATCTGTAATTACAGAGTGAATGTGTCTCTTCTGTCTTCAGAAGCCTTTGGTTCTACAGTTATTTCGGTGGCATTCAGGCATTGAATATATTTAGCAGCACCAAGTGCTGGACTCTGTGTTTTTTTTTATTTAAAATTACTTCCCTCCCTTAAGGTGATTGCTAGTTACGTCCCATGGTAGGCTGACATGGGGAGGTCTAGGAATACAGAAAATTGTTATCCCTATTTACCATAATTTTCCTTTCCTGGATCCTCCCCATGTCAGCCGAGGTTTCCCTCCCTATTTTTTCCCGTCGTGAGATGGGATATTATGAACACTTCCTTAGGCAGAGAGCCGCCCTTTATGGGCTAAGAAAAAGGAGGTCCTGGAGGTGTCAGAGAGGGTGTAGCTGACCCATGGTAGGCTGATATAGGGAGGATCCAGGAAAGGAAAATTACGGCAAGTAAGGATAACAATTTTCCATAATAAACAGTCCTATATACACTTAGCCTTATTAGCAGTACCTTGTACCTTGGTTGTGATACCTACAAGTGGACAGAAAAATATTCAACTTATCTAGGTGTTAGGCATATGATTTTAGCTGTACATTCTTGGGTTTAGTTGTGGAGTATAAACTTTATGCGTTCTATTATATGTCTGTGTCATACTATTAATTCTACTGCAGCACATAATTGTTGTGACTTAATTATAAGATACATATTTATTTATTTTTCTATTTCCGTAGTCCATACTTTTACACCATTTTATTGTGCTTAGGATCATATGCAAAGAGCACAAATTCGGAAAGTAATTAATTGGTAGGCATAATTATATTTAATAATGTATTTCATATTGGAGGCACAGTCATATATCGATCAATTCAATAATTAATATCACTGACATAATTAATCGCTCAAAACTTCTTGACATGCCTTCATCTTTTCATCTTCCAAAATGGTAATGACATAAGCAGTGGCTCTGCAGAGCTAGGTTTCTTTTTCACCAGTGGCTAATCATGTAGGAGGTACTAAAGTGGGTGACAAAGTCTTTCTCTTTTCACACATCCCAGTCGAAGAGTAGCCACTTGCCTGCAGAAGGTCCCTTTTTCTCTTCTTCCTCTACTCCTCCCAGGCTCAGAACAGCCGCTTGCTTGCGAGTGCTGCTAATGCATAATTATTCCTCCTCCTTTTCAGCTCCCAGGTGCAAACAATCCACTTGCCAGAAGGTTTTGCTAATGTACCTTTTTCCTCCTCCTCCTGTCCTGTATTTCCCCTATAGCCTTGCAAACTGGATGTGAAGAGTTGGCAGAGTTTATGCCCAGGACCAGTCCACAGAGAATTGCAATATGAACCTTTTTTTGCAGGAGCAGAATAAATAAATGTTATCAAGTAACCCCCTTGCCCAGAGTCCTAATACCAACTTTGTAAAACAGCTGGCTTTGCAACTGCTCCCATTGCAGCCCCCAGAATCACCACTTTATGTGATTCTATGACCTGTGCTAGACTGCAGTAGCAAGTATCCAGTCACCAATATTTTCCCCAAGAAGGCAATCCCTTAGCCACAATTATTTTGCATGGGTTATTCCTGCCCCCCCCTACCAGCATTTGGAATGCTAATTGTTCTGTTCTCACTACCCGTATGCCCCAGGCGTGTGCAGCTCAACATACAGCTAAACCTTCAATCCTACAATAACCAGTCCTTTTGTAACTTAAGGCTTTATTCCAGTGAAAGAATGGTGGTCACATGAAACAGGTTACAAGTCAGATGGATATACAAATAGGATTATGAATATGATTGATAAGATAGGATTGATTTCAGGTGAAACTGTAAATAAACAGATAAAGCATACAGTCATTGTACAAACATAAACAATATATGCACTGAGTATATAACTAACAGTTCTGAGCATACCAGCGATGCTTCCAAGAGGGTTCAGGAATCTTCCCACAGCACATAGGATACTGTCTGCTCTACCATGAGGTTTAAAATGTAGATTTTCTGAGGGAGGGGTGGAACTAATATCCAGCAATAGAGAGCAAGAGATACCATAAAGTACTGTACAACAACAGTCTTTGTCACAGTGGCATCTTGTGGACAATATTGGTATTGCAAGTTCCACTAACATTAATTATTTCTTAAGCTGGAGGCATGACACTCCCCGTCTGGTATCATCAGATACCACTATTTATTCCTCAGACGACAACAACATACAAGATCAGTTCAGAAACTGGTCTGAGGAACAACTTTGTCTCCTTGTTTCTATAGATTTTGACTTCCACTTTCCTGACCTTCCCATCCTCACTTGGAAAGGTGTTAGTGATGAGACCCAAAGGCCATTCATTTCTTCGTGACTGACAGTCTTTGACAAGAACTAGATCTCCCTTTTTCAGGTTGGGTTTGTTATCTTGCCATTTAGTGCATGGCTGTAAGGTAGAGAGATATTGCTTCCTCCACCTGTCCCAGAAGGTATTTGCCAGACTTTCTGTCTCCACTGGCACAAGTATACAGTGCTGCTGGTGTGAGCAAAACAGGCTCATCTGGGTCATTTGAGACTGGAGTTAGAGGTCTGGCGTTGATGATGGCTGAGACTTCTGCCATGCAGGTTACCAGGCTCTCGTGGGTAAGTCTTGAGGTCTCCATTTGCAGAAAGATAGAGTCCAGAATTCTGCGGGCTATGCCTATCATTCTTTCCCATGCTCCACCCATGTGAGAGGAGTGAGGTGGGTTTAAAGTCCATGAACAGCCCTGGTCTCTGAGGTATCTCTCTACCCCTTTGGTGTCCATGTTAGAAGGAATATGCAGTTCCCTGGCTGCTCCAACAAAGTTAGTGCCTCTGTCTGAGCGGATGTGTTTTACAGGGCCTCGAATAGCGATGAAGCGCCTGAGGGCATTTATGAAGCTTGAAGTGTCCATAGATTCAATAACTTCAATATGCACTGCTCTGATGACCATACAGGTAAATATTACTGCCCAGCGTTTGTTGTTTGCGTGTCCTCCCCTGGTGTGACGTGCTACAACAGACCAAGGGCCAAAAACATCAAGACCAACATTGGTGAAAGGAGGGTCTGGAGCAAGTCTGTCAGCTGGCAGGTTGGCCATTTTTTTGTGTTTGTAACATCCCACAAAGTTTACGACAAATAACACATTTAAAGATCATGTTACTCACGCATCTCTTAGCTCCGACGATCCATAGGCCAGCAGCTCGTAAAGCTCCCTCTGTGAACAGTCTTCCTTGATGCTTGACGTGAGAGTGATGATGTGACACAATCAAGTAAGCGATGTGGTGGTGACCAGAACCCTAAGTACCCTAAGTAGTCCATTTTGATCAAGGAATGGGTCAAGTTTTCTCAGGGCACTGTCTCTAGGGATAGGTTTTCCGTTCAAGATACAGTCAATCTCCTTAACATAAGCTTCATGCTGTACAGTGCGGATGATAACATCCTGAGACTGCTGTAGTTCTAATACTGAACTGATCCTTTGACAATGGTGCCATCCCTTGCGGTCACAGCTGTTTGAGTCACCTTTAAAGGAGTGAGCTATGTTAATAAGACAAGAAATAGCTCGAACAAGTGTCTTCCATTTTGAGAATCTGGTAAATCTGTCAGATTTAAGCTGGCAGTCTGAAGTTGTAGTATGAAATGTTGAGATCTTGGGACGGATGTCAGTAACTGAGTCTGGATCTACTAGTTCAATCGTGTCACTTTTAGGAAAAGTCTGTTCTGCATCGTACACAAATGCAGGTCCCGTAAACCATGTTGTGTCTTTCAGGTTACATGCAGCAACAGCTCTTGTAGCATGGTCTGCAGGGTTATAGTCAGTAGGTACATAGTGCCATTGTGTTGGACTGGTGGATCTCCTAATCCTCAACACTCTGTTGTTGACATAAACATAGAAACGTCTGGTCTCATTGTAGATGTAGCCTAGAACTACCTTGCTGTCTGTGTAGAGCTGAACGTTTTTAAGGTCAATGTCCATCTCTGAGGTTATTAGTTCTGCAAGTTCAACAGCTAGTACTGCAGCACAAAGTTCTAGCCTAGGTATAGTATGCTCAGGGTGTGGAGCAAGCTTTGCTTTGCCCATGATGAATCCTACGTGGCATCGCGCTGTAGTGTCAACAGTCCTTAAGTAGGCCAGGGCAGCTATTGCCTTGACAGAAGCATCACAGAATATGCAAAGGTTTTGACTCTGTATCTCTGTAGAAGGTACAGGAGCATATGGGCGTGAAACATGGAGATCAGATAAGACTGAGTCCCTCCACTCTACCCAAGAGTTTCTCTTATCAAGGGGTAGTGGGGCATCCCAGTCGGATGTTTCACAAATCAAGTCTCTAAGTAAGGCTTTGCCTTGAATTGTAACAGGTGCCGCAAATCCTAATGGATCGTACAGGCTATTGATTGTAGACAAGACACCTGCGAGTGAAGGGTCTTTCTTCTCCATTTACTTGGAAGGTAAAGGAATAGCATTTCAAGTCCCAAAGTAGACCTAGACTGCACAGTACAGGTAAAGAGTCTGTACCCAGATCTAAGTCCTTTAGATCACTGGAATGGTCTTGAGTGGGGAAAGCTTCCATTACCTCTTTGCTGTTGGAAGCAATCTTGTGAAGCCTGAGAGGTGAACATTTCCTGTGCTCTTTTAAGAAGACAGATTGCAGACTCACTGGAAGGAAAAGATTTTAAACAGTCATCCACATAAAAGTCTTTCTCTACGAATTGTTTTGCATCTGAGCCAAACTCAAGTTCACCTTCTTGGGCAGAATGTCTGAGTCCGTAGATTGCGACTGCAGGTGAAGGGCTATCGCCAAAGATGTGTACCCTCATACGATACTCTGAAATATCTTTGGAAGGATCATTGTCTTGGAACCAAAGGAACCTTGGGAAGTTCCTGTCTTCCTCTCTGACCAAGAAACAATAGAACATCTGCAGGATGTCAGCTACGAAGGCAATAGAATCTTTGCAGAAGCGTAAGAGCACTCCCAGGAGTTTGTTGTTAAGGTCTGGGCCTGTCAAGAGGACATCATTCAAGGAGATACCCTTGTATTTGGCACTAGAGTCAAACACTACTGTAATTTGACCTGGCTTTTTAGGATGGTACACTCCGAATATAGGGAGGTACCAACACTCTTCAGAGTCTTTAGGGGTGGGAGCCACCTCGGCATGACAGTTCTCAAAGATCTTCCCCATGAAAGAAAAGAAATGTTCCCTCATCTCTGGCTTTCTTTGAAAATTACGTCTAAGGGAAGCAAAACGTTGTACCGCTTGTTCTCTGTTATTGGGTAAGCGTTGTCTCTGTGGTCTGAAGGGAAGAGGTGCAACCCAGCTGTTTGTGCTGTCTTTGACTAGACCTTGCTCCATTAATTCTAAGAAGATTTTGTCTTCGATAGACATTGCCACACGATTGTCATCTTTAGTTCTCTGAAAGACTGTGCACCCTAAATGGTCTTGGTCACTGTCACAGGCAAAGTTGTCACTAGTGGGGCTTGTGAAGGGACAAGATGAGTGGGTGGCGTAGGCTGATTCCTTAACAAGGAAATGGTTGTGACATGGCTGGAAAAGAGAGGGACGTCCATTCTCTAGGGTATTTGTGAGCATGCTGCTAACGGAGTTAGGTTTGTGCACGCTTCCTAGACAGACATCTCCTATGATGACCTATCCGAGGTCTCACTTCTGAGCATAAGGAGCGTTATTGGGACCATTAATCTGAGCTCTTGATTTGTGGGCTTGTAAGATATCTGTCCCGAGGAGTAGGATAATCTGAGCCTGAGGATCAAGTTCTGGTATCAGATGCGCTATGCATTTCAAGTGTGGGTGATGAGCAGCTACATCTGGTGTAGGAATTTCAGATCTATGATCAGGGATCTGATTGCATTTGATAAGAGTTGGCAAAGACAAGCGTGATCGCCCATCGATGGACTCGATTTGGTAGCCGGATGCTCTCCTACTGGCCGTCTCCACTATTCCTGCACAAGTTTTTAAGGAGTAGGGAATGCTGGGGCCTTTAATGCCAAACATGTCAAAGAAAGTTGAGCTGGCTAATGACTTGTTACTTTGGTCATCCAGGATTACATAAAGCTTAATAGCCTTGTGTTTTTGGCCTGCTGGGTAGACTCTGACTAGGCAGATTTTGAAGCAGGACCTACCACCTATGGCTCCTTCGCAGACCTCTGTACATTGTGAAGTGACCTCTGGTGTAGTTGTGGTGGTGTGCTCCACCTCCCTGCCGTGCTCACTAGTGCTGAGGGTGTGTCGTAAAGTCCATGGAGCTGGCCCAGGATGCAACCCTGTGTTGTGATCTGAGCTGTCACATTCTGTGCATTTTAAACTGACCTTACAGTCCTTGGCGAGATGAGATGTTGAAGAGCAGCACCTGTAGCAGATGTGGTTCTCCTTGAGGAAGGCTTTGCGGTCCTGCAGGGTTTTCTCTCTGAAGGCTCTGCATTTTAGGAGAGGATGTGGCTTCCGATGCAAGGGACACTGCTTACCAGGATCGTTGACCTTTGTCTCTGATTAGAGAAGTTGGCAGACCTGTGAAAGGAACCTGGAGGAGACACGTTAGTTTTGTGTACTGCTACTGGAGGTTTGCGGGGGTTAAGTCCCACAGGAGCAGCACACAACAGCATAAAATCAAAACTTGGATCATTTCTTGTTTTAGCTTGCTGGCACACAAAGTCCACAAAAACAGAAAAAGGAGGGAATGGAACATGATGCTGTCTTATGAATCCATGTGTAATCCACTGCTCTTGCAAGTTATAGGGTAACTTTTGCACAATAGGGTTGACACCTCTGGCTGTGTCAAGGAATGCAAGTCCTTGTAAGTCTCCCTCGGATTTAGCTACTTGAAGTTCCATTAACAAGTCACTTAACTCTCTAAGTTTATGGTAGGCTTTGCTGGGTATTCTGGGAAAGTTATCAAGTCTTTTGAATAATGCATTTTCTACTGCTTCTGCTGAACCATAACACTCATCAACACTCTATTCCAGATTGTTCTAAGACCAGTGTCTGGCTGGTTTGTATTTATTGTCCTGATTCGCCTGGCGTGCTCGGCAGACTCATTTCCAAGCCATTTGATCAGGAGGTCTATCTCTTCGCTGCAAGATAGCCCAAAGTCTCTGATAGTGTTTTGAAAGGATGACCGCCAGGCTCTGTAATTTTTAGGGCGGTCATTTCAAGTCCTTTGGTGACTAACTCGCGTCGTGCAAAGAACCTTGCAAAGTCTATGGTGGCTTGGTTAGCCTGTTGTGTGTTGTCATGGTAGGATGGCTGTGTGTAGTCATACCTTTTGCTGGCACCAAGCTGGCCTCTGATGTACCGTTCTGGCTTGGACGTTAGTTCTGGAGGGCGATTAGAAGGTGATTCTATTATCTCACTTATGGGGAGTCTGTCGTATGAGACGTCACTTTGCACGGATTTCTCCTGTTTGCAGGCTTGAGGCTTGTCACTGACTTGCGGCGGTACCGTGTGGTGACTTTGGCTTGTCTCTTTGACGTCATCTTTGACACTGCTTGTTTTAAAATGTTGATTGATGTAATCTGAAGTTTGTTGTAGAGAATTTTGAGTTTCAGCTGCTGGATCGAGAATATTGCTGCGTCTGCTGCATTCACTTCTTGGGTATACAGCTAATTCTAAGGCCTCTGCTTCAGCTATGGCGGCTGCTGCTTCCTTCTCTACAGTGAGTTTCTCTAGGGCTACTTCTAGGAGGGCTTCCTCTGCCTCTAACTGTGCCTCTTACTGCACTTTCTCTGTCTTTAGCCTCACTTTCTCCTGTTTAATCTGCATTTCTTGCTCGGCAAAGGCTGCTCGGGTCTTGGCGGCTTCAGCTTTCGCACGTGCTATGGCGAGTGCATTGCTTGCAGAGGAAGATCTAGAGGAGCCAGAAACTCGGGACCTTGTCTTGAGTGAGGATGTCTGACTATGTGACATGTTGCTTGCAGGAATGCTTGACTGTGTAGAGACTGCTGTATTGCATATGCAGATGACTGCGCTGGAAGGGTAGCAGGCTTCTGTATAGTCGCTGTCCTAAATCCCACTTGCTGGATAGTCGCTGTTTCACTGTTCTGTTCTCACTACACGTATGCCCCAGGCGTGTGCAGCTCAACATACAGCTAAACCTTCAATCCTACAATAACCAGTCCGTTTGTAACTTAAGGCTTTATTCCAGTGAAAGAATGGTGGTCACATGAAACAGGTTACAAGTCAGATGGATATGCAAATAGGATTATGAATATGATTGATAAGATAGGATTGAGAATATGGTGAAACAGCGATGCTTCCAAGAGGGTTCAGGAATCTTCCCACAGCACATAGGATACTGTCTTCTCTTCCATGAGGTTTAAAATGGAGATTTTCTCAGAGAGGGGTGAAACTAATATCCAGCAATAGAGAGCAAGAGATACCATAAAGTACTGTACAACAACAGTCTTTGTCACAGTGGCATCTTGTGGACAATATTGGTATTGCAAGTTCCACTAACATTAATTATTTCTTAAGCTGGAGGCATGACACTAATGATGCAGTAGTAGGCAAAGGAGGAATATAAGGTGCAGGAGGATTGGAGTGCTGGTGGTGAGGAGGAGGAGAAGGGGGAAATGAGGCAGGCTTCATATTAACCTTTTTTAATTCCTTTTATAGTCAGGGCACTGGGGCTATAGCGACAAGGGAAAAAACCTATGGCCATCATAGACAGTCTGCTATTTCAGAATGCAGGGGCAATTGCAGGTAGCGGAAAAGGGGGGGAAGGGGGGGTACTATGACAATGGAGAAGGGCAGGCAACAGCAAAAAAATTAAGAATGGAATCCTACAGCCACGGGCTGTCTGCCATTTCTCAGTTTGGAGGCTGACATCTACTGTCATGTATGGCCCCATAGTAATATATTCCCAGCCCCTACAATTTTTTTCACACATTTTATTATAAACATATTTGCAATTTTTTTTACACTTTTTATTACAACTTTGAAATTGTTATTCCTTGTAATCTTGTCTCTGCATTGGCCAAGTAAACAGAGGCAAGGACAGCTATGCAAACTGAAAACTACAATAGACAAGAAGAAAGTCCTAGGCCTCAACAACCTTGCTACTATGCAAAACCAGAAAGATAGCTTACCAGCTCAGGAAGTCACCTTACATTGGTGATTGAATACCACCTTGTAGGTGAGAGTAGAGAGAGGAATGTCTTTAAAGGGTTTTAAATGGCAGATACAAATGCACAGAGAAAATCTGATCCAGATTCCCACAGAGTCATGGGTGAATGAACAGAAAAAGCTACATGGGAGACTCCTTGAACAACATGCTTACAGGCGATCATCACATGACTACTGGGTCCCGATGTACCACTGACTAGAGGTGGCCAAGTATGTACTTAACAAGGTACTAGCCTGCCCTGCTCCACATATTATGTCAGAGATAGCCTTCAGCATAGCAGGAGGGAAGGGGTAGATTTACAGGGAATGTATCATATACAGCCAGGAGTAACAGTATATATAAAAGGTTTAAAAGTGAAAAATACTTTTTAGTAAGGTCCATCTGGTCTTTGGTGGAATGCAGAGTTCAAATCATTTGAAGATCACTTAAGTACATCTTGGGCACTCTAAACACCACAATAATGCACTCTAGCCTACTGCAGGGTTATTTTTCTAAATAAAAAACAAAAGTTCACCCGCGCTCATAAATTAACAAAATGTCATTATGGTTATATGACAAAGCTGCTGCCACAATTTTCCTGGTATAGAAAACAACAATAGTATAATATAAGTGCAGCACAGAGATGTATAGTAACTAAGTAGAACTACTTCACTACTGTACTTAAGTACCGAAAGGCGGTATCTGTACTTTCCTGGAGTAGAATTTTTTTCTCCTACTTCCACTTTTACTTCACTACATTTTTTCGAAGATTTCAATACTTCTAATCCAATAATTTTTTTTCTGTGCTGCATAGTTAATCGTTACCATCATAAAAATTACCACTGCCAGAACAGTAGATGGCAGGTTTCATGAAGTTCAAAAAAATGTGTATAATGTCATGTGTAAATCAGCGCATACAAAAATAAATGCTACTGTATGTATAAATAAAATGGTCTATATATCTGCTGTTAGGGGAAAGAGAACCTCCCCCAACCAAGGAGAGTCACAAGCGTACATAGACCTTTTTTCTGGTAAGAGGCTGATTTTGCTTTTTTCACTGGAAGTTGAGAGCACAGGTTTTGCAGTTTTGTTTCACTGGAAAAGTCTATTTGGATATTATTTTGCACTTACCTTCATCCGCTGGGTAATGGGGAAATCCACAAGGTGGTGGGAGTCTGCACCTATTATTTGGAATAGCACCTGTTTGATTCCTGCACCTTTGAAAATATATTCATCTTGTTTTGTCACATATATATGGCATTATGGCATTATATATATTGACTTTTTATTGACTTTGATTTCATACACTCTTCCTTTATTTCATTATTGGAATATATTGTTTTATATCACATTGGTTATATATGATTTTGCGCACCAATAAGCTGTGGAGAGAAAAGAAAACATGCAGGGAAGAGAAGGAGGGATGCTTTAAAGGGGAAAGGGAGGGACATACTTTATCTGTTTTTGTTAACAAAAAGTTACAGTCAAAGGAATTGTGATTGTCCTTTGGGTTAATCATTTGAAATAATAAAAAACAATATGATGTTCAAACTTTTGACTTCTTTCTTTAACAAATACATAACACAGTACTTGTACTTTTACTTTCAGTACTTGAGTAGCACATATTTTAAAAAAACTACTGGTACTTTTACTTTCAGTACTTGAGTAGCAAAATTAAAAAAAAACTACTTGCAATACTTAAGTACAAAAAATGTTGAATACTTTAGTACTTCTACTCAAGTCACTTTTTGATAGAGCACTTCCACTTCTACTCAAGTCACTTTTTGATTGAGCACTTGTACTTTTACTCAAGTATGGGTTTCGAGTACTTTATACAAGTGTGGTGCAGCACCTAAACATGAATTATAGTCCATGTGAGTGGAGGATAAAACATCTCATATTAGGGCCCAATAAGTGCAGGTCTATACAAAGGGTGCTGAGTAGGATCTGTCACCAATATTAGAAGTTCACACTGACACTTAAATAGGTTGTTTTTGCACTACCAGGTTGCAGTAAGCTTGGGCGCAATAAGAACGTATGAGTGCCACATCCCAATGAGTATAGGAAATTAGAGGAGAAGAATTTGGACTTTTAAGGCACTTTTAATTAAAATAATGTTCTTTATTAGAAAATAGTTAAAAGTTAAACAAAAAACAGAAATGAAGAAAAAAGGGGGTAAGAGACCTTAATAATAGAGGTGTTGAGCCTCAAATGCATAAACATACATAGTCACACATAATATGTTAATACAGATATTAAGAACAATAGCGACATAATGCATCACATAGTTGATAGTCCTAAGAAGACGATTTACAGTAGAATTGGCTGAACCGCCCCTGAGTTCCACCGATATGAGCGTTGATGGATAGACGCTTAATTATGACCAGGTTGCCCTACATGTTTCGCTTATAAATATAAGCTTCCTCTGGAGCTACTGGTACAGGAGTAGTCTGAATGAGAGTCAGGTGGTGGGGAGAATATAATATAGGTAGAGTGACCCTTGAAGGGTATCGCAAATAACGAGGGGATTCTCTGCTGCTGGAGTATATTGCCAAAAACTGCCCATGTGTTTATTGTATCATTAGGAGACAAGATATGTGTCTCATTTAACCAAAACTGTAATGCCAGTCAGCGAGGCAGTATAAACCATACAGAAAAATGACAATCCAAGGTAAAAAGCGCCTATGAGTAGAGCGATAGCTCCAAGACTGTCCAGGCAGGAGATGTCAGAGGCAAGAGGTGACTCCAGTGCAGAGAGTGTGTCCCCCCGGATGGGAAATGCTGCCATGGTCCAACACACATAAGCACCAAAAAAAAAATAAAGAAACATACACAAAAAAAAAATAAAAAATAAATTCTCCTGCAGTCAAAAGTGATGTGGCGGCGGTTAATCTCTATGGCTCCGGGTATATGTACAGACTTTTCTGCCCTCCTAGGGTCAGGGGATGGATCCCCAATGAAAGCATTGTAGAAAAGAATGAAAAGAGGGTGAACCAACCTTACCCATTACGCATGGTTGGTGCACTCTCTTTTCGTTCTTTTCTACACAAACACAACACACACAACAGAGGGTAAAAAAAAAAACACAGAGGGTCAAACACACACACAAACAACCTCCACCATGCACACCTAAAAATACCAAGCTGGAGTGATAGTTGTGCTTATACCAGGTCCCCCTAAATGGTCTGTGGGAGTACATAAAAATACACACAGGAGGCAGCAACTAAGGAAATGTAGGAACCACAACCTATGTATATCCAAATAAAAAGAAAGAAACAAATGAGAAGAGATTTGAATATAATAGTCAAAATCTATATAAAACACAACACACTCCATACTGCCAAATAGGCAGGATGAGAGCTGTCTGGAAAGAAATAAAAAAAATATATATTATAAAAAAGGAGGGCTTTGTATTGCAACAGATCCATGTGAAAGAAAAAAGGGATTTTTTTTCCAAAACCATCAGAGTATTACACACTGGCCTGCATCCCTGAGCATAACAGCCTCAACTCCAAACTTTCAAATAGGTCTGGCCCAAAGAGCTGTCCCAGGACTTTTCAAAATAAAAAATACAAAGTATTAACCACACTTGTAAAAGCTAACCCTAAACATATCCTCTCATAGATTGGAAAATTACTCACAATACAGCACACCAAAATCTGCATCCCGCCAGTAACATAGCACCAGGTCTTGTCTGAATAAGCCTGCAGAGTTATCTCCCTTATATGTGATAAATGTCCTCACAGGGACCAGCCCCTCCATCAATTGGAGCAGAAGGAGCAAAAAACCCCAACCTGCCTCCAATTAGGAAGTAGGTGGGTAAGTAGCCCCCCATGGGTGGTGGCTAGCTCTCAAGTCATAGACAAATATTCGGCATCCTGGGCGAGTAGGCTGGAAGTAATGTCACAGATCGGATTAAAACGGGGAAAAAAAACAAAGTCCTGGAAATAAGTGGGGACACCATGCATGGTCCGCAAAGTAGCAAACCAATTCTAGAAACACCACCAGTGAGCAACCTGACTGCAGGATGGAACAACATTACCACCACACCTGTGGGGACACAGGCCAGAAAAGAAAAAAAAATACGGGGGACCCAGACAAAAACAATCAGACCCAGACACAATTATGCAGAGCAGGTCAAATTGCACAAAGAAGAACACCTTACAGATGAAACTGACCATTATATTATTATTATTATTAACAAGATATTATTACAATAAATCAAACACCAAGAATACACAAACACATTATAATATAGTACCAAACCATAGATAGAGAGCAGACCAAAATAGGAAAGTGAACTTGCAGAAAATACAAACAAGCCAAAACAAATCAAAATAAAATAAAGCCAGAAAAAATATGCGACAAGGACAAAAAAAACCACCACACACAACACACGGTCAAACCCAAGACAAACAAAAAAACAGAAGTCTGGTTTCAAGGCCAGCTTACAATCTTGATTGAATATATTTTGGTTTCATGGTTAGATCCATAGTTACCGCAAATCAAAATGAATGATATCTCAGGTCCACAGAATTAATTCTACAAATAGGAAAATAATAAATCAAAAAATCATAATATGAATCTAGTCCTCCAAGAATGATGTTTAGCTGAAATCTACATTTAAACTCAGGGGATGGGTTGCCTTTAGTTTATAAATCTACTGTATCTAGCCTTAAGGCGTAATAGCTTACAATCAAAGGTACCTCCGCTAGGATGGGGGTGAATTCAAGACATGTGCAGAACGTAAAAAAAATGTTTTGTTTAATTTTGGATGGATTAAAAATTTCATTTTGTTACATTTGTTATGTTAGAATGATTTGTTTTCGTAATTTGTTTAGTTTTCGTTTTTTTTTTTTTTTGTTTTTAATTAAAATTGAATCGAATTTGATTTAAATCAATATCAATTTAAATTGAATATCCAATATTTAGTTAGATACTACTTGTTCACAGACTGTCTAAATATTTATGATATTATCAAATAAAAATAAGCTTTCGCAACATAAAAGTCTCCATTAAGGGCCAACAGAATATGTAATATTAAATTATATTGTAGGTAAGTTATCATACTATAAAATAAAAAAATTGTTGAACTACAAGAGTATCAACGTGTGCTGGACCCCAAACACCTTGATGCTATTTATGAAATACCACTAAATACTTCTGCTGGAAAATTTTGGTAGCAACTTTATGCGTTATATAAAAATTGAATTACTATCTCACTTCATCGAAGATACTATTTTTTTTGTGTACCTTAAGACACACATGCATAACAATTAGGTTGAGAATAGTCTTTAAAATTTTTGAAGGAGCAAACTGCTAAATTTTTATTATTACCTAACAGAACTTATGATTTTCGTGTAATGTGTACTAAATTTGTACAATAAAACATCACATAAGAAATATTGCGCATGATCACAAAAAAAATTACAACCCAGAAGAACATGCAGCCATTCGTAACCACACAGTAAAAATGATAGGTGTAATAATAATAATGCATAAAAATATGTATATGACAATATATAAGACACAAGGTTCTTAAATTAATTGTGATGAGAGTCCTGGAGCAACATCTTAGTCTCTTGTTTCTGCATTCTATGAATCAATATGGATTGGACCAGCACTCTTGGAATTAGCGCACCCAAAATTTTTTTTTTTTATTATCCCTGTTTGATTTTGATAGTCTAGTTTGATCCTTAAAGATGATGTAAACTTCCATGGATTGTTTGTACCTATAGGTAAGCTTATAATAGGGCTTACCTATCGGTACTGTAAATATCTCCTAAATGTGCACTGTTTAGGAGATATTTACTGTATATGCTGTCGATGATGTGCCGTTTCTTCAGAGCCCTGTGCTGTGACCGGCGGCTCCTGCACAGGAGTGATGTCAGGCAGCTCCGGTCAGTCACACAGCCGGAGTCCTCAGACCCAGAAGGAAGAGGGATGAAGATGGATGCGGCCTCCAGCTGTGACAATAAGAGCTTCATTTGCAGGTAAGTTTCATGAGTTTGGGCCAAATATTGGCTGTTCACCAGTTCGACGAACACCCGAATTATCGGGGCGTTCGACCGCTTGTTCAGCCTGCCAAACAACCACAATACACTGCACAACTGCACAGTGCATTGAAAGCCCTGATTGGCTGAAGCAATGAAAGCTTTGCCCTATCAGAGCACATAGCACTGTCAGAGCCATGATTGGACACTGTGATGATGATTCTATCCAATCATGACTCATTGCTGTTAGTCCCACCCCACACTAGAAAAATATTCTTCCCATTGCGATTTTGAGTGTGATATTGGCATATGGAGAGATGAAACAGGGCTCTGTGCTACTAGTGAGTTAGTATGCTATAGTGTACTATTGTGATTCTATTGTGAGTGTAGAGTGCCAGTTTAGTGTGAATATAGCGATAGTGCAGTGGGACCGTTCATTTTTACTTTAGTGTCACATTAGTGTGAATGTAGTGATAGTACAGCGTGAGAGTAGTGCAACCGTTCAATTTTACTTTAGTGTCATTTTATTTTGTCAGAGCAGGTTTCCTGCAGTATATTTCAGTGTGTTACTGCATGTTTACTGCAATATAGTGCAGTGCATTATTGCAGGTTTACCACAGTATATTTCAGTGCGGTTTTGCATGTTTAGCGCAGTATAGTGCAGTGCATAACTGCACATTTAACGCGGTATACTTAAGTGCATTATTGCAGGTTTACGGCAGTATATTGCAGTGCGTTAGTGCGCGTTTGACACAGTATATTCCAGTGCGTTATTGCACATTTAAAGCAGTAGATTTCAGTGCAGTAGATTTCAGTGCATTAGTGCACATTTACCGCAGTATATTGCAGTGCGTCAGTGCAGTTTTAAGGCATTATATTATAGTGCACCAGTGGAGTGTGTCTGTGTAGTGAGTACTCAAGTTAAAGTGCACCAAACCTAACTGATTGATTAACAAACCCCACATTGATTAACCACTTCCAGACAGCCTGCTGCATATATACTTTTTTTCTCTGTTAGGGCTGTAAGGATGTGGAACTCACTTCCACAATCGGTGGTGTCTGCAGGAAGTATTGATAATTTAAAGAAACTCTTAGATGGGCATCTTAGCGAGCACAATATACAGGGATATGGGAAATGTTTTTTTTTTTTTTACAATAAAATACATACACACACAAGTAGAACTAGATGGACTGATGTCTTTATTTAACCTTACCAACTAAGTAACTATGTAATTGTCAGTTTGCTTCCTTTTGACATGAAACAGGTTTCCTTATATATCCTGAAGAAGCTAAATTTACACAAATTGCATAGACATTTGCTGAAGTGTCCAAACTGTGATTTTAATATTTATGTATGAACTTTTGTTTTGTGATTACTTTTGTATTTTGTAGAAAACAAAATGTTTTTATGACAAATGGTACACTGGTGAGGTATATTTAACCACTTTACCACTAGAGGATTTTGCTGTCTTACGTCTGGGCCACTTTTTGCGATTCGGCACTGTGCAAATTTAACTGACAATTGACCGGTCGTGCGACGCCATACCCAAACTAAATTTACTTCCTTTTTTTCCCACAAACAGAGCTTTCTTTTGGTGGTATTTGATCACCTGTGCGATATTTACTTTTTGTGCTATAAACAAAAAAAGAGCGTAAATTTTGAAAAAACAACAATATTTTTCACATTTTTTTATATGAAATTCCCCGCAAAAAATTTAAAAATCAAAATTTTTTTACATTTTTGGCCAATTTGTTTTCTGCTACCTATGTTTGGTAAAAAAATTCATAATAAGCGTATTTTGATTGGTTTGCGCAAAGGTTATTGCGTTTACTAAGGGAAAGATTTCTGTCATTTTTGGTGTTTTTTTTTTAACGAGTAATGGCGGCAATCTGCGATTTTTTTTGCGGGACTGTGACATTGCGGCGGACAGATTGGACCCTTGACTGACATTTTTGACACTTTTGGGGGTACCAGTGACATTACTGCAGTAATCAGTGCTATATATATGCACTGTTACTGTAAAAATGACACTGGCAGGGAAGGGGTTAATTTTATTGGAAAGGAAGGGGTTAATGTTTGCCTGGTGCTTACTGACGTGTGTGGGGGGAGGTGACTGTTTGACACAAGGACAGATCCAGGGTTCAGCTATGCTGAACCCTGCAATCTGACCCTGCCTATCACTTAGGAGATCCGCCCGCTTGTGTTTACACAAGCAGGCGGATCTCCACACTAGATCCCCGGCGATCGCCGCTGCTCCTCCCCTGGCCCGACTCCCGCTGTGACTGAATAAAGTGGGAGCGAGCCTCCGGCCCGCAGAGGAAGGGGAGTGTCTGATGACGTAGATCTACGTCGTCAGACGATAACAGACCACTTTGCCGCAGTACTATCAACGTAAGCAGACGGCAAGTGGTTAATGTCCCACTTACCCCGTTTTTTTTTGTTGTGTTTTTAGTATGGTAAATAGACATGAGACCACTTGTTTGCGGTAAATGGCTTTCTAAAAGGGTAAAATGTTTACCTTTGCACAAAAGTGGTAAAGAATGCATTTTTGCTTTAACCGCTTTCCGATTGTATACTGTATAAAGCTGTGTACAGCGACAAGGTTGCTCTCCTGTGCAGAACCACGTACCTTTATGTGATTCTACACTTCTGGGGCCTGTAGGGAACCCGCTGTGATTTGACACAGCGGGAGCCAATCAGTGGGTCCGCCGGACTCAATTTCCGCTGGGACCCACTGATCGTTCCTGATAGAAGCAGAATGGTGGTCTGCCTATGTAAACAAGGCAGATCGCCGTTCTGTGGGAAGGGAAGATAGTGATCCTGTGTTTCTGCTAAGCAAGAACACGGATCTCTGCCTTCTCACAGTACAAGCTCATCCCCCACAAGTAAAAAGCATTCTGTAGGAACACATTTAACCCTTTGATCGCCCCTGATGTTACATAGTTACATAGTTAGTGAGGCTGAAAAAAGACACAAGTCCATCCAGTTCAACCTATGTATGTGTGTTTGCTTTTAACCGTACATTGTATACCCCTGTATGTTGTGGTCTTTAAGGTGTCCATCCAATAGTTTTTTGAAACTATCAATGCTCCCCGCTGATACGACTGCTTGCGGAAGAGAATTCCACATCCTTACCGCTCTTACAGTGAAGAACCCCTTACGCACTTTAAGGTTAAACCGCCTTTCCTCTAGTTTTAGTGAGTGGCCACGTGTCTTATTGTATTCCCTTACTCTAAATAGTTTGTTCCTTATGCTAGGGTCGCCAGTACAGTATTTGTACATTGATATCATATCCCCCCTCAAGCGTCTCTTCTCCAGAGAGAATAGGTTCAGTGCTTGTAGTCTTTCCTCATAGCCGATGTCCTCCATTCCCCTAATTATTTTTGTTGCCCTTCTCTGGACTTTCTCCAGTTCCAGCACATCCTTCCTGAGGACCGGTGCCCAGAACTGGACAGCATACTCCAGATGTGGCCGGACCAGAGTCTTGTAGAGTGGAAGAATAATCTCTTTATTTCTGGAGTGAATCCCCTTTTTTATACAACCCAGTATTCTGTTGGCTTTGCTTGCAGCGGCTTGGCATTGCATGCCACTTCCAAGCCTGTTGTCTACCAGTACCCCCAGGTCCCGTTCCATCCTAGACTCACCCAGAGGTTCCCCCCCTAGTGAGTAGCTTGCTTTCTGGTTTCTGGCCCCCAAGTGCATTACTTTACATTTTTCTACATTAAATCTCATCTGCCATGTAGTTGCCCACCCCGTTATTTTGTTCAGGTCTGCTTGCAAGATTTCCACATCCTGCATAGAAGATATTGGCATGCCTAATTTAGTATCATCTGCAAATACTGAGATTGTACTAGATATCCCCTCCTCTAGATCATTTATGAATAAATTAAACAGGATTGGTCCCAGGACAGAACCCTGGGGGACCCCACTTTCCACACCCGCCCAATCCGAGTACTCCCCATTAATCACCACCCTCTGTACTCTCCCCTGGAGCCAGTTCTCTATCCAGGTACTCACCTTATGGTCCATACCTACCTTCCTTAGTTTGAACAGTAAGCGTTTGTGGGGAACGGTGTCAAAGGCCTTTGCAAAGTCCAGATACACCACATCCACAGGCTTACCTTTATCTAAGTGGCAGCTCACTTCATCGTAGAAGGTTAATAGATTGGTTTGGCATGAACGATTTTTCATGAATCCATGCTGATTACTACTTATAATACCGTTTTCATTACTAAAGTCTTGTATGTGGTCCCTTATCATCCCCTCCAAAATTTTGCAGACTACTGATGTTAGGCTGACCGGCCTATAGTTACCCGGGATATATCTCGGCCCCTTTTTAAATATTGGTACCACGTTGGCTTTTTTCCAATCAGCTGGCACCATACCTGTCTGTAAACTATCCTTAAAGATCAAGAATAATGGTCTGGCAATCACCTGACTGAGCTCATTTAGAACCCTTGGGTGCAAGTGATCCGGTCCCGGGGATTTATTTATGTTAAGTTTCTCTAGTTTAGCTCTAAGTCTATCCTCTGTTAGCCATGGCGGCACTTCCTGAGGTGTATTATTTAGTTCGGCCTTACAAGCGGGGTTCGTGTAGCCCCCCGATTCCTTTGTGAAGACTGAAGAAAAGAAATTATTTAACACTTCCGCCTTTTCTCTGTCCTCAGTGGCCATTTTTCCTTTATCATCTTTTATGGGGCCAATGTGTTCTGGCCTCGCTTTCTTACTGTTTATATACTTAAAGAATTTCTTGGGGTTCTTTTTACTCTCCTCCGCTATATGTCTCTCGTGTTCTATTTTAGCCGCCCTGATTTCATCTTTACATTTCTTATTACACTCTTTGTAATGCTTAAATGCTGCCAATGACCCCTCAGTCTTGTATTTTTTGAAGGCCTTTTCTTTAGCTCTAATATACATTTTTATGTTGGAGTTTAGCCACCCAGGGTTTAGTTTTGCTCTTTTAAATTTATTTCCCTGTGGAATGCACTGGCCCACCCCCTTGTTAAGTATGCTCTTGAAGCACTCCCATTTTTCCTCCGTGTTCTTTGTTCCCAGGGTTCTATCCCATTTGATATTTTCTAGCAGCGAGCGCAGTTTAGGGAAATTGGCTCTTTTGAAATTCAGTGTCCTTATATTACCCTTGTGTTTCCTATTACTGTAATTAATACTGAAACCAATTGACCTATGGTCACTGTTCCCTAAGTTGTCCCGTATTTCTATATCCGTGAGCAGGTCTGTATT
This sequence comes from Pelophylax lessonae, assembly GCF_965119305.1. NCBI lineage: Eukaryota > Metazoa > Chordata > Amphibia > Anura > Ranidae > Pelophylax > Pelophylax lessonae. Next base: position 113,996,932 of record NC_138773.1, on the reverse strand, counting down.
GTTGGTAATCAGTAGGTCAAGTACCGCATTGTTTCTTGTCGGTGCATTCACCATCTGACCCATGAAATTGTCCTGCAAAACATTTAGGAACTGCCGAGCCTTGGCTGAATGCGCGGTTCCTTCTGCCCAGTCTATATCAGGATAATTAAAGTCCCCCATTATAATGACATTTCCCATCCTTGCTGCCAATCCTATCTGTAACATGAGGTCCACCTCACCCTCCTCCCTCTGGTTTGGGGGCCTATAGCATACGCCCAATATTACCTTCCCCACCGTGCCTTTCCTTTGAAGCTCTACCCATAGGGATTCTGCCTCGTCCATAGCTCCATTATTAATATCATCCCTCATATTTACCTGTATACTGTTCTTAATATACAAACATACCCCTCCCCCTTTTTTACCCTCTCTATCTCTGCGATAAAGGGAATACCCCTGAATGGTCGCCATCCAGTCATGAGAGCTGTCAAACCAAGTCTCAGTTATCCCCACAAAATCTAAGTCCTCCTCAAATATCAGCAGCTCCAGCTCTCCCATCTTGTTGGCCAGGCTTCTGGCATTGGTATATAAGCCTCGTAATTTTGATGTTTTTAGGCTGCTCTCTTGATTTTTCCCCGTACCCACCCTGGGTATAGGGGCTCCGAACACCCTACCGCTAATGCCCCCATTTCTGCCCTCTGAAACTTGCTTTCCACTGGCTAATTCTACATCTGTACCCTCCCCCCCATTCCCTAGTTTAAAAGCCCCTCTAACTTTTTGGCCATCCTCTCACCCAGTACGGCTGCACCCACCCCATTTAGGTGCAATCCGTCCCTACCAAAGAGCCGGTGACCGACTGAGAAGTCGGCCCAGTTCTCCAGGAACCCGAAACCCTCCTTACTACACCAGCTCCTCAGCCACTCGTTAACTTCCCTAATCTCCCGCTGCCTCTCTGGTGTGGCTCGAGGTACCGGTAGTATTTCGGAAAATACTACCTTGGAGGTCCTAGTCCTCAACTTAGCGCCTAAGTCCCTGAAATCGTTTAGGACTCTCCGTCTTCCTCTGCCTATGTCATTGGTACCCACGTGTACCATGACAGCTGGGTCTTCCCCAGCCCCACCCAATAATCTGTTCACCCGATCCGCGATGTGCCGAACCCGAGCGCCCGGCAAACAACAGACTGTTCGGCGCACACGGTCTTTGTCACAGATTACACTATCTGTCCTTCTAATAATTGAGTCCCCTACCACCAGCACCTGTCTTTCCTTTCCCTTTCTCCCGGCCTCACTGGAGGAGTTCGTCCCCTGGCAGCTAGGGGCGTCGCTCTGCTCCAGCAATGCTGGTCCCTGACTGGTTTCCCCAACATCACCCAACGGGGCGTATCTATTGGGGTGCTCCAGCCCAGGATCAGCCTCCTTGACTTGTCCCCTTCTACCCCTCCTAACTGTCACCCCTCTGCTCTGCTCTGATGCCTGCACCTCCGATACTCCGCCCACCTCTGTGCAGGCCCCTGTCTGCACCTGATTGGTACAATCCTGGCTCTCCTCCGGTATGGACATTCGTCTCAGTGTTGCCAGCTGCTTCCCTAGATTCAGGACCTGAGCTTCCAGGGAAGCAACGTGCTCACATTTTGCGCATTTGTATTCGCCCTCGATCGCATGACCGAGGAACGCATACATATCACAAGATGTACACCGAGTCGCATCTCCACACCCGCCGGGCATTGTACCTACTATCTAATCTAATGGGGATTCAGCGATTTAAGTCTATCCTATGTGGCTATTTCCTGGCTTCCTAACGCTACCTTCTCACCCTCTGGTATTCCGCTCCACTCACTTGACACCGGTCAGTCACCCAACACTCACAATCTCACAGCCCGGTCAGACGCACAACGCTGAGTTGCACAGCCCGGTCAGACGCACAACACTAAGTCGCACAGCCCGGTCAGACGCACAACACTAAGTCGCACAGCCCGGTCAGACACACAACACTAAGTCGCACAGCGCGGTCAGACGCACAACATTCAGTCGCACAGCCCGGTCAGACGCACAACACTGAGTCGCACAGCCCGGTCAGACGCACAACACTGAGTCGCACAGCCCGGTCAGACGCACAACACAGAGTCGCACAGCCCGGTCAGACGCACAACACCGAGTCGCACAGCCCGGTCAGACGCACAACACAGAGTCGCACAGCCCAGTCAGACGCACAACACCTGAGTCGCACAGCCCGGTCAGACGCACAACACCTGAGTCGCACAGCCCGGTCAGACGCACAACACTCAGTCGCACAGCCCGGTCAGACGCACAACACTCAGTCGCACAGCCCGGTCAGAAGCACAACACCGAGTCGCACAGCCCGGTCAGACGCACAACACCGAGTCGCACAGCCCGGTCAGACGCACAACACCGAGTCGCACAGCCCGGTCAGACGCACAACAATGTTAAGCCCTTCCCTGCCAGTGTCATTAGTACAGTGACAGTGCATATTTTTAGCACTGATCCCTGTATTAGTGTCACTGATTCCTCAAAAAAGTGTCACTTAGGGCCTAATTCATTGTACCTCCAACGCTGATTTTGTTCTATTTTACCTCCATTTTGACTATTTTTAGGTGCAAATGCAATTCACTATAACACCATCAAAAACGTTAGTTGCAGTGTCAAATTCACTAAGATCAAATAACGTCAGGACTGGACTTAAATACTGTCCAGCTAAAAGGTGGACTAATTTTTTCAAAATCACAAAATATGGCAAGAAAAAAATAAAAAATGTGTGGGAAAGATGTGTAATATGATTTTGAGCTAAACTGCTTTTAAACTATAAATTATTTGTAATATAAGATATTACATCTACTGCGCATACCTTGTAGCAGGATGGTATAGGGGATTGGGAATTTCCTGTGTTAGGTGGTGTGAAATTATGCAATTATTTTGGTATTGACACCAAAGGATCTACCTGTAATTCTTGGGATATGTTGTTACCAGTAGCCCTGAAAAATGTACAAATAGTACTAGGTAGTATAGTGTTATGTGCCTACAGCATATACTGTGGTGTGGGAAGTATTTTGTGTCCCCTATATGTTTGCAACATGCTGTATGCGACACCACTTATAATAAATACATATAAATACAAGTTTAAAATATATATGGCTTGTGTGTGAAACAATAGGCTTGCATAAAAAACTTGTGCTTAATAAAGTATAAAATACATCAACTGTACTAATCACAATATACAGTGGGTACGGAAAGTATTCAGACCCCCTTACATTTTTCACTCTTTGTTATATTGCAGCCATTTGCTAAAATCATTTAGGTTCATTCTTCTTCCTCATGAATGTACACATAGCACCCCATACTGACAGAAAAACACAGAATTGTTGACATTGTTGCAGATTTATTAAAAAAGAAAAACTGAAATATCACATGGTCCTAAGTATTCAGACCCTTTGCTCAGTATTTAGTAGAAGCCCCCTTTTGATCTAATACAGCCAGGAGTCTTTTTGGGAAAGATGCAACAAGTCTTTCACACCTGGATTTGGGGATCCTCTGCCATTCCTCCTTGCAGATCCTCTCCAGTTCTGTCAGGTTGGATGGTAAACGTTGGTGGACAGCCATTTTTAGGTCTCTCCAGAGATGCTCAATTGGGTTTAAGTCAGGGCTCTGGCTGGACCATTCAAGAACAGTCACGGAGTTGTTGTGAAGCCACTCCTTCGTTATTTTAGCTGTGTGCTTAGGGTCATTGTCTTGTTGGAAGGTAAACCTTCGGCCCAGTCTGAGGTCCAGAGCACTCTGGAGAAGGTTTTTGTCCAGGATATCCCTGTACTTGGCCGCATTCATCTTTCCCTCGATTGCAACCAGTGGTCCTGTCCCTGCAGCTGAAAAACACCCCCACAGCATGATGCTGCCACCACCATGCTTCACTGTTGGGACTGTATTGGACAGGTGATGAGCAGTGCCTGGTTTTCTCCACACATACCGCTTAGAATTAAGGCCAAAAAGTTCTATTTTGGTCTCATCAGACCAGAGAATCTTATTTCTCACCATCTTGGAGTCCTTCAGGTGTTTTTTAGCAAACTCCATGCAGGCTTTCATGTGTCTTACACTGAGGAGAGGCTTCCGTCGGGCCACTCTGCCATAAAGCCCCGACTGGTGGAGGGCTGCAGTGATGGTTGACTTTCTACAACTTTCTCCCATCTCCTGACTGCATCTCTGGAGCTCAGCCACAGTGATCTTTGGGTTCTTCTTTACCGCTCTCACCAAGGCTCTTCTCCCCCGATAGCTCAGTTTGGCCGGACGACCAGCTCTAGGAAGGGTTCTGGTCGTCCCAAGCGTCTTCCATTTGAGGATTATGGAGGCCACTGTGCTCTTATGAACCTTAAGTGCAGCAGAAATCTTTTTGTAACCTTGGCCAGATCTGTGCCTTGCCACAATTCTGTCTCTGAGCTCTTCAGGCAGTTCCTTTGACCTCATGATTCTCATTTGCTCTGACATGCATTGTGATCTGGAAGGTCTTATATAGACAGGTGTGTGGCTTTCCTAATCAAGTCCAATCAGTATAATCAAACACAGCTGGACTCAAATGAAGGTGTAGAACCATCTCAAGGACGATCAGAAGAAATGGAAAGCACCTGAGTTAAATATATGAGTGTCACAGCAAAGGGTCTGAATACTTAGGACCATGTGATATTTCAGTTTTTCTTTTTTAATAAATCTGCAACAATGTCAACAATTCTGTGTTTTTCTGTCAATATGGGGAGCTGTGTGTACATTCATGAGGAAGAAGAATGAACTTAAATGATTTTAGCAAATGGCTGCAATATAACAAAGAGTGAAAAATTTAAGGGGGTCTGGATACTTTCCGTACCCACTGTATAAAGTGCATCAACTGTGCCGATTTCAAATGGTTATAAAAGGATGATATATAAAGTTCATAATTAGGGTTGAGCGAACACGGACTGTATTATTCGTGTTCGTACCGAATAATTGGATTTTTTTTACCCGAACACGGACACGAACACTTTACTGTATACTCGGGTAAAAATCCGTGTTCGGTCGTTTTATTTCCGGGTTTTGCATGCTTTGGCGCTCTTTTCATGGCGGGCTTTCAACAGCCAATCAACAAGCGTTTAACTGGTGTGCCTAAGCCATCCCAGCCATGAGTACAAATGTATCAGTAGCTGTGATTGGCCGTCTGAAGCATGTGACCAAGTCTTTATAAGTTCGAGGCAGCGCCGCTACGGCGTCATTCTGCTGCTTAGATCAGGGAGAGAGCACACATCAACGTGCTGGCTGCTGATTAGGGACAGACAGGAAAAAAAAAACATTTGTGTCCGGATAGAATTGAGGGACAGGTCGGAGTGTGTTAGGCAGGGCGAGTTGTAGGCATTTTAGGGAGAGAGTCTGCTGATTTTTAGGGAAAGTGTGTTCTACAAACTACAATCGACATTGCTGTGTGGGGTGGGGTTTGCAGTCACCCGATCTACGATCTCTTATCAATCCTGTTAGGGAGAGAGTCTGCTGATTTTTAGGGAAAGTGTGTTCTACAAACTACAATCGATATTGCTGTGTGGGGTGGGGTCTGCAGTCCCGATCTACGATCTTATAAATCCTGTTAGGGATAGAGTCTGCTGATTTTTAGGGAAAGTGTGTTCTACAAACTACAATCGATATTGCTGTGTGGGGTGGGGTCTGCAGTCCCGATCTACGATCTTATAAATCCTGTTAGGGATAGAGTCTGCTGATTTTTAGGGAAAGTGTGTTCTACAAACTACAATCGATATTGCTGTGTGGTGTGGGATAGGAGATAGGCAGGTGTCAGTGATCCACATCCATTTTTCTGTGTGTGGGCTGCAGTGAACACAATCTTTTTGGGGTGCAGTGAACACAATCTTTGTGGGGTACAGTGAACACAATCTTTGTGGGGTGCAGTGAACAAAATCCTTTTGGGGTGCAGTGAACACAATCTTTGTGGGGTGCACTGAACACAATCTTTGTGGGGTGCAGTGGACACAATCTTTTTGGGGTGCAGTGAACGCAATCTTTTTGGGGTACAGTGAACACAATCTTTTTGGGGTGCAGTGAACACAATCTTTTTTGCCCACTGAGGAGGAGGGAGAAAAGTCTTTTTCTATCAGTCACTGTGTGCAGCATTTTTCCTTCAGCTGTGCTGTGCTGAGTGACTGATCATACACTGCTGTGTTCAGTTCACATGTGCTAATATTGAGTGGTTTCAAAAATCATACACTTTTTTTCTATTCCACTATTCAATATACAGCCTTGGGTTAAAAAAAATTAAGTTGTGGCCTTGTAATGTTCCGGTACCTTTGGTACCCTAAATTACACTTTCCACAAGTGTATGCGCCCTACCATTTACTTTTGGAAAGGTGCGCATACACCTTTAAGACTGGAGCTGTCATCACTCAGCGCCGGACTAGATGGCTATTTAAGGCGTCGGCTCTCACTCACATGTGTTCGTTCAAACACCCTTATCTGGATGCTAACCTTGCTTGAAGCTTCCATGCTTGCAAGCTTACTTCGCTGACGGAACCTCGCTGCGCTGATCCCTGTATCCCGCTACTGGATCATCCGCCTCTCCTGAACCACCCTTCGGCTGTATCGCTAATAGTGCTGAGTACCCCGCAGGGGAATTCTCTATAAACTTATACTAAGCTTACACTATCTAGCTCTGCATAGTTGAGACTGTTTATCACATCTGCATAAACTAGATTGCTAGCTCTTGAGACTACTGCTACTTTTCTGCACTGGGTTGATCTCTTTTGTATGTCCACCTGCTATTCTATCATCTGCTATCATACAACATTGTTAAACCTTCCTGCATCCATCTGCTACTGTCTCACCTTCAAGTGTCTATCACCTACCACCTCCACTCAACCTATCCCTCAAACCTTCATCATTGTGTTACCACATATATAAAGTCACTCTAGGAACCAGCTTGCTAATTGTGTGTATTTACTGGCTGAAATAAGACCTTCCACACATGATGAGTCATTGAGGTTGGGAATGGTATCTCAGCATATCTCTTACATGACAACTGACGTGGAACTATTTCTGCAGCTGAAAATCCACACCATATAAGAAACGCAGGAGCGTTACAGGCCTGCAGCAGAGCTGAATGATATTTGGGGTTTTTGGGGTTCATCTCATACTTCTGAAGATTTGAGGGTGCTGCCTGTTCCATACTCCCCCCTACTCCTCATCCAGCCTTTTAGGGGTACAAACAATAGTAATTGGGGCCTAGTGTGGTTGTGTACGTGTGATATACATACACTTTTTTTGATCATATTTTCTATTCCGCTATTTAATCAAAAACCTTTGGGGATTAGTTAAATTGGGGGATAGTCTGTGTTGGTACGTGTGGGAGAGATCCACCTTTCCAAGTTTTTGGGGTTCATCTCATACTTCTGAAGATTTGAGGGTGCTGCCTGTTCCATACTCCCCCCTACTCCTCATCCAGCCTTTTAGGGGTACAAACAATAGTAATTGGGGCCTAGTGTGGTTGTGTACGTGTGATATACATACACTTTTTTTGATCATATTTTCTATTCCGTTATTTAATCAAAAACCTTTGGGGATCAGTTAAATTGGGGGATAGTCTGTGTTGGTACGTGTGGGAGAGATCCACCTTTCCAAGTTTTTGGGGTTCATCTCATACTTCTGAAGATTTGAGGGTGCTGCCTGTTCCATACTCCCCCCTACTCCTCATCCAGCCTTTTAGGGGTACAATCAATAGTAATTGGGGCCTAGTGTGGTTGTGTACGTGTGATATACATACACTTTTTTGATCATATTTTCTATTCCGTTATTTAATCAAAAACCTTTGGGGATCAGTTAAATTGGGGGATAGTCTGTGTTGGTACGTGTGGGAGAGATCCACCTTTCCAAGTTTTTGGGGTTCATCTCATACTTCTGAAGATTTGAGGGTGCTGCCTGTTCCATACTCCCCCCTACTCCTCATCCAGCCTTTTAGGGGTACAAACAATAGTAATTGGGGCCTAGTGTGGTTGTGTACGTGTGATATACATACACTTTTTTTGATCATATTTTCTATTCCGCTATTTAATCAAAAACCTTTGGGGATCAGTTAAATTGGGGGATAGTCTGTGTTGGTACGTGTGGGAGAGATCCACCTTTCCAAGTTTTTGGGGTTCATCTCATACTTCTGAAGATTTGAGGGTGCTGCCTGTTCCATACTCCCCCCTACTCCTCATCCAGCCTTTTAGGGGTACAAACAATAGTAATTGGGGCCTAGTGTGGTTGTGTACATGTGATATACATACACTTTTTTTGATCATATTTTCTATTTCGCTATTTAATCAAAAACCTTTGAGGATCAGTTAAATTGGGGGATAGTCTGTGTTGGTACGTGTGGGAGAGATCCACCTTTCCAAGTTTTTGGGGTTCATCTCATACTTCTGAAGATTTGAGGGTGCTGCCTGTTCCATACTCCCCCCTACTCCTCATCCAGCCTTTTAGGGGTACAAACAATAGTAATTGGGGCCTAGTGTGGTTGTGTACGTGTGAGATACATACACTTTTTTTGATCATATTTCCTATTCTGCTATTCAATAAAAACCTTTGGGGATCAATTAAATTGCGGGATAGTCTGTGTTGGTACGTGTGAGATCCACCTTTCCAAGTTTTTTGGGTTCATCTCATACTTCTGAAGATTTGAGGGTGCTGCCTGTTCCATACTCCCCCCTACTCCTCATCCAGCCTTTTAGGAGTACAAACAATAGTAATTGGGGCCTAGTGTGGTTGTGTACGTGTGAGATACATACACTTTTTTTGATCATATTTCCTATTCCGCTATTCAATAAAAACCTTTGGGGATCAATTAAATTGCGGGATAGTCTGTGTTGGTACGTGTGGGAGAGATCCACCTTTCCAAGTTTTTGGGGTTCATCTCATACTTCTGAAGATTTGAGGGTGCTGCCTGTTCCATACTCCCCCCTACTCCTCATCCAGCCTTTTAGGGGTACAAACAATAGTAATTGGGGCCTAGTGTGGTTGTGTACGTGTGATATACATACACTTTTTTTGATCATATTTTCTATTCTGCTATTTAATCAAAAACCTTTGGGGATCAGTTAAATTGGGGGATAGTCTGTGTTGGTACGTGTGGGAGAGATCCACCTTTCCAAGTTTTTTGGGTTCATCTCATACTTCTGAAGATTTGAGGGTGCTGCCTGTTCCATACTCCCCCCTACTCCTCATCCAGCCTTTTAGGGGTACAAACAATAGTAATTGGGGCCTAGTGTGGTTGTGTACGTGTGATATACATACACTTTTTTTGATCATATTTTCTATTTCGCTATTTAATCAAAAACCTTTGGGGATCAGTTAAATTGGGGGATAGTCTGTGTTGGTACGTGTGGGAGAGATCCACCTTTCCAAGTTTTTGGGGTTCATCTCATACTTCTGAAGATTTGAGGGTGCTGCCTGTTTCATACTCCCCCCTACTCCTCATCCAGCCTTTTAGGGGTACAAACAATAGTAATTGGGGCCTAGTGTGGTTGTGTACGTGTGAGATACATACACTTTTTTTGATCATATTTCCTATTCTGCTATTCAATAAAAACCTTTGGGGATCAATTAAATTGCGGGATAGTCTGTGTTGGTACGTGTGAGATCCACCTTTCCAAGTTTTTTGGGTTCATCTCATACTTCTGAAGATTTGAGGGTGCTGCCTGTTCCATACTCCCCCCTACTCCTCATCCAGCCTTTTAGGAGTACAAACAATAGTAATTGGGGCCTAGTGTGGTTGTGTACGTGTGATATACATACACTTTTTTTGATCATATTTTCTATTCCGCTATTTAATCAAAAACCTTTGGGGATCAGTTAAATTGGGGGATAGTCTGTGTTGGTACGTGTGGGAGAGATCCACCTTTCCAAGTTTTTGGGGTTCATCTCATACTTCTGAAGATTTGAGGGTGCTGCCTGTTCCATACTCCCCCCTACTCCTCATCCAGCCTTTTAGGGGTACAAACAATAGTAATTGGGGCCTAGTGTGGTTGTGTACGTGTGATATACATACACTTTTTTTGATCATATTTTCTATTCCGCTATTTAATCAAAAACCTTTGGGGATCAGTTAAATTGGGGGATAGTCTGTGTTGGTACTTGTGGGAGAGATCCACCTTTCCAAGTTTTTGGGGTTCATCTCATATTTCTGAAGATTTGAGGGTGCTGCCTGTTCCATACTCCCCCCTACTCCTCATCCAGCCTTTTAGGGGTACAAACAATAGTAATTGGGGCCTAGTGTGGTTTTGTACGTGTGATATATATATATACACTTTTTTTGATCATATTTTCTATTCCGCTATTTAATCAAAAACCTTTGGGGATCAGTTAAATTGGGGGATAGTCTGTGTTGGTACGTGTGGGAGAGATCCACCTTTCCAAGTTTTTGGGGTTCATCTCATACTTCTGAAGATTTGAGGGTGCTGCCTGTTCCATACTCCCCCCTACTGCTCATCCAGCCTTTTAGGGGTACAAACAATAGTAATTGGGGCCTAGTGTGGTTGTGTACGTGTGATATACATACACTTTTTTTGATCATATTTTCTATTCCGCTATTTAATCAAAAACCTTTGGGGATCAGTTAAATTGGGGGATAGTCTGTGTTGGTACGTGTGGGAGAGATCCACCTTTCCAAGTTTTTGGGGTTCATCTCATACTTCTGAAGATTTGAGGGTGCTGCCTGTTCCATACTCCTCCTACTCCTCATCCTGCCTTTAGGGGTACAAACAATAGTAATTGGGGCCTAGTGTGGTTGTGTACGTGTGAGATACATACACTTTTTTTGATCATATTTCCTATTCCGCTATTCAATAAAAACCTTTGGGGATCAATTAAATTGCGGGATAGTCTGTGTTGGTACGTGTGAGATCCACCTTTCCAAGTTTTTGGGGTTCATCTCATACTTCTGAAGATTTGAGGGTGCTGCCTGTTCCATACTCCTCCTACTCCTCATCCTGCCTTTAGGGGTACAAACAATAGTAATTGGGGCCTAGTGTGGTTGTGTACGTGTGATATACATACACTTTTTCTTCGATCATATTTTCTATTCCGCTATTTAATCAAAACCTTTGGGTATAAACAATTAAATTGCGTGATAGTCTGTGTCGGTACGTGTGAGATACACCTTTCCAATTTTTGGGGCGCATCTCATACTGCAGAGGATTTGAGGGTGCTTCAGTCTGCCTCCTGCCTGTTCCGAACTCCTCCTACTCCTCATCCTGCCTTTAGGGTAGAAAAAATTGTAATCGGGGCCTAGTTTGTGTTTGTACGTGTGAGATACACCGTTTTGTAAAATTTGTCCTATTCCTCTATTCAATATACACCCTCTTTGAGTGTAAAAAATTAAATTGCGGGATAGTCTGTACCGGTACATGTGAGATACACCTTTTTAAATTTGTTTGGCACATCTCCTTCTACCGCCGAGGATTGCAGGGCGCTTCAGTTTGCCTCCTGTTCCCAACTCCTCCTACTCCTCTTCCTCATCCTGCCTTTAGGGTAGAAAAAATTGTAATCGGGGCCTAGTTTGTGTTTGTATGTGTGAGATACACCGTTTTGTAAAATTTGTCCTATTCCTCTATTCAATATACACCCTCTTTGAGTGTAAAAAATTAAATTGCGGGATAGTCTGTACCGGTACATGTGAGATACACCTTTTTAAATTTGTTTGGCACATCTCCTTCTACCGCCGAGGATTGCAGGGCGCTTCAGTTTGCCTCCTGTTCCCAACTCCTCCTACTCCTCTTCCTCATCCTGCCTTTAGGGTACAAAAAATTGTAATCAGGGCCTAGTTGGTGTTTGTACGTGTGAGATACACCGTTTTGTAAAATTTGTCCTATTCCGCTATTCAATATACACCCTCTTTGAGTGTAAAAAATTAAATTGTGGGATAGTCTGTACCGGTACATGTGAGATACACCTTTTTAAATTGGTTTGGCGCATCTCCTACAACCGTCAAGGATTGCAGGGCGCTTCAGTTTGCCTCCTGTTCCCAACTCCTCCTACTCCTCTTCCTCATCCTGCCTTTAGGGTACAAAAAATTGTAATCGGGGCCTAGTTGGTGTTTGTACGTGTGAGATACACCGTTTTGTAAAATTTGTCCTATTCCGCTATTCAATATACACCCTTTTGGAGTGTAAGAAAATTAAATTACGGCATAGTCTGTATCGGTACGTGTGAGATACACCTTTTAAATTTGTTTGGGGCATCTCCTTCCACCGCCAAGGATTGCAGGGCGCTTCAGTTTGCCTCCTGTTCCCAACTCCTCCTACTCCTCTTCCTCATCCTCCCTTTAGGGTACAAAAAATTTGAATCGGGGCCTAGTCTGTGTTTGTACGTGTGAGATACACCGTTTTTTTATCCTTTTTCCTATTCCGCTATTCAATATACACCCTTTTGGGGTAAAAAACATTAAATTGCGGCATAGTTTGCATATTTGACTGCGAGATACACCCGTGCGATACTGTTGTTGTTTTGTTCCGCTATTCAATAAACACCTTTCTAGGGCAAGATCATAAATTACAGAAATATGAGGAGACCGTCAAATAGGGGCCGTGGCCTGGGTCGTGGTGCTGCTGGTAGAGCTCCTGTTGCAAGGAGAGGACGTGGTCGATCTGTGCCAGCTACACGCACAAGTGAAACACCTTCCACAAGTGTGAGTAGGTGACAGAACCTGCATCAGTATTTGGTAGGGCATCATGCGCCTCTAGACATGATGAGGCCTGAAGAAGTACAGGCGATAGTAGATTGGGTTGCTGACAGTGCCTCCGGTTCCTTCACATTGTCTCCCACCCAGTCTACTGCAGAATGGTCAGAGTTGGCACCTGCAGCCAATGTCCAACCGTCTTTCACCACACCCCCTTGGAAATCAGGCAAGCAGTCTGAGCCCCAATCCATACAGCAGTCTCTTCTTCTTTTTGAGGACTCTGTCAGCAAGGTTTCCCAGGGCCATCCACCTAGCCCTGCCCCAGAAGTTGAAGAGATTGAGTGCAGCGATGCCCAACCACTTATTTCTCAAGATGAGTACATGCAAGGACCATCGCAGCACGTCTCCGATGATGACGTGGTGTTCAGAATTGTGGAGACCGACAAGGAGGGCAGGGGTGAAGACTGGGTGGAAGATGATGTGGAGGACGATGAGGTCCTCGACCCCACATGGAATGAACGTCATGCAGGTGACCTGAGTAGTTTGGAGGAAGAGGCGGTGGTCGCACAGAGCCACCAGCACAACAGAAGAGGGAGCAGGGTGCAGAAGCGGAGCGGCCGTGCCCTAGACACTACGCCCGCTACTGCCCAACGCAGCAAGGGAACGAGCGCACCAAAGTCAGCTCAAAGGAGTTCTCTAGCGTGGAAGTTCTTTAGAAAATGTGCCGATGACAGGACACGAGTGGTTTGCACCCTGTGCAATCAGAGCCTGAAGCGAGGCATAAACCTTCTCAACCTGAGCACAACCTGCATGATCAGGCATCTAAGTGCAAAGCACGAGCTGCAGTGGAGTAGACACCTTCAAAACCAAGAAACGTCTCTGGCTCATCCTGCTTCCTCTTCTGCTGCAGTCTCGGCCGCTCCAGCCACATCTGTAGTGATACCGGCACCTGCCACCCCGCAAACAGAGGATCTGTCGGCAACACCACCACCTGGGTCACCAACCATCTCCACAATGTCCCGTGGAAGCGTTCAGCTTTCCATCTCCCAAACACTTGAGAGGAAGAGGAAGTACCCCCCTACCCACCCGCGATCCCTGGCCCTGAATGCCAGCATTTCAAAATTCTTGGCCTTTGAAATGCTGTCATTCCGTCTGGTGGAGACGCACAGTTTTAAAAACCTTATGTCGGTGGCTGTCCCACAGTACGTCGTGCCCAGCCGCCACTACTTTTCCAGGCAAGCCATCCCTTCCCTGCACAACCAAGTGGGGGAAAAAAATCAGGTGTGCACTGCGCAACGCCATCTCTGGCAAGGTCCACCTAACTACCGATACGTGGACCAGTAAGCACGGTCAGGGGCGTTATATCTCCCTAACGGCACACTGGGTAAATGCAGTGGCGGATGGGCCTGAGGCGGATAGCAATTTGGCGCATGTCCTTCCACCACCGAGGATTGCAGGGCGCTTCAGTTTGCCTCCTGTTCCTAACTCCTCCTACTCTGCTTCCTCATCCTCTACCGCCTCCTCATCCGGACAGCGTAACACCTTCACCACCAACTTCAGCACGGCCAGGGGTAAACGACAGCAGGCAGTTTTACAACTTGCCTGTTTGGGGGACAAACCACACACCGCGCAGGAGTTGTGGAGGAGCATGGAACAGCAGACAAATGAGTGGTTGCTGCCGGCGAGCCTCAAGCCCGGCCTGGTGGTGTGCGATAACGGGCGAAATCTCATAGCAGCTCTGGGCCTAGCCGGTTTGATGCACATCCCTTGTGCTGAATTTGGTGGTGCAGAGGTTCCTTAAAAACTACCCCGATATGTCAGATCTGCTGCAGAAAGTGCGGGCCGTCTGTGCGCACTTTCGGCGTTCTCACCCTGCTGCTGCTCGCCTGTCAGCGCTGCAGCGTAACTTCGGCCTTCCCGCTCACCGCCTCATATGTGACGTGCCCACAAGGTGGAACTCCACCTTGCACATGCTGCAAAGACTGTGCGAGCAGCAGCAGGCCATGGTGGAGTTTCAGCTGCAGCACGCACGTGTGAGTCGCTCTGCGGAACAGCACCACTTCACCACCAATAGCTGGGCCTCCATGCGAGACCTGTGTGCCTTGTTGCGCTGTTTTGAGTACTCCACCAACATGGCCAGTGCCGATGACGCCGTTCTCAGCTTAACTATCCCACTTCTATGCCTCCTTGAAAAAACAATTCGGGCGATGATGGAAGAGGATGTGGCACAGGATGAGGAGGAGGAGGAGGATGAGGAGGTAACATTTTCAAGGCTTTCAGGGCAGTCATTCGCAAGGGGCTCCGAGGGTGGGTTCCTGCACACACAAACACCAGGGACACAATTGTCCAGCAGGGGCACAGTTCTGGAGGATGAGGAGGATGAGGAGGAGGAGGAGCTGGAGGAGGAGATGGAACCATGTTCACAGCAGGGTGGCACCCAGGCCAGCTCATGGCCATCACTGGTGCGTGGCTGGAGGGATACAGAGGACATGGACGATACACCTCCCACAGAGGACAGCCTTTCGTTGCCTCTGGGCAGCCTGGCACACATGAGCGATTACATGCTGCAGTGTCTCCACAACGACCGCCGAGTTGCCCACATTCTAACTTGTGCTAATTACTGGGTGGCCACGCTGCTGGATCCCCGTTACAAGGACAACGTACCGTCCTTAATTCACTCACTGGAGCGCGATCGCAAGATGCGCGAGTACAAGCGCACGCTGGTAGACGCCATGCTGCTGGCATTCCCACCTGACAGCGGGGCCACAGTGGAAGCACAAGGCAGAGGAGGAGGAGGAGGAAGAGGTCGCCAACGCAACCAGGGCACCGCCAGCACCTCAGAAGGCAGGGTTAGCATGGCCGAAATGTGGAAAAGCTTTGTCAGCACGCCACAACAAACAGCAGCACCAGCAGCTCAGATGGAACGTTTTAGCAGGAGGCAGCATTTTACCAACATGGTGGAGCAGTATGTGTGCACACGCCTAGACGTACTGAATGAGGGGTCTGCCCCCTTCAACTTCTGGGTCTCCAAGTTGGGCACATGGCCTGAGCTTGCCCTTTACGCCTTGGAGGTGCTGGCGTGCCCTGCAGCCAGTGTATTATCTGAACGGGTATTTAGCACGGCTGGGGGCGTTATCACAGACAAGCGCAGCCGCCTGTCCAGAGACAATGTGGACAAGCTCACGTTCATTAAAATGAACCAGGCATGGATCCCACGGGACTTTTCCGTACCTTGTGCAGAATAGCGATGGATACCGACCTTACCCAGCCATTGTTCTATGTTTGCTCTTTCTCACTCTTTTGGGGTGTACCCTCATTTAAAATTTGTGAAAAGAAGCAGTGTTGGCTACCTCGTCCTCCTCAGGGCCAGATTAACGTAGGGGCTATTGGAGCTGCAGCTCCAGGCCCCTACCTTTATATAGGCCCCGGGTTGGCCATATTCACTGTTACCGCTCTTCTGTCACTTGTAAACACAGAAGTCTGGCTTCTATGCTCGCTTCCCCAGGCAGCTCCCTCAGAACCTCCCCACACAGCACGAAGGCCGGACAAGGAGGGACAGTTGCCGATGCATGGATGTGTTTATGGGCTTCAGAGACAGCATCCCATGTTGAATTAGGCATGCATGGCCGCACCCTTCTTCCTCTGGGTGCATGCCAAGGCACGGCCCTTAAGGCCCTTCAAAATCCTCAGCACCAAGCCCATGATGCTCTTAATCCGGCCCTGGTCCTCCTCCACCACTTTTTCCACCTACACCGCCCATAGGTGTGCGCAGCCTATTGCATTAGGGTGTGCACCCCAAAGTTTAAATACACATGCATGTGTTTGCCTACATGTACATGGCCCCGATACATTACTCTCCCTGCTGGCAAAGAGAAATGGAGGAGAGCAGGTCCGAAGGAGATCTTTCCCATCTCCTCACTGCCAAACAGAGCGATAATGCTATGTGCCCTAGGTGATTAGGGTGTGCCCAGGTACACCCGGCACACCCTGTGCACACGCCTATGACACCGCCACATCCACCACCACATCAACCTCCCTTCTACTCCATATGGGCCTCGTCCTTCAGAGATGAAGAACATTGTTTTATTTTTCTGTTTTTTTTTTTTTGTTTTAAGTTATTTCCCTATCCACATTTGTTTGCAGAGCACTTGCCATGCTCTTAACTACGTTTTGCTGCCATTTGCAGCACTCTAGCCCTTTCCTTTGGTGTTTTAGAACCATTTTAGTGCCTGAAAGTTCGGGTCCCCATTGACTTCAATGGAGTTCGGTGTCCGGGAAAAGTTCGGCAAAAGTCTGGGACACAAACCCGCCGAACACGGACATCCAGATGTCCGCTCAACTCTATTCATAATACAATAAATAAATAAGTTCCTGTGAAAAAAATGTGAGGTCCAATGGGACCAGAAATGGTGCTCAGTGCAAAGAAATAATGTCCATTAGTTCCAAGAAGTGGTAAAAGTTCAAAGAAAACTATTCAAATTTCAAAGTTGATGTGGAAATTCAAAGAGAAAAGTGCATTGGTGCTATCACCCTCTGTGCTCCTGTGGGTATGAGGTAGGTAGTGCAAACTCACCAGATGTTGTTGACCCCCAATACCATACAGCAAGTGGGTCAATTGCGCTTGTGTGGTGAGTGTCCAGCGGGGTCCCAGCCGTCCGTGTCCGGGTGGTCCTGGATCCTATTAGTTGTCATAAAAAATCGCACTCCTCATGGTGTAGTAGTTAAAATTCCAATGTTTTATTTTAAAAAAAAACGTGCAAGTAATGCTAAAAGGTTCAAAGTATACAGCGTTGGTGGTACAGGTAATTAATAAAAAGTGGAATACCGCAAAACCTGAGCTCAGGGAAGCCGTGCGGGACGCCTGTGAAGGTCCGCCCGCTGTCTACACGGAGCTTCCGGGTTTAGACTCGGCTTGCGTTCCACGTACCACAATGAGAGCGAGGCTACGTGCGGTTCAACTTGACGCGTTTCGTCATCAAAGCGTGACGTTATGAGCAGTGTCAAATTCACTAAGATCAAATAACGTCAGGACTGGACTTAAAAACAGTCCAGCTAAAAGGTGGACTAATTTTTTCAAAATCACAAAATATGGCATGAAAAAAATAAAAAATGTGTGGGAAAGATGTGTAATATGATTTTGAGCTAAACTGCTTTTAAACTGTGTGTGAAAAAGTTAAGTAGAAAAAAAGATATTAATAAAAGTGTTAAATGCAAAAATAGCTCCAGAGTCAATTTCTGGCAGATAGCCCATGTGCGCATGCTCCATACCAAAAATTAGGCTGAAAATAACGTTTTTGAAAACGTTAGTGGGAGTTATAGTGGATTTGCGGCAAATACCGCCGCAAATTCTGGGTAAAACTGCGCTATTCCGGCGCTAATGAGAGAAATGCACATATCTTTTTTTTTGCACATATCTATGTATGTCTATATATATATATATATATATATATATATATATATATATATATATATATATATATATATATATATATATATATATATATATATATATATACATATGTGTGTGTATATATATATATAGATATATATAGATACACACATATATATATATATATATATATATATATATATATATATATATAAAAAATAATTATATGTATATGTTTTATTTATTGATTTGCCTATGTGTATATATATATATATATATATATATATATATATATATATATATATATGAAAAGCAACACTAATATGGCTTCTCCCCAAAAATGAAACATTGTATATGTGTGAAATTAATATATTTTTGGGTTGGTTAGATATAGAAAGTAACAATAATATATGGGTTTTTGCTTATGCATATATATATATATATATATATATATATATATATATATATATATATATATGAAACGCAACACTAATATGGCTTCTCCCCAAAAATGAAACATTGTATATGTGTGAAATTAATATATTTTTGGGTTGGTTAGATATAGAAAGTAACAATAATATATGGGTTTTTGCTTATGCATATATATATATATATATATATATATATATATATATATATATATATGTGTGTATATATATATATATATATAGATATATATATATATTTATATATCTATATATATATATATTCTATTTAGACCCAATTCAAGCTCAAATAATTTTTATTTGTTAAAAGTTTTTGATGGACTAATCGAATCAAACTATATTAATTTTTAAGGTGCCAGTGCATGTATGTTTGGTATAAAGATAACAAAAAAAAAAAAAAACCTCAGAGACCACAATTCCCAAATAATTAACCTAGTTTAGTGAAACTATAAAATCAACAATTTTTTAAAAATAATCCTGCATGCTGGAAATTATATATAGGTGTTTAAAACATTTATTTCTGTGAAAAATGAGTATTTTAAATATAAAATGATAGGCTAAGAAACTATCAGTGGCATATATTATGAAATAAATGTAACAAAGTGATTATGTTTGTGTAAATTGTGTTTTGCAAAATGTTGCAAATATGTATTGAGCTTGAGCTTGAGCTTGAGCTTGAGCTTGAGCTTGATTAAACTGACCAAAATATCCAAGTGGTTAGCACATCTGCCATGCAACAGTGTATTTGGGTGTTCAAATCCCTGAACTACCTACAACTGTCTATTGTTATATATGACAAGCAACACTAATATGGCTTCTCCCCAAAAATAAAACATTGTATATGTGTGAAATTAATATATTTGTTGGTTGGTTGAGTGGGGAGCCATATTAGTGTTGCTTCCTATATAGAGCCACATTACACTCTGAAAAATAGCAGTGTTTGAGCTTGCAAATCTGAGAATTTGCAAATTGATTGAGCATATGCAGTGGAACCCCAGAACTCAGAATTCAACAACCCCCCCAAAAATAAATAAATATATATATATATATATATATATATATATATATATATATATATATATATATATATATCCCCAAAATATAATTTATACTTTATATATACAAACATTTGCTATATTGCCCTTTAAAAAAAAAGAAATACTACATCAAGTCAACACACATAAGAAATGCTTTCAATAATCTCAGCATGAGCACAAAGTGGCTTTTTCATTTAGACTAAGGCTGGTCATACATGATCCAATTTTCTTACAATTTTCTGTCCAATTTTCTTGAAATTTACTTTCAAGTATGTAGTACAAAGGCCTGCCTAATTGGATACAAGTGAAAGTGTTGTTTAGCTTTGGCCTCACATTATGTGGTTTGTGGTAGATCTACCAGAAAATTGTACAACAAAAGTTGAACACGTATGGCCAGTCTAAAGGGCCATACACACTATAAGATTTTCTGAAGACTTTTTCCTTCAGATTTACCTTTTCTATGTAGTGCAAGGGCCTGCCAGATTGCATACAAATTGAAAGTGTTTAGGTTTGACCTCATATTATCTGGTTTTGGTAAATCTAAAGGAAAAAGTCTTCAGAAAATCTTATAGTGTGTATGGCCCATTAGGCTGGCCATACGTGTTCAACTTTTGTTGTACAATTTTCTGGTAGATCTACCACAAACCACATAATGTGAGGTCAAAGCTAAACAACACATTCACTTGTATCTAATTAGGCAGGCCTTCGTACTACATACTTGAAGTTAAATTTCAAGAAAATTGTAAGAAAATTGGATCATGTATGGCCAGCCTTAGACTAAATGAAAAAGCCACTTTGTGCTCATGCTGAGATTATTGAAAGCATTTCTTACGTGTGTTGACTTGTAAGAAACTTGGATCATGTATGGCCAGCCAAACACTCATTCATTAGTGAACTGGGGATTTTGGTTTAGGAACCAACAGACCCTATTAATTACTTTGCTGGGTGTTTCCTATACTGGGTGGGTGTAATTTAACCAAGGTTATATAAATGGATGATTAAGAGCAGCTCATTTGGCTTCTGGCAGCAGGGCCACATGTCTTTATGTCCGAATTTGCTTTTGGGGGTGGGGGGTTTGCTGGCATGCCTAAGGACCCATATTGCAGTAAGTGTATTTTGTTAGATGAATACTTTTCATGCTCTAAATGTTTTGTATAGTTTTTGCAAAGTGTGTCTTTATGTACTCTATACATGTTTTTTTTCTCATGCCTCTGTGTAGCTGTATGTTCTACTGATTTGATGGTATTTAAATGGAAAGGCAGGCTCATGCAAACAATAAACATAAAAGTATGTTGGGTATGTTTTATGCTTAATACTAAGGTGTCTACAACTTATTTTGCTTGACTTTTGGATATTGTAAGCTCTATCCATCATATGTTGTATCTTTGCACTGTAATTTGAATTAAAAATTACTTGATTTGGGGTTTTGGGGGGGGGGGGACATTTCACATTTCACATGCCTGCTTGAGTGATTACTGATGTTTTATATATGTTCAATAAAGCTTATTCGTTTGTACACAGCTCCTGGTTTTTTGTTTTCTTTTCTTCATATTTGTCTGGATGTAATTCAGATATCTTTTGTGTCTATTGAATGTAATCCATTTCTTGTATTTTTTGTGTGTGCGCAATGGCAGTACAGTATGAACATGGGTAGGGTTTCTCCCTTTACTCCAATGGAGTGTGTGTGTGGGGGGGGAGGAGTGTGTGTGTGTGGGGGGAGTGTGTGTGTGGGGGGGAGGAGTGTGTGTGTGGGTGTGGGGGGAGGAGTGTGTGGATGTGGGGGGAGGGGTGTGTGTGTGTGGTGGGGGGAGGAGTGTGTGTGTGTGTGGTGGGGGGAGGAGTGTGTGTGTGGGGGGGAGGTGTGTGTGTGGGGGGGAGGTGTGTGTGGGGGGGAGGAGTGTGTGTGTGTGGGGGGGAGGTGTGTGTGGGGGGGAGGAGTGTGTGTGTGTGTGAGGGGAGGAGTGTGTGTGGGGGGGGGGAGGAGTGTGTGTGTGTGGGGGGGAGTGTGTGTGTGTGTGTGGGGGGAGGAGTGTGTGTGTGGGGGGGGAGGAGTGTGTGTGTGGGGGGGTTGTGTGTAGGGGGGGGGAGGGTGTGTGTGGGGGGGGGAGGGGCAGTGTGTGGGGGGGCTAAATTGTAAGAAATAATTAAAGTGTGTATGTATTTAGCTAAAAATATATATAAATTAAGGAATAATACAAAAAGTGTGTGTGTGGGGGGGAGGAGTGTGTGTGAGGAGGGGAGGAGTGTGTGTGTGGGGAGGGAGGAGTGTGTGTGTGTGGGGGGAGGAGTGTGTGTGTGGGGGGGGGAGTGTGTGTGTGGGTGTGTGTGTGGGAGGAGTGTGTGTGTGTGTGTGTGGGAGGAGTGTGTGTGGGGGGGGGGTGTGGGGGGAGGAGTTTGTGTGTGTGGGGGGAGGAGTGTGTGTGGGGGGAGGAGTGTGTGTGGGGGGGAGGAGTGTGTGTGTGGGGGGGAGGAGTGTGTGTGTGTGGGGGGGAGGAGTGTGTGTGTGTGTGTGTGGGGGAAGGAGTGTGTGTGTGAAGGGGGAGGAGTGTGTGTGTGAAGGGGGAGGAGTGTGTGTGTGTGTGTGGGGGGGAGGAGTGTGTGTGTGTGGGGGGGGGAGGAGTGTGTGTGTGTGGGGGGGGGGAGGAGTGTGTGTGTGAAGGGGGAGGAGTGTGTGTGTGAAGGGGGAGGAGTGTGTGTGTGTGGGGGGAGGAGTGTGTGTGTGTGGGGGGAGGAGTGTGTGTGTGTGGGGGGAGGAGTGTGTGTGTGGGGGGGGAGTGTGTGTGTGTGGGGGGGAGGAGTGTGTGTGTTTAGTGGTTAGTGTTCCTGTCTATAAACACTGCGAGCATGAGTTCAAATCCCAAGTGTGCCATCACCTCCTTAAGTTTTAGACAACTGTAAATAAATACTGAAACTTGGCAAATGCATAATTGCACCCTGCACATATGCATGTCTCTTTCTTGAATATACATGGCCATTGATATGCAATTTTAGGTGATGTAGCCAATTTATTACTATGTGGCCAAAAAAATAATCACACACAACTGTGAGCACACAGGGTGTTATCATGGTTGGGCCTTGAACTCGTGACCTAGCAATCTTTGTCTATGAGCATAGCCCACTACACCAAAGTGCTGAATACAATCAGATATGCCTGAAAGTTTCAGATGAATAAAGAATGAAGATTGCTAATTAGACAGCTGTGTAGTCTGCTATTAGTAAATCTAAAGGTTAAAACACATAAGATACATAACTATACCTTAAAATTAAAATAAACCATAATAGATGACATTGCTGTGTAATAGTGATTCAGAATAGACAAATTTCCTTTTATGAAAAACACAAAGGGATTTTGGTTAATTCCAAACCCGAATTCAGTCTTAGTTAACTCCAACTCCGAATTCACTAAAGCACCTAGTTGAAGGTTTAACTCCAGCCACTTACCTAATTAGGATGCTAATGAGTTTAGGCTGGAGTTATTTCTGGAGAAGTGAGCAGCTCTACTCCAAACTTATAGTGAATTAGGCCCCCCGTGTCCAATTTGTCCGCCGCAATGTCGCAGTCCTACTATTAGTCGCTGATCGCCGCCATTACTAGTAAAAAAATAAATAAATAAAAATTCCATAAATATATCCCATAGTTTGTAGAAACTATAACTTTTTTTTACCAAAAATATGTAGCAGAATACATATTGGCCTAAATTGATGAACAAGTTAGATTTTTAAAAATTTTATAGCAGAAAGGAAAAAAATATTGTTTTGAAGTGATTAAAATAACGCAGTGCCGTATTGCAAAAAATGGCCTGGTCATGAAGAGGAGTTAACCTTCCGGAGCTGAAGTACTTAAACAATACAAGAAATATTAGTAACTTCAAATGAAATGTATGCATGCAGCTGATCTAGGCCAAGGAACATTGTTTGTCATACATACGATTAAAAGTTCTTGTTTAATCTACCAACCAGATTGCATGGCATTCTAGACAATCTGGCTAAGTTATGACAGGAGAACTGGGGGCTCTGGATGCTTCTGATCTGTTGAACTTTGTCATCTGTTCTGGGATCCAATAAGCTTCTGGAAAATCCAAGTTGCTGATCTTTTTCTTCCTTGTAGAGAGTGGCCCATGTTTCCCCTTACCTGTTCGCGCGGTTAGCTGCTGTAAGCCCCTACAGCTCCGCAGCCTGACTGTGTTTCACTGACTGTCTTCCTCAACTGTAGGAATATATAGGGTTGGTTAGGATTCCCCTGCCCTGCTCATGCTGTGTTCTCAATAGACAGGTGCAGGAAAGCCAATGGCTTCCATCCATCAGTTTTCTTTGTTATCAGCATATGGAAAACCACGAGCAGCTCACAGGGGACTGCGTAGCTATGCTGAGCTTCAAATGTGAGTGCAATGGTTTTATTATAATTTAAAATCTACATTAAATTAATTACCTGTGCTAGGATTTATGCTTTTGCTTTTATTTTTGTTTCTCAGTCTAGTTGCTATCGGATTTATGAGAGATGCACCTTTGAGCTGATAGACTCTATCTTTTCTTTAATCAGTCTTTTGTGTGGTTTTTGACTATATCAGGAGTGGACCTTTTATAGACTGAGTTTAGCGCAACATCATAATTGATAACTGACCAATAATACTGTTGGCTAGTTTATTAAGTTAGATTTTGTAAGTTGACATTTCCCTGCAACAACACTGGTTGGTCATGTCTTATGGTGGCCATGCACATATTTATATCTATCTATTCTAACTATTTAAACTGATTACGATTGAACAAAAAACGGCAAACCAAAGACCCTCCATTTAATTGATTAAAAAGTTAAAAAAAAAGTAAAGTTTCGTTTTTTTTCCATGAAAAATAACAAACATGTTATACTTACCTGCTCAGTGCAGTTGGTTTTGCACAGAGCAGCCCAGATCCTCCTCTTCTCGGGTCCCTCCCTCCTGTTGAGTGGCCCCACAGCAAGCAGCTTGCTATGGGGGCACCCGAGCCGAGTCACAGCTCCCTGTGTCCATTCAGACACAGAGCTGCGACCCCCACACACCACCCCTCTCCTGATTGGCTTACTGACTTTGACTGCAGCTGGAGCCAGTGGCGCCACTGCTGAGTCTCAGCCACTGCTGTGTCTCAGCCAATCAAGAGGAAGAGTCTCGGATGGCCAAGACAATTGTGGACATCGCTGGAGAGAGATGGGGCTCAGGTAAGTATTAGGGAATGCTGGGGTGGCTGCTGTTTACAGAAGGCTTTTTATCTTAATGCACTGAATGCATTAAGATAAAAAACTGACTTTACAACTCCTTTAAAGTGGTAGTAATAAGGCTTACCTGTATAATAAGGCAAACCTGCACGGTTTAGGAGATATTTGCCCTGCATGCAGCCGCTGATGCTAGCGGTGCATGCACTCTAAAGGTCCGGCGGACCTCAAGAGTTCCTTGCCAGGGACTTGCCGGAAAGTGACTCCCGTGCATGACATCATCGCGGCTCCGGACACTTACAGCGCCATAGCCGCCGAACCTGGAAGAGACGCTGAGGGAGCATGTCAGCTCCCACAGCGGTGTCCAGGGGTCCGTGTTGGGGCTTCGTTTTAAGGTAAGTATTTCATAATTAGCTAGTATGCAATGCATACTAGCTCATTATGCCTTTGTCTTACAGGGTTTGTTTTTTGTTTGTTTTTTAGTATACAACTGCTTTAAGCAAGCTCTTGAAATTTTGTTGAGTGTTTCTGATCAATCAAACAAACAAGTGTGCCAGAGAGCCAATCATAAGACAGACTTATTAAACAATAGGTTTTAATAGTTTTGGCTTAAAGATGATATTTTAGGTTAATATTTTCAGATCACAAAGTGCCATGCCATGTGTTTTATATCCTTATATATTTTATTACTGAATTGCTTGTGGGCATTTACACTCAGTCACAAATAGCTACCTGTATGACCACCATTACACACACTGACAGTCTCATAATATGTTTGACCAACCTGGGATTATTAATTCTTTCATGACTATGTATATGCAACTATTTTCAATCATCCTAGTATATCACGTGTGTCACAGTTTATTTATAACGTGAAGTTCTTTTTTGTTTTTGTTTTTTGAATTTTTTGTAAAACAAAAGATATAATCATCTGAAAAATGTTTTTTTTTCTTAAAACATTTTGCAGTTAGGGAAAGCAGTATACAGTCCTCCTGACACACCTGAGGAAGCAAATTTTACTCCTGTATAGAAAAAAGTAACTTATGCCTTATGTATATCCAGTCTAAAGAAGGTTCCCTGCATCCCACACAGTGGATTTCATGCTATTGATGACACTAGCCATTTGAATTGACAAACCTT
Organism: Pelophylax lessonae; assembly: GCF_965119305.1. NCBI lineage: Eukaryota > Metazoa > Chordata > Amphibia > Anura > Ranidae > Pelophylax > Pelophylax lessonae. The sequence goes on along the minus strand of NC_138773.1, from coordinate 113,971,076 downwards.
GGTTGAAAATGTCTTTGCTCATGGTTCTGAGCAACCCAGAGGCACGCTGGAGTCCATAAGACTACCTTTTGTGCACTTCAATATATTTTGGCACTAAAAAGTTTTAGATCAAAGTCATTAAGCAGATCTTTATGGATTGACTTCTTACTGTATGTGAGATTCAGGTTTCAGAAGCTGTTCTGGATTATTTTTCAATGAATGTCTAACCTAATCTGTATTCACTGACGTTTTAATGTATTGAGCCAAGCAAAAAATGAACCATTTCATTTTAAACTAAAATAGAACTTTTGTGCAGAAGGTCCTTGAAAGAAGACAGAATAAAAATCTTTAATGTTTCACAATTATACCATCAGCAATGCGATTTCTATGTAATTAAATCTAGCCTTGGTCAAATCCAGATGTGCCAATCAAGCTTAAGACAGAAAGTAAGTAAAGAGTAGATAAAAACCAATGCAGAATGAAACCTTAATCTAATTATATGTTTTTTTTTTAACAGCTGTAGCAAGATTTTATACTGTATATCCACTTAAGATATAATATCTTACTTACATTTGTCCTTTACAGTGAATTATCTGCATCATGGTATTAAAAGTTTAAATCTGTACTTCGGGAACAAGAACTTTAATTCAGTAATAATTCTCTATTCTTTGTAAATTCAGATATTACAGTAAACATAGGTGTGACGGTGCATCAGAGTGATGCACAGGTTCATTGCATAAAGTAGAGATGTGGGTAGGACACAGCAGCTCCACTCATACAGGATGCCAGGGAAAAAAGTCACCCTACAAAATATAAGAGAGCAGCACTAACCTGTCTTTATTACAGGAAACTCCTACACATAAGGCAAAGTGCAGGAATTGTTTAAAGTGTGTTTCCACCTTTGCAGCCAAATTGGAGAAACCCCCACAATACAGGTGCATCTCACAAAATTAGAATATCATCAAAAAGTTGATTTATTTCAGTAATTCCACTCAAAATGTGAAACTCATATAGATTCATTACACACAGAGTGTTATATTTCAAGCATTTCTTTTCTTTTAATTTTGATGTTTATAGCTTACAGCTAATATAAACCCAAAATTCAGTATCTCAAAAAATTAGAATATTGTGAAAAAGTTTAATTTTTGTAGACTCATGGTTTTACAATCTAATCAGCTAACTAACTCAAAACATCTGTAAAGGTTTCCAGAGCCTTTAAATGGTCTCTCAGTTTGGTTCAGTAGGTTACACAATCATGGGGAAGGCTGCTGACTTGACAGTTGTCCAGTCATTGACACCGTCCACAAGGAGGGTAAGTCACAAAAGATCATTGCTAAAGAAGCTGGCTGTTCACAGAGTGCTGTATCCAAGCATATTAATGGAAAATTGAGTTGAAGGAAAAAGTGTGGTAAAAAAAAAGGTGCACAAGCAACAGGGATAACCGCAGCTTTGAGAGGATTGTGACGCAAAGGCCATTCAAGAATTTGAGGAGGATTCACAAGGAGTGGACTATGGCTGGTGTCAGTGCTTCAAGAACCACCACACCCAGAGGAATCCAGGACATGGGCTACAACTGTCGCATTCCTTGTTTCAAGCCACTCCTGAACCAGAGACAAAATCTGAAGTGTCCTACCTAGGCTAACGAGAAAAAGGACTGGACCATTGCTTAACCACTTTACCACCGGAGGATTTTGCTGTCTTACGTCCAGGCCACTTTTTGCGATTCGGTACTGTGCGAATTTAACTGACAATTGCGCGGTCATGCAACACCATACCCAAATGAAATTTACGTCCTTTTTTTCCCACAAAAAGAGCTTTCTTTTGGCGGTATTTGATCACCTGTGCGATTTTTACTTTTTGCGTTATAAACAAAAAAAGAGCGTAAATTTTGAAAAAATAACAATATTTTTCACATTTTTTTATATGAAATTCCCCCCCAAAAAAATGTAAAAGTCAAAATTGTTAATGAATCTATATAATATAGTTTCACTTTTTGAATTGATCTACTGAAAAAAATCACTTTTTGATAATATTCATTTTTTTTTTTTAGATGCACCTATGTTTGTTATGTGTTGCCTTGCACACAACATACAGTAACCTAATAATAATAATAAAAAAAATAGTTCTTACCTTTATACTTGTTTCTTTGGAGCAGGATTATACAAAGAGCTCAATAGACAGCTTGTACTGTTCAGAAAAAAAGGGACAGATAATTAGGGACAGATTTAAAGACAGATTGGTTTAGGTTTAGTTTACAACTGATAATGAATATCTGCCAGCACAGTACAGACAGGGGATATTGTGGTAAACATTACTTCCAAGCCCTCTCCTTAATATTACATAGAAGAGTTTTAAAGTTTCTAGAATGCGTCACTAATAGAGTAGAAATACTATTAGGAGGACTTTTAAAGTACTATAAACATTTTTTTTATTTTCCAAAAACAATACCAATATTGTAAATTCAATTTTTTTTATTTGTTACAGCTCAGTATCAAAAATCCATATAATTCAAACAATTTAATCAAAACATATGGACTGGGTAATGTCACCTGGGATATTTAACAGGAACCCATGATCAGTGAGCATGTGTCGTCGAAACTTAAAACTGTACAAAGTAGCATATAATTCTCATTATTTTCATTCATAACATGTATTATATAAACTTCAGGAGATAGTAGTATATATATATATATATATATATATATATATATATATATATATATATATATATGTGACAACACTGAAGAAATGACACTTTGCTACAATGTAAAGTAGTGAGTGTACAGCTTGTATAACAGTGTAGATTCCCTGTCCCATCAAAATAACTCAACACACAGCCTTTATTGTCTAAAATGCTGGCAATAAAAGTGAGTACACCCCCAAATTATAATGTCCAAATTGGGCCCAATTAACCATTTTCCCTCCCCTGGGTCATGTGACTCATTAGTGTTGCAAGGTGTGACTGGGGAGCAGGTGTGTTTAATTTTGTGTTATCGCTCTCACTCTCTCATACTGGTGACAGGAAGTTCAACATGGCACCTCGTGGCAAAGAACTTTCTGAAGATCTGAAAAAAAGAATTGTTGCTCTTCATAAAGATGGCCTAGGCTATAAGAAGATTGCCAAGACTCTGAAACTGAGCTGCAGCACAGTGACCAAGACCATACAGCGGTTTAACAGAACAGGTTCCACTCAAACCATGTCAACCAAAGAGGTTGAGTGCAGGTGCTCAGCGTCATATCCAGAAGTTGTCTTTGGGAAATTGACGTATGAGTGCTGCCAGCATTGCTTCAGAGGTTGAAGGAATGGTGGGGGGGGGGGGTCAGCCTGTCAGTGCTCAGACTATACGCCGCACACTGCATCAAATTGGTCTGCATGGCTGTTGTCCCAGAAGGAAGCCTCTTCTAAAGATGAAGCACAAGAAAGCCCGCAAACAATTTGCTGAAGACAAGCAGACTAAGAACATGGATTACTGGAGCCATGTCCTGTGGTCTGATGAGACCAAGATAAATTTATTAGATTCAGATGGAGTCAAGCATGGTGGTGGGAGTGTCATGGTCTAGGGCTGCATGAAGGCTGCCGGCACTGGGGAGCTACAGTTCATTAAGAGAACCATGAATGCCAACATGTACTGTGACATATTGAAGCAGAGCATGATCCCCTCCCTTCGGAGACTGGGTGTCAGGGCAGTATTTCAACATGTTAACGACCCCAAACACACCTCCAAGATGACCACTGCCTTGCTAAAGAAGCTGAAGGTAAAGGTGATGGACTGGCCAAGCATGTCTCCAGACATAAACCCTATTGAGCATCTGTGGGGCATCCTCAAACGAAAGGTGGGAGAGCACAAGGTCTCGAACATCCATGAGCTCTGTGATGTCGTCATGGAGGAGTGGAAGAGGACTCCAGTGGCAACTTGTGAAGCTCTGGTGAACTCCATGCCCAAGAGGGTTAAGGCAGTGCTGGAAAATAATGGTGGCCCCACAAAATATTGACACTTTGGGCCAAATTTGGACATTCTCATTTAGGGGTGTATCCATTGTTGTTGCCAGCAGTTTAGACATTAATGGCTGTTGTGACAGGAAGTCAGGTAAATCTGGGAGTGTAGTCACAGAGAGGAGACACATTCCAACCTGGATTGGAAAGTTCACTAATTACTATAGGGTGTCGGCTGCAAAGGTAGCCAGAACTGTCTAAGGAAGTTGAAAGGCCTTCAGCTGTTCGGAATGAGGAAATGAAGGCCTCTATAATTTGTCCAAAGGAAGTCCTATTGATTGCTGCCTCCTGTCGCCGTGTGGGCTGGGAGAGGAGGACAGACGGATGTGTGCCTCCCGACGCTGAGGAAGCCTGGGAGAAGGACTGCTGCCACCGGAAGCTGTCTCCTGAAGCCATGTGGGCTGGGAGAAGGAGGACAGTCAGATGAGTGCCTCCCGACAAGCTGTGTGGGCATGGGATTAGACCCCCTGAAGTGATGTGTGCTAAGGAGGGTAACCAAGTGTGAAGACGTCTCAAAGGTGAGAAAACAAACTATTTCTATGTGAAAGAAATAAAGGAATGTTTGCCCTGTGAAGAGACAAGCCAAGAGACATTCTCATTGTGATGAGTTAAGCGACATGTTCAATGGACATTTGTGTCACATTGCACACTATATACAGGTAATATAGTAGTTTACTGTATTTTTCTATTAGTGTGATTGTGACTTCAGTTAGCGCTAGCGAGTTAGTTTCTGTCCCAAGTAGGTTTAGGGTCCCTGCCACCCCCCTAATAAATATTTAACCCCCTGATCACCCCCAGTTAACCCCTACACCCCCTGTCACAACACACACTGTATACAGTATATAGCAGTTTCCTATATACCTGTATTAGTGTGACTTGTGACCTGGTTTAGCACTTGCGGCCGTTCCTTTTAGGGTTTGGATACCCACCACCCCCCAATAAAGATTTAACCCCCTGATCCCCCCCTGATCACCCCCCAGTTAACCCCTTCCCCCCTGTCACATTGCACACTATATACAGGTAATATAGTGTTTTTCTGTATATCTGTGATAGTGTTATTGTGACTTCAGTTAGCGCTAGCAAGTTAGTTTCTCTTCCAAGTAGGTTTAGGGTCCCCGCCACCCCCCCAATAAAGATTTAACCCCTCTGATCACCCCCAGTCAACCCATTTATTGCCCTGTCATAGTGTCACTTTTATAGTGTACAGTTTTCTGGTCACTATTATAAGTGACACAGGTGACATTAGTGAGTGTTAGCGTCAGTCTAGGACAGCGCAGATCCCCGGAACATAGTTAGAAATATTAGTTAACCCCTTGATTACCACATACACACACATACACACACATACACTTCCATTACTAGTATAGTGTTTGAACAGATCAATATCTGATCTCATCAGAACTATACTAGCGTCCCCAATAGTTTAGGGTTCCCAAAACGCTGTGTTTGCCCGATAAGCACTGATTCCTGCCAGCACCTGTGTTTAGCCCCTCTGCCCAGCCCACTCCACCCCACCCAGGCAAGTGCAGTAATCAATAGATTACTGTCACTTCCAAAAAACACAGAACCGCTGTGTTAGCGGAGTCAGGCCTGATCCCTGCTAGCATTAGCAGTTTTTTGTAGCGACCAAATAGTCCTTGACAACCAGGTGCTTTTTTACCAGTGAGTCACACTACTGTACCTTTAAATTTAGTTGCTAAAATGACCAAACAGTGGTACAGTAGTGCAGAGGCTACAGTATACTGACCATGTTGTGTCACTGGCAGAATCAGGGTCAGTATACGAACCTGAAGAGAGCAGTGGCTCCCTGACAGACAGCTCTGATGACGGATGGGTCCCTGTTAGGACCAGGCATACCCGACCCCATTCTGGAGTTGCTGAGGAGCAGGAATCACAGGGTGCTCGTATAGAGCAGAGAGCCAGTACTAGTGCCGCTCACCCTTCTGGTGAATTGGCAAGCACCAGAGGCCTAGTACACCCTGGACCTAGAACAACCAGCACTGCAGTATCACTTGGTGACGTGGCGAGTCCCCATAAGCGCAGCTGAAGCTGGTGCGGTGGCTAGCACAAGTAGTGGCCCGCAGCCACTGCATATTCGAAGACAGGCCCGTAGAGCCCATAGCGTCCTCCCTGATGCGCTTGCGCTGGCATATCCTAATTGGCAGCCCACTGATACTACAGCACCCATACTTCCCCCATTCACTGCCCAACCTGGAATCCACGTGAAAACAGCCAATTTTACTACTCTGAATTTTTATGAATTTATTACCCTGAATTCCATGTCCAGGGTGAGATATAAGAAAATTCTGCGGTTTATGCACTTCAACGACAATTAAATCTGTCGTCCTCGGGGAGACCCTGAATATGACCGGCTCCACAAAATTTGGCCCCTTGTAAACCACTGCAATCAGCAGTTTGCAGCCTTGTTTACCCCCCAAAAAGTTGTCTGCGTTGATGAGTCCCTGATTAAGTTTATTGGCCGCCTTGCTATGAAACAGTATCTCCCCAGCAAGCCTGCCAGATACGAGGTCAAGCTGTATAAGCTGTGTGACAGGGCCACAGGCTATACAGTTAGTTTCTGGGTTTACGAGGGAAAAGATAGCACTATGGAGCCCCCCAACTGCCCAGACTACATAGGGAGCAGTGGCAAGATAGTTTGGGACTTGGTGTCACCCTTATTCGGAAAGGGGTACCATTTGTACATGGAAATTTTTATACAAGCGTGCCACTTTTTAGTCACTTGCTTGAATTACAAATTGATGCACGTGGCACCGTGCGACCTATTCGCCGGGGTTTCCCCCAATGGCTTGTAGATTCCCGTCATAGTCGGGGGGAGAGAGCCTGCTTGAAAACGGACAAATTGCTTGCAGTGAAGTGGAGGGATATATGGAATGTTTTTTTGTTCTGTCCTCCCTTCACGCAGACTCGACAGTCCAAATTACTACGGCAACTAGCGTTTTGGAGAAACCCCTCTGTGTCCACGAATATAACCTTAATATGGGAGGGGTGGACCTTAACGACCAGCTTTTGGCACCGTACTTAGTTGCCCATAAAGGCGCTGGTACAAAAAAATGTCTGTTTATTTATTCCAATTGGCTATGCTGAATGCCTTTGTACTATACAGAGCGTCAGGACGAACTGGATCCTTCCTAGAATTCCAGGAAGAGATCATCGGAGCCTACCTGTATCCAGGAGATGCTCCTGCCCAACTTCCCCTTCCAGATGCAGTGAGCCGGCTGCATGAGAGGCACTTTCCACAAGTCCTCCCGCGTACCCCTACCAGAAGAAACCCTTAAAGAAGATGTCATGTCTGTAGCAGGCGCGGATTGAGGCGTGACACCCGTTTATATTGTCCAAAATGTCCTGACCAACCTGATCTCTGCATCGGGGACTGTTTCTGTCGCTACCACACACTAGTGGAGTATTAGCGTGTAGGGCACACTAACACAGGGTCTCGAAAGATGTTCGATGGCTATCAACTTTTCAAGAGACCCTAACCTGGAAAGTTCAAGTTAAAGAAAAAAAGTGTAAAAAAAAAAATATTTTTTTAAAAAGTTACAAAAAAACCCCCCCAAAAATATAAAAAGTTAAAAAAAATTACAAAAAAATATAAAATAAAAAAGCCAACAATAGTTGTCGTTTGAGTTATTTTTCTGTTCTTCTACTCTTCCTACTGTACTTTTACTGTACTTTGTTTGTTTTTCATTCTATTGTTAACCAGTTTGCCTTGCAGGTACACTCATCGGCTGCCACACTGATTTTATATATTCTGACACAAACAGCGTTTGCGCTCAGCATATATGGATACCTCTGATGGCAGCACTGTGGTAGATGATTTCACCACTGCAGCTAAAATACTATTAGGTATAAATGGAATTTTGTCATGTATACCCCCCATTAAGAAGTGGATTTGGATGTTTGGGCGGTTAATGGTGGGTATAATACACAATTTTCTTGCGGATATTTCTGTTAGGTTCTCTTTTTTTTGTTCAGCCCACAGGCTGCATGAAAAAAAAACCTACACTATATGCCAAACGAGGACCAGCAATGTACTGGTACATTGCTGGACTTTGAGTGGTTATACCAGGATGATACCTAAAGATTTAGGCATCATCTTGGTTCAGTTTTTTACAGCCAGCGGTTGGCTTAAATATAAAAGCAATCCTATCATATAATTGGCCGCTAGACTGCTTTTACAAGCAGTGGGAGGGGACTCCACCCCTCCCGCCGCCTTCCGCGGTTTTTCTCGGGCTCTCCTGTCCCACCGGTTAACCAGAGAGTGCAGCCGGTGGTTCAATTATCCAATATACTCAATTTATGTCATATATTTTGCCCAAAATGTATTTAGCTACATGTCTTTGACAAAAAAATCTAATAGATAGGCAGTCAGAAAGTAAAAGCTGCATAAATTCCAGTATTTACACCATAGTTTGTAGATGCTATAACTTTTGCGTAAACCAATAAAAATACGCTCATTGAGATTTTTTTTGTCAAAGATATGTAGCTAAATACATTTTGGGCAAAATATATGACATAGATTGAGTACATTGGATATTTTTTAAAAGACAAAGTTGAAAATTTAATTTTTTCTCAAAATTTTCATTCTTTTTTTATTAATATCTCAAAAATAAAAAGCACAGAGGTGATCAAATACCACCAAAAGAAAGCTCTGTTTGTGGGGAAAAAAAGGACGCAAAATAGTTTGGGTACAGCATTGCATGACCGTGCAATTGTCAGTTAAATTCACGCAGTGCAAAGTTGAAAAAAGGGGCCTGGTCTTTGAGCAGCCAAATCCTCCGGTCTGAAAGTGGTTAAAGGTTATCCAAAATAATGTCTGTAACTTCGTCTACTAACACTTTGCATGCAGCTTCTGCCCTGAAATAATAGTTAAGTAGTGATAGCATACTTGTGCGCTAACTATTTGTGTAACAAATATAATATTCCTATGGGAATTAATATAGTAGGTTGCTGAAAACAACATTTCCATAAAGATCATAGAAATCAAAACACCAAGAAACATTCTGATACCTAGCTATACAAAACACTTTCTGTGAAACCAATATGTCTTATAAAGGTATAACACAGATAGCATATTATCTATAACCACAAAAAAAGTTAACATTTATAAAAGTTGTGATTGTGTATTATCCACATGCAATAGTGCAAAATACCATTAAAATATTACAACACCGTGAAATAAAAATGTCTTAGTCTCTAAATATTAATTTCATCATTAATTTTTCTCTCCCATGTATATTACAAAGAATCCTCCCCCAAAATGTGCATTTTATAACCTTGGATCATCATTCACCTGTTCAGTGATTCCCACCATCAATCATATTTTTCCCTCACCTCAGGTAATAGACCCAATATACTAATTAGTTCAATGCCTCCACTCCTCCTCTCTTGCTGTTTTCTCACTGGGGCAACGCATTAGGTGGTTTTACTCCACATTCTTTATCTCCAACTTCAGTCTATTAACCGCTTCTGAGGTATATCCCTTTAAGGGGTCAGAACTTTTCTTAGGCACTGTGGTTAAGCTCAACACAAAAAGGGACCTTTTATGGTGAAGTGGATCACAATTTTATTGAAGTAAAATGCACTTACACTTAAGTTTATAAAAACTGCTTTGAATTGTCAGAATTATTGGGGGATATTAAATAAAAGAAATATGGAGATATTGGTTTACATAGAAATGTTGAGCAGTGGCATCCATTTTGTTAAAGGTTGTTAAAAGTTCAAATCTCCTTCTAAGAAAAGTGTCTATGCAGGAGATTCTTAAACAGGTTTACCCAAACATGCTGTGTTGACCTAAGGTAATAAATAAATAGTCTGTTTTACTTTCTTTAGATAAAGTCTAACTGACACTATACCAAGGTAATCTTATCTGTGTATGTGGGACCATAAAACACAAGTCAGTATTTTCTGTGTTTAGACCCATTTAAAAATAAGATTTACAGATATATTATAATCCTATGTGTAAAAGGAGATTAACAATGAAGTATATATAAATGAAAAACATACATAGATATGTATGTAATCTTTATATATTAAAATTGTTTCATTCTTGCTAAATCCTAGCTTTAACTGATATTGATGACTCATCTCTGTATATCAAGAGAGGCTTCAGTAAACATTTGTAAATTGTAAGTTGTAGAAATTAATCATAAAACTTTTCTAACCTTGCCAGAGTTTAGAGAGTCTGGATTTGTAGGCTCTTTATCAATATAAGGTTCAAAGTTTATTTGTAGGTAAATAATGCTGTTATACTGAAGCTAAAGAGCAACACAATACTGACATCTTTGCTGATTGCTACTAATTGAAGTCTTAGGTTTAAAACTCATTTTCAATATATATATAGATATATTAATAATATTAAAAATGGTGTTACCAGATTTAATCTTTACCTAGATACATGATGGAGATTAGATGGACATGTACTGTATATTAGATGAGAGTATGGATAAATTATTATGTTGTTTTTATGATAGTCTTAAATGGAGAAATCATCATTTAATTTTAATATACTGGTCAACCAAGAGGTGTCACCCAATGACCTCACCAGTTAATGAATAAGATGTCCCAACCAATGGGGATAATGTTACTCCCTCTGGGTTTAACTTATGGCAATTTTAATAGTCCTTTGTTCAATACCATATAAAAAGGAAAACCCAGATGTGAGAGACACACAGGACATTGCACAACATACATTACACATACAACACACACGCTACTACAGCCATGCATAGACTCATCTATACAGACTCCATTTTTGCTCCATCATGTATCTGAAACTTGGAAGGACGCCAAACGAAACTCTTCCCTAACCGGCCACGGTCTTGGGAAGGCAGCCATCTTAAGGACTCTGGTAACGACCATTCTAAGCTAGCAGCCATTTTAAATATGGTAAATATACTTGCTGTTTATTTGATATTATTTACTATCATTTATTTCCTTCCTTAAATGTTTTACATTTCATGCTTAAGGGTAACGAGATTACAGTCCCAGCCGTATTAACCATATGTAGATTTTTCTCTAAGAGCTGATTTTTGCTTTTTATACATTTTTATTAATATCAGATTTAGCGCATATTGGCGTATTAGTCTTACATTTTGCATGGCCTATTCTCGCTCCATCTGCAGTAAAGTGACTATCGGCTGTGCAATGCGCAGACAATTGTGGTCTGATTATATAGAACATTAATTTATGGTTTATACTATACCTGGAGAAAATGTAATCTTGCTTTATTTATACTTTCATTATTGAGCTACAAATCACATTGCATTTATTGTTTGAAGTTTGTATTTTATGTAAGGTTATCTCTTTGTGTCACTCAAGTCTGATCATTTATTGTGAATACATGTCTTGTAAATAAATATTTTTATATATTCCATACTGTAGACTGTTTTCACTAAGATTGGTATATGCTTTTAAAAAGGAATTAATCGATAAAAAGAATTCGCTACATATTGATTTGTGGAAATAAGTGGAGATTCTCCTACCTCACAGATCTTTGCTTATTGACATAAATAGACACTGTTATATTCAGAGCAGTATAAATATTCTGACAGAATAAAGACCATCCATATACCAAAAAGTCACCATGAGTCCTTAACTTCCAGATTTGGCTCCACCCTATGTCAGGATCCCTGAGGAATAAATTCTCTCTTTTTTATGTTTTGGAAAAATGGTGAGTGCATCGTTTTGTGTCAGTGTCCTAATGCTGTAGTTATTATTAATTTGTAACCACTGATCAATATGAGGATAGGAGTTGCCTGTCTATAAAATTTCCAAAACAGATCTATCTACCCATTCAGAGCATATAACTTGAATAACCTAAATTTGAGTATGAAGAAAAGAGCAACTATTTGGTAAACATAATTTTTAAAATGTTTTAAAAATTTTGCTATGTGAAACGGAACATGTAAAAAATAAAATAGGTGTTATCTTACCTTGGCTGCAAAAGTGGAAGTGCACAAAAATAAAAAATAAAAATATTACACACATCTGGAAGGGATACACGAAGGATACCAAGATGTACAAATGTTTTAGACAGGTATAAATAATGCTGTAAATTAAGAAGGCTTTCAGAAATAGAAGTGGTAATTTAATTAACAAAATGGAAAGTAAATGAACAGAAGAGAAATCCAAATCAAATCAATATTTGGTGTGACCACCATTTTGCATCAAGCATCAATTCTTCTAGGTACACTTGCACAAAATTTTTGAAGGAACTCAGCAGGTAGGTTGTTCCAAACATCTTGGAGAACTAACCACAGAACTTCTGTGGATGCAGGTTGCCTCATATCTTTCTGTTTCTTCATGTAATCCCAGACAGACTCGATCATGTTGAGATCAGGGCCATGTGGGGGCCAAACCATCACTTCCGAACTCCTTGGTGTTCTTTATGCTGAAGATAGTTCTTAATGCCATTGGCTGTATGTCGTTGTCCTGCAAAATAGAATACATTTGGGGTGAATCACACGCCTCCCTGATGGCATGCATGATGGATAAGTATCTACATGTATTTCTCAGCATTGAAGACAACACTGATCCTGAATAAATCTTGAAATCCATTTCCAGAAATGCACCCCCAAACTTGGAAGAAACCTCTACCATGCTCCAAAATTTTGCCTGCAAAAATTTTTGTACTTCTCTCTAGGCCTTCAATGAACGAACTGACTCCTGCTACAGCCAAATATTAAAAAAAATTGACTCATTAGTCCAGAGCACCTGCTACCATTTTTATGAACTCCAATGCCTTTGTTTTTGTGCATAGTTGAGTCACTTAGACCACTTCTGGCCAGACTTCTTCAGACAATAGATGAGTGTATCTAGGTTTCTAGGTGTACGCCAGTTCTGTGCTGATGGCACTGCTGGATATGCAGCTCAGCTTACAGTGCTGGAGGAAATGGCCAGCAGCAGGCAGGGGCATTTTATTGCAGACGAGACAGTGCATGTCTCTTCTAAAATAAAAGTCTGCTTGCTGGCAGTTTTTTACAGCCTGACTTAAGTTCCGCTTTAATATTCTTTGTCCAAACCCTGAGTCTATGGTCCTCAATGTTGCCCATTTCTTTGTGCTTCTTCTGCAAAGGAGCTTGAACAGCACATCTTAAAACCCCAGTATGCTTTGAAATCTTTGCCTGGAAGAAACCTTGCTAATGCAGTATAACTACCTTGTGTCTTGTTGCTGTGCTCAGTCTTGCTAGCCTTTATCTCAGCTTGAAGAAATAGCTACATGCTGTATACTGTAAAATTGTGAACATAAAAGAATAGGCTTTTGTCATAGAGCTAAAGAAGGGTTAAAAAGTATCCTGAGAATGGAACACAAGTGTAATATTGTTGTGACAACTGAATGTGAGTAAGTCACTGAACAGTGATGTATTTCACAGTCTGCCTCACAAATTTAGTCACTGACTTGCATCTATAAATATAGTTGTGAGAAGTCTGTAAAACCTATGTCTTTTTTTTTTCTGCCTGGATTGCTCCTTAAATATGCCCTAATATTCATCTAGATTATAACTTTAAAGAAATCCTTATTTAATGAACAATAACATCTTATTTTGTAGCTTTATTGAATAAATGGCTTAAATCAGTTTCTTAGACATGGCAGTAGACTGTACATCTTATCGGCTTCCATATTTCGGCCAATAATTTTTAGGCATCTCCAGGGCTTGTGGTGGCACCAGTCAGTACTTGGGGTGCTGTGCTGGTGCTGGGAGTATACGTGGGGAAGCTAAAACTTCAACCCTAAATGCTTAGTCTGAAAATGAAATGAAATATGCAATGAACACAGACTGTAGCCCCATTTAGGCACATTCAAGTGTACAGAGTGCAGTGGTCAGAGATATTTAACAGTGCCCCTCACATTACCGGTCAGCAAGTTCAAAACTTAGTTCTATAATTGCTCTCAGTGGGTATAAAAATAAACCAAAGTTTCCAACATTTGAAAAAAAATTAGGAACGACACCTTGAAGGGATCCAGGAGAAAAATGTGGTGCACTATGTGGGCCATCCACTTTGCAGAGTTTAAGAAGTAAAACAGCATCTACTGCTCACTTGTGACCAAATATGGACATGTTCAATACAGTAGGTGTTGCTTTATGGTGTATGGCTTGTAACATATCAGCTTTCCCTTTTGCTTTGTTTTGGTTTAAATAAAACAAGGGCCTAAGTGGAACACTGAAGAGACTGTGGGAGCCCCATTGTTGTTGCCAGTGCCAGAAATAATAAGCTGCAGCATGAGTCAGGACAAGCATTAGACACCCACATGTATCTTGGCCAGCAATGACAAACACAGCAAAAATCCCCTGCATGTGTCAGGGTCAGCAATGGCAGCCCCCAGCAAATGTTAGGACTAGCAAAGATAACCCTCACTAAGTGGCAGGGTGAGTAATGATAACACCTAGCACAAAAACCCAAAGCAAGTGTTAGAGCAATCAACAGCCTCCAGCACAATACTAACCCCCAGCATTACACAGTAATAACCCCCAGAACTGCTAAATTGTTGTAACCCCCCAGCATTGGTGTTCAGAAGTTTTACTTACCTGGGCACACGCTCCCATGAAGCTCCCTCCCTCCCTCTCCTCATGCTTTAAGCTCTTCCTTCTACTCCCTTCACCTGCACCAGAAGTAAATGCTATTGACTTTAGGCAGTGACATTGCTAGGACTGTTAAAGTACTGGGGCACCCTTAGGCACACTCAGGAGAGGAACTTTGGGTATGGTTAGATTGCATCAAACAATGGTAGTGGCTTAAATTGGGACAGTTAAATGAAAATTGAACTTCGGCATAAGCATAGCGGTGACCCTGAGGCATTGTCAAGATTGACCAAACTAAAAAAGCTATTCTCACATTAGGCAGTTAAGATACCTGTCTCATAAATATTATATACATGGAAATAAAAGCGGTCGTATGCTTGCAAGTGCTGTCCGAAAGAAACGTGCCCAAACATATGTACATAAGCTTCACTCTTCTTCTGGAGAGATCATTGTCCAGTCCTCTAAAATTGACTCGGGGTTCCGTGATTATCATGCTGAACTATACAATTTAGATGCAAACTTATCCCCAGATGCTCAGGCTGCCAAGCTGACGAATATTTGGTCACAGTTAGCCCGGAGCTGATACGATCTGTTGGATAGCTGGGCAGGAAGCTGAGTGAGGGCAAGATAGCCTCCTCTCAGCTCTATGCCCTTGGAGGACAGGAGCCATGCCCGATGTCACTTCCACCTTTCAGCCTTAAAGGGAGGATTTTTTTCTACTCTTAAAGGCAAAGTAAAATAAATAAGAGAAAAAATAAAAATGTAAAGCGCCCCGTCCCTCTGTGCTCGTGTGAGGAAGCAAATGCATGCGTAAGTCTCTCCTACATGTTTAAACTACACATATGAGGTACCCCATGATCGTTAGAGTGAGAGCAATAGTTCTAGCAGTAGACCTCCTCTGTAACTCTAAACAGGTAACCTGTAAAAATTTGTAAAGCGTCGCCTATGGAGATTTTAAAGTTTGTCGCCATTCCACGAGTGTGCGCAATTTGAAAGCATGACATGTTAGGTATCTATTTACTCAGGATAACATCATCTTTCACATTATACAAAGGCTAACTTTACTGTTTTATTTTATTTTTTCTTAATCAAAAAATTGTGTTTAAAAGACTGCTGCGCAAATACAGTGTGACAGAAAAACAAAGATCGCCATTTTATTCTTTAGGGTCTCTGCCAAAAAATATATATATAATGTTTGGGGATTCTAAGCAATTTTATAGCAAAAAATACCAATTTAAACTTGTAAACAAAAAGTTCCAGAAAAGAACTGGTCTTTTCTCCAAGCTACCTGTTGAATTATTGTCCTTACAGGATATCTCCAAGTTACAAACCAACCTTAATGCACTTTTTAATTGGGCAACTATGTGGCAAATGAGATTTAATGCTGATAAGTTAACATTGTACACTTGGGGGCTAAAAACATGTATGCATCATACATTCTAGAAGGAGAACATCTAGGGAAGTCAATGGTTGGGAAGTATCTGGGTATGTTGGTAGATCATAAACTTAATAATAGGATACAATGCCAAGCTGAAGTTTGTTATAAAAAAGAGCTAGATGCATTACTAAATGCACAACATTCTACTTTTTCTCATTTTATTCAACCTTTTTTTGCTTTTTTTTTTTTGGTACATACTACACTACAGAGGCTTCCCAAGTTAGTTCTACATTTTAGAATGGTCACACCTTAGCTTCAGGCTCATGGAAATGTTGTAGTGTGAACTGCAGCAGTTTATTTAAGGTAGGCATCCATAAATATGTAAATCTAAAATATGTATATCTAAAAATATATCTATTTTTAGGCAGCAAGCAGATTACATTTTATGACCCATGTATGTATTTCCCAGTGTCAGGATAATTAACACAGCAATATCCTCTCAAAGCAGCCTTTTTCAACCAGGGTGCCTTGAGGTTTCTTTAGGGGTGCCTTTGCAAAATGCCTGAAAATGACCCCAAAATTGTATACAAGCTGGTGGGTGGATGAAACCTGCCTTTTAGTTACAAAAAGCCACAGGTTTTCATTGTACACCATTACAACCTTCTAGCTGCCAACCTCCTAACGACCAATGACATCATCAGTTGATAAGGAGGATGTCAGTTGCCCGCATATCATCCTTGTTTGACCCTCCCTTGCCTCTCTCCATCAGCTTTGGAGTTTCATTAGCTAAGTGATGAAGAACAACTGAGGGAGAAGAAAAACAATGGAATACTAGTCAGTACTAGTTTTCAAAAGTGTACTTGCTTTGGAAGAATAAATTACCTATAATTTAGGGTGTCCTACGTGTTTTGATGTTGCTGTATTATTTATAACTTTCAGAATAGTTTTTACAATTTTGAATGTGGTGCCTCAAGACTGTCTATAATTTTGGAGCGTGCCTCGAGATTGTCCATAATTTTAAAGGATGCCTTGACTGAAAAAAGGTTGAAAAACACTGCTGTCAAAGGATCACTAACCAGTGTACACAAAATTAAAATATAGTACAGTATAATACACAAGAGTTTTGGTATTCAGATACAAAATTGAGTGTATTTCAGGGAAATCAAGGCATTTATATCCCTGCAAGACAAACATCTGCACCCATCTGAAAAAATTCTTTCTGTAACGTCAACTTAATCATTTTTATAAAGAGTATCACTTCCGATAAAGAACATTTAGCAAAGTACCATTTTCACATTTACAACACACATTATCAAGCTCTCGACACAATATCTTCCATTTAGTCCAAGTTAGTTGCATTTCTGAGCTCCATCCCCCTTTATTGGTCTCAAAATAGGAATATCAAACTATCCTTTCAACTGCTCCTAATGCTCAACTTTTGGAAAATGTTATATATAAATGTGTGGTTACCCTAAAGTAAAAAAAAATCTCTTATGGAATCCTGTTCCTATAAAGATCCATTTGAAGCCCTATTTGACAAAAACCTCTGGAATACAAGACAAATGATTTTCAATTGATATTACATATCTGTACAGCAGAAAAGAGGGTGATAGCTCCAACGGATTAAATTAGATTGTATTAGATACTTAATAAAAATATATATTTAAAAAAACTACTCAACGAAGAATAGTGATATTTCTTAGTTCTTTTAATATATAGAGTTGTACAGTTGTAATTCCAGTTTTGTTAAGAAAAAAACAACACATTCTAGGTAGACCAGGCCATATGCAAATTTTTTTTTTTTGCGGTTTGGGTCACCATGTCTTTTCTTAATTTTTCTTAATTTGATTTCTGAATAAAAGGATCTGCCTTCATTATAACTATCTGATGTAATCCTCATGTTGTACTGAGAAAAGCTGCACCATCAGCATCTCTTTTAAATTGAATGTGTCTTAGGGAATATCTCACCAAAAATGAACCTGCTGTAGCATGGGATGCCTGGAATTTTACTTGCATCTCCATTCAGATGGCTGATAGTACTTGAAGCAGGTACTTTAATTTTAACCTGTCAATAAAGAACATGCAAATTTGCACTAGAAGCAGTGTTTCTTCTATACATTTTTGCAGAAGCAATTGATTGAATATAACAGACCACACAGCCACAATTATCATTGTAATCTGAAAGTGTACACTCTTTGTGCCAAACGAGAGTGCAGTGACAGATTCTGCAGGAAGAGCACAAGGATTTTTTGCTTTAAAAGGGGTGCATCAGAAAAGGGAATATCAACAAATATAGTCTGAATGATAGATATAGTACCTTGTCTTCAATATTTTTTTTTTCTGTTTTGATTGTGGCTTTTTTACCAGTTTAGATACATGAAAAATGTTGGAACAAGGGCATCAAGTGGCTCTGCAGATTTGAAGACTAGTGGTCTAAAACCCAGTACACAGGAGGGACGTCTTTTGGTCTGTGTGTACAGTTGTCTGTTCAACAGAAGCCAGTCTTAAAACTGGCTAATGTCAAACAGTTTTGCTTGAAAACCAGCATTTGATCAGCACTTGCGGGCGGGGGGAGAGGTTGGAGTCCCCTGTCAGAATACAATGACACAGTGGGGAGAGATCAACATTGTTTGTGTTAATTCAGTCGTTTTTCAGGTTTTTTTTTTTCATATAACCATTTTACCAAAATTCACATCAACATGTGAGCAAGGTGGCGGGCAGTAAACACATAAGTCTAAACTAGGCGGAATCAATATATTGTAGAAAAGTTCAACGTAAAAAAACTAGGCCTGTCCGGAGCCATTTATGAACTGTAACAGAGGTCTGTAGGCTTAAAAGATGCTGACAACATCTGCAATGAGGAGCAAGATGCCACACCAAAAGGGGAGACTTCCTGGAGAGAGGGAGACTTAGTACCTGCACTGACCCTACCCCTACAGAACTCTTCCTTATCTTTAATCACTGTCCCTGCCAGACAGGGAACCTGTCCCTACACTAGCTACTCGTATCAAGTGTGCCAAACCCAATGGCTGGAGTCTTAAATAGATTTTGCCTAACCCAAGATGACCGTCAAAGTCACATGGGGCACCAGCATTCAATCAGACTGCTTTCCCCCTGTGCAGGAAATCATAGAGGAACCAAGTTCCCTTCCTCCGCACTACCTAGGCAGCCTAGGCAGCCCCCTAGGGCTGCCTAGTATACTGCCCGTTGTATTCCTTCATCTGGGGCAGATAGAAGTGGCCAGTGAAACTGTCTTCGAGTTTGCTGCACTCATCCTGCAGCGTGGGGTTGGCTAAAGAGTTTGGAGCTTATCTGTACACTGGCGATTGTAAGGTGGATCCTTCAGGAGGTCTCAGACCTACTCTGGATTCTGATTATCATTCTGCTTACACTGACCCCCTATAATTAAGGGGTCGGTGCCTTCTGGTAAGCATTCTCACACATTGGGTGTCCATGTGGTGAAGGGAATGAAGATCTGATTATATGTGGAAGAATCATCCTTTAGAGACTGCACTAAACTTTGTTGGTGTATGGGACTTTATTTGTGATTCACTCACTTATTATTGATGCACTTTATATCTGTTTATGCACTTTAATTAATTGCTGAAGCACTTTATACTTATATTTATATATATTTATATCCGTCAATGGTTCACAATGTTTGACAATTTTTTTTAAAAATGCACAGTGCACTTTAGATTAGCGCGGCTCTGTACACCTCATTAAATGTATTTATACCATTCATACATTTTACGATTCAGCTGCAGCTCCTTTATATGGTTCACACCAATATATTGCACTTTATGGATTTATCCTACACATTTATTTAGATAGGATTTACACGTTTATATAATTTATTGCCATTTGCGCAGGTACTGTTGGCGATTAACGCCAATATATTCTGTATACCTCATCCATGCCCATCCTTGTCTCATATGTGCCCATCCATGCCTTATCCATACTCATCCATACTTCACTGTGCCTCATCCATGCCACATCAGTGCTCACCCGTGCCTTATCCATGCCACATCTGTGCTCATCCATGCCATATCCATGCCACATCCATGCCTCATCCATGCCATATCATTGCTCATATGTGCCTCATCTGTGCCCATCCATACCAAATGAATGCCACATCAGTGCTCATCCGTGCCACATCCATACCTCATCTGTACCTATCCATGCCACATCAGTCCTCATCCATGCCTTATCTGTGCCAAATCAGTGCTCATCCATTCCTCATCCATGCCACATCAGTGCTCATCCGTGCCTCATCCATGCTATATCAGTGCTCATCTGTGTCTCATCCATGCCATATCAGTGCTCATCCGTGCCACATCAGTGCTCATCCGGGCCTCACCCCCGCCACATCAGTGCTCATCTGTGCCCCATCCATGCCACATCAGTGCTCATCACTACCTCATCTGCGCCACATCAGTGCTCATCCGTGCCACATCAATGCCTCATCTGTGCCCATCCATGCCTCATCTGTGCCACATCAGTGCTCATCCATGTCTCATCTATGCCCATCCATGCCACATCAGTCACATCAAGTCACCACCTGTTGACAGTTTCTGCTGGAAATGTATGTAGCACCCTACAAGGTAGGTGCTAGGCAAAAGTATAGTGGGCCTTGGCTGCCTAACAGCAGGGCCATGATTTGCAGCTGGGCTGTCATGTCTCCCAGGTGTGGCTGGTGAGAGGGGAGTCTCTCCACTGGCTCCATGAGAGGATTATCATTGGACAGTGGAGGAAACCCAATCAGAAGCACATTCAGGCTTGTATCTACCCCAGAAGGCAAATTCTGCCACAGAGGATTCTGGGAGTGGGTATAAGTTTGGGGGGAACGCATGACGTGGCATCTTTGGTGGGAAGCAGAGTCCCAGGAGGGAGAGTACGGCTGTCTCTCCTCCTGTCAGAAGGATTGGGTGTCTTGGGTGGTTGCCTGAGAATACAGAGAGAGTTGAGCTGAGCTGCAGAGAGGATCTGGTGTGCTGAGGACCAGTGGAGATAGAGGAGTTCCGTTCCAGGAAAACATTTCAAGCCTGTGAGTACTGTGAATTGCCCCTGAGGGTCTGCCTAGTGTAGAAGGGACCAATCTGGTGAAGGTCCCAGGGATCCAGCTAGTGTCAAGGGGGTGCCTAGTGAGAGGACTCTGAAAGTGTAGAGGGGGCGTCAGCGGTTGGGCCCTGAAGAGTCAAGTGTACATTCAGGGCAGCCATCAGGGGGGGACAGCCCATACACATGTAGGGGGCCCAGGTGTTCCGAGGGGCCCCGCCCCCCAGGCCCTAGCCAACGAGACTGAGTTGTTGCTGCTGTAGAAACTAGCAATTGCTAAATCATGGTGGCTGCAGAGTAAGCCAAAGCAGCTGAAGGGATGTCTCTTTGCTTGATTGCACTGTCTCTTTGCTGAAAATATTAGGCTGTCTCTTTTCTGGATTGGGATATCTTTTTGCTGAGTATATGAAGCTGTCTCTTTACTGGATTGGCATGTCTCTGTGCTGAATATATGAGGTTGTCTCTTTGTTGGATTAGGATGTCTCTTTGCTGAATATATGAGGCTGTCTCTTTACTGGATTGGGATGTCTCTTTGCCGAATATATGGGGATGTCTCTTTGATGGATTGGATTCATTTTAATTTATTAAGTTGTAAGAGTGTTAAATAGAAGTGGGTGCACTGAAGGACTCGGTGGAATGGCCAGTGGGCGGACCCTGCGAAATGTTGGTGGTCAGGCCCGGAGGGGCCCAGGCCTTAAGCTGTGTAAGGGGCCCCAACATTTCTGATGGCTGCCTTGTGTACATTGTTAAGGGTTGCAGCAGCACGAGCAGTTACAAGGAGCTACCTCAGTCAGTGAAGGGAGGGGAGGGAAGTCAGGGCTGAAGGGAGCCATTCGCAGGACTTTTGAGCTAGACAGAGGGCCAAGAGTCAAGTGTTACTACAGTCCTGGGTCTTCTGTATTAACCAAGGAATTAAAGTAGAAGTTTCAACACATTTCAGCAAAACATTATTTTCAAGCGCCAGGGAGCGTTGGTCGGCATTCAGTTGGCATCAGGACAGAACTAACAGGCATTTTTCTACAAAGTGTCCCAGTAAAACCTAGTTGAGCCAGAGGAGTATCCCACTCATTCCCTTTTCCCATCCCCATTACAAAATAAACAAAACAAACCAAAGATGCCGAAATGGTCATTGTCTCAGCTCTCACACTTGGGTTTTCAACTTAAATGTGTTGGAAGTGTTATCAGTAACAATGGCAGGCAGACCCATATCAGGCCCAATGTCTGGAAATCCTGCTACATGTATATTGACTCATATCAATACACTTGTACATACAGTTCTAATCCGCAATATTTATTCTTGTACAGCATTTTAATGCATTTCGTGTATAAAAAAAAAGATTGTTATATATATAGTGGTCAGTGCCTATTATAGTCCCACCTTAGAGGGGTTTTTACCATGTAATTGTTGTATTTTGAAGATAAGGGTAAAGTTCCTCTTTAACCACTTAAGCCCCGGAGGATTTGGCTGCTCAAAGACCAGGCCCTGTTTTGCGATTCGGCACTGCATGACTGTAACGGACAATTGCAACGCTGTACCCAAATGAAATTGATGTCCTTTTTTTCCCACAAACAGAGCTTTCTTTTGTTGGTATTTGATTACCTCTGCGATTTTTACTTTTTGCGCTATAAACAAAAAAAGAGAGACAATTTTGAAAAAATAACAATATTTTTCACATTTTGTTATATGAAATTCTCAAAAAAAAAGTAAAAATCAAAATGTTTTAACATTTTAGGCCAATTTGTTTTCTGCTACATATTTTTAGTAAAACAAATTGCAATAAGCGTATTTTGATTGGTTTCTACAAAAGTTATTGCGTTTACTAACTACGGGAAAGATTTATGTCATTTTTATTGGTTTTTTTTTAACTAGTAATGGCGGCGATCTGCGATTTTTTTGCGGGACTGCAACATTACGGTGGACAGATTGGACCCTTGACTGACATTTTTGACCCTTTTGGGGGTACCAGTGAAATTACTACAGTAATCAGTGCTATAAATATGCACTGTTACTGTAAAAATGACACTGGCAGGGAAGGGGTTAACTTTATTGGTGATCAAGGGGTAAAGTGTGTCCCTAGGGGCGAGATTCTAACTGTCGGGGGGCGTGGCTTGTTAGATCATCACAGAGACATACGATCCTACATAGCAGGATCGCATAGCCTCAGTGATGTTCTAAGGGAGAATGACAGACAGCTGTGTTTACATCAGCCGTCTGTCTCTCTCTCTCTCTCCTGAGCGAGATCGCGAGTGGCCGGCGGACATTAGAGCCACCATGCATGGGGAAGGCAGGGAACAAGCAGGGGTGGGAGCGCGCCGCTGCCGGCGCGCGCTTGCCCCTTACAGGTTCATGGGCGAGTGGCGTACTCATACGTCACTTTGCCCAGGAGAGACTGACTGCTGCAGTACATAGTCGTGCGGCAGCCGGCAAGTGGTTAACCTGTTCCCGACCGCCCACTGCAGTTTTATTGTGGCCGGCAGCCCCTCCTATGCAAACCAACATAGGTATACGTTGGTCGCACGCCTGCAGCTAGGGGGACTTCGATGCACAGGGCGGCTGGCCCCCCAGCGATCGCTCCCTGCTGTGAGAGAAGGACATGTTGTAAACACAGCTGACCGTTCTTCTCTCTGGAATGATCATATATCACCAAAAGAAAGCTCTATTTGTGGGGGAAAAAAAGGACAACAATTTTATTTAGGTACAGCGTCACATGACTGCGCTATTGTCCATTAAAGTAACGCAGTGCCAAATCGCAAAAAATGGCCTGGTTATTAGGCAGCAAATCCTTCCAGTCCAGAAATGGTTAAGGAACTTATTCTACATAAGTGAGCTTAATTGGTTTTCTGTCAGTTAAATACAGATACAAATGCAACACTTTTAGAAGTTACATGTACAGGGAATTTGTGGAGTGAAAAATAAAATGTCTTTTAGTAGGTTTTGTATATAAATCTAACTCGCCTGTCATCATAAACAGAGACATAGATCAAAAATTAAAAAAATCATTAATGGCATTAAAAAAAAAATAATGTTAGAATAAATATGACCGAGAAAATCATTAATGACATTAAAATCATAAATCATTCTTTTTCAGATCATGAAAACATCAATGAAATGCCAAGAAGTGTATGAATATGAACCAAATGTGCAAGGTGGATAAATGTCTTTTTCTTGGAGAAGCAAATAAACATAATATTAAGCAGGCAAGCTGCCCATCACTGTTCCAGAGATTTGCACATTCAAACTGGCCTTAAATTGAAATTGTTATCCAAGAAATCTTTAATTGTGTCAAAACAAATAAATGTGGTGTCCCGCTTGATTTTCCCATTAGGACATGTTTAACAGCCTAAAACCGAGACTGATTTGAAATATTTGTGTACAATGGAACAATATTGATGCTAGCAAGAACCAAGAAACATATTTCAGTGACTTATTTTGGCCGATTGCTTGGCATAAGTTTCTACAGTATTTTAAACAAGACAATTTCTTAAACAAGGGTTGCAACAAAATTTTACATATCATGCTAATGGTTGTGTTAAGTATTTGCCTTAAATCAGGGGTCTCCAATCTATGGCCCTCCAGTTGTTCAGGAACTACAATTCCCATCATGCCCAGTCATGTCTGTGAATGTCAGAGCTTTACAATGCCTCATGGGATGTATAGTTCTGCAACAGCTGGAGGGCCGTAGTTTGGAGATCCCTGCCTTAGACCAATGGCCAAACTATCTCCATAGAAGCCAGGGAAGCTGCTTTATGGCCTGGAGGGTAGTGCAGTTCCACTCTCAGAGAAATGGCCATGGTTAGACTGGCATTTCCGCCAGTACTCATGATGGGCACATAAGCTGCATTCCCGCGTGAAAACACACCAACAGAAGTTTGATGAATGGGCATACGAAGATTCGCCATGGTGTGTGTTCACGAACGGGCATGCGCAATGGCACACACATGACGTCATAGATGCGACCATTTGCTGGCCTATATAAGACCTCTGCTCAGCCCATCAAGTTGCTGGATTGTCGTTAGCCTTCCTGTGTCCTGAGCATCTGCTAACCTAACTTGAATTTGATAGAGAACAGTTCTGGCTGTCAATTTCTTAGGGTATATGAAGACACAGAAAAGGATCCAATTGTCAAACTTACAGCCATGCTCTGGTGGCTATTTGGTGACAGAAGCTGAGAGCCCCTCTGGGCCCATAGAACAGGACCTGGCTTTTTCACTGGCAGCCCACGGCATAGAACACTGGGTGGGTTGCCCTGTGTCTCAGAAGGAGCTTTCAGTGCTCCTGTATAAATGATTCAACAGTGTTTGTTTGCTTTATTCAGAAATACATTGTAATAAAGTTGTTATACAGTAAATGCAGTGTATTTTAGTTTGTAATTAAAGCTTTTACTGTTTGGTCCTTAGCTAACCCTAACGTCTTCTTAACTTTTTTTGTTTTGTTTTTGTCCATTTTTTTTATTCATTTTTGTAGTGACACATTTAAAAGAAAAATACACAAGTTACAGAACAATATTTTAAGACTTTTGATGAGTTATAAACTATGAAAGTTTCAGGACAGTAGAAAGCACTTTGATTATTATAATGATAATAAAAAACATGCCTCTGACATCTTTGTAAAAAGTGTAAAAATAGGAGGATTGTGCAGGCCAACAAAGGCTACCAGTAAGTAGGAGGTATGAAAAAAAAAAAAAAAACGTGTGCAATAATGGCCACTGTACAGTGATAGGAAAACGTGTTATTAGGGGTAAAAATGCAGGTGCTGTTGAGAATTCACTAAAATGAATGCTTCAAAATTTTGGTATTGGGTCTCATTTTTATATTTGTCCCATTTTGAGGCTAAAGTATGAGCGAAACCAACTGATGCCTTTATGTGCCTTAAGTAAACTGTAAATTACAGGAGAAATTGGATGCTGCATGTTTTGAAGTTAGGCTTTATACAAGCTAATTCATTGGCTGTGTAGTTCCAGTGTGATTATAATAAAACAAACATCATAGATGGGCTCCCTTTTAAAAGCTTTACAGGTATTGGCACCAGCAAGTCATACCAACACGGCAATTATTGTAATCAGGAGTACAATGACAAGGTCACTTTAACTTTTATGCTTAGATGGCAGTTGGATGGTATCATTTCAAATAGTTTTAACATTGTGAATTTAACTAAAATGCGTGAGTAAAGCTTTGGCTTTTGTCTCTGTACATTGTTCTTTCTGCATGTCAGTTATGTATTGACACAGAATGTTGAAACTTTGTATTCAGTCAAACTCTTTCATAGCTTGGATGGTAGCCCTCATAACAGCCAAAATGTCTTTGGATCTAGAAGTACTTGTTGTGAATATTTGCTGCCTTATAGGCAATATCTAGCAAGATTATTTGTGACCAAGCAGTCCCTTAAAAAGCCTACTTTTTGTCTTGCAGTTGCAATGAACTTTCTCATGTATCACAGTGCCAAACCAGTCCTGTGTCTGCAGTGTGAGATCATTAAAGGCATAACCCATCCAATTCTGCCTTTGATTGCTGTCCTCACTAGGTTTGGAATTTGCAATATAACTGATTTAAATACTGTGATATGATTTTAACTACTATTTTTTCAAATGGTATTAAATTCTTGTTTATGATTATATTAAAGAGATACTAAAGGATATTTTTTTCTTCTTTTAAATAAAAATAGGTTATACTTGCCTGCTCTGTGCAATTATGTTGCACAGAGCAGTCCCTTACCTCCTTTTCTGAGCTCCCCATTGCCACTGTCAGCTACTCGTTCCTCTGGGGGCCCTCTCAAAAGCCATGTGCTGGGGGTGCACCCTTGCTCCCTCCTCACAGCAGTTTGATTTACAGCAGCAATCTGTGACTCCCACTGCTGCCTGTGACTCCTGGGAGACCAGGAAGTGGAGGAGCTGTGCTGGAGCTGGGAAAGGGCTGGATTGGTGAGAGGAAAGGGCTGGAGAGGTAAGCGTTTAGGGGCAGGGGGGCTAGGACAAGTAGGAGAGTATAGCGCATAGAATGTTTTGACTTCAGAATCACTTTAATATTTTTAACATACAGTGCATAATTTAGAAGATTTGAAACACCAGTCCACACATTTGATAAATATTAGCTAAAAATTACATAAAAATAACATATGAAATAGCTTTAAGCACACAATATTTCATACATTTACACTAGAGAAAACATTGTATTACCTGCAAGAAAATTACAAAAAATAACATAAAAATTAATGTTCATGTAACATATCTAAAATGGCTTTAAGCATTAATAATTTAATACTTTTCATGTTTTTCCGTATTCTAAATATATCCTTGGAACTCCTGAAGAAAACATTGCACTACCTGCCAGAAAATAACATGTTTATTTGTATCAAACTTGGCAAAACTAGGTTTTTGTGTTTTTTTAAGATCTGCAACATTTCTAGCAGTCAACATCATTAGACCTTTCTGAATTATAGCTCATAATATGATTGGAATGGCATGTCAAATACCAAAACCAAACATCTAAAAAAAGAGGATTTAGAGGAAATCCTATTTATAGGTTTACTAGCAAAATCGTGCTAGTTCTTTGAATAGAAGATGCTATTAAAAATGTGTGACAGATTGTCCAAACATTGCCCAATGTTAGAATATACTGTGCTACTGTTAACATGTTACTAAGTCAGGACATAGCATGGTTAGTACTCATTGATTCGATTAGTAAAATGCCTATTGCAGTGATTATATACCTAGCATGTGGTTACCATTTCTCTGGAACAGTGCCCCACATAGTCACCATCTCTACTACTTGGTGCCCTATGTGGTCCCCATGTCCTCAAAATTGCAAATTTGCTGTCTCTAAATTCTGTCTTTGTCTTTCTCTACACTTGGGTTTTCCTCTATTAAACTTTATGACTTAAAAACACCTAGCCTTAATTTGTAGAATGATGTCATCCCTCAAAGACTTTATCAAAATACTTCAGCTCTGGAAAGAACAACGCTATATGAACTCAATAGGAAAGCAGGAAGTTGATTACCGATGACATCAGATCACATTCATTTTTTTTTTTTAAACTCGACCATAGAGTCCTCATACTTCATGTCAATAAAGTGTCTAATTACACAATATATATGGGGTACAAACCTCCCAGGTGTACATTACATATAATGAGCAGACGTAGAACCAAAAGAGGTATGAAGATATCAAATATTTCCTTCTATTATAGAGCTACAGACAGTAGTAAACTAACTTCGCTATCGGTGGAAGATCATTTTTCTTAGATGCAAAACCCCAAATTGACAATGCTGGAAATCAAACTAAGACTACCTCTCCTTAAATCGGAATACCCAGCATTTACTATATCGTACAAAGTCTGGTCCCAAATTTTACTACAACTATGTAACTCTTTACCTCTCCAAAAGATCATGCTCCCTATAGATGCAGTATCTTATATCAATTTGTTCCTGACTTAAACCTTCATCATTGGAAATCTAAGAGTATTACACTAATAAGTGATTTTGTCTTGAATTGCACCCTTAAACCTTTTGAAACAACTTTGTTTACCATATCAACCTTAGATTACTTCTTCTATTTACATATCCAACATGTTTTTTTTTTTTTTTTGTATAAAAGCCCTCTCTTTCAACATATAAAATAACCTACTCCTTTAATGTTCATTTTTCAACAATACTGGGAACCACAAGAAAGGAATAACACTGTTCTATAGCATACTAATTCAGAATAAAATTTTCTCTAAAACCACCACAATGCAATAAAGAGGAAGTAAACTTAGTTTTTTGTTTTTTTTTTTTACTTTTTTCTTACCTGTAAAGGAAAGGCATAATGTGCTACTATGCTTCGCATCGGTGCAAGTTTAGAAGATAATTGCAGTACCTATAGGTACAAACATTAGAGGGGAGTTTAATGGGAAACCTCTTTATTGGGAAACCAAACTAAGTGGACACTTCCCTGAATCCAACTGGAAAACAGAAATCTCCTAACTGTAGATCCATTGTCATCCACCTCCTTTTAGCAGCAAACCTTAACCTTGTTAGATTATGGAATTCCACTACACAACCTAGTTTAGCAGATACTCTTAGAGACCTAAACCACCAATATAAAGTGGAAAACAATACTGACTTTTAAAAACCTAATATACAAATATTTTTGTTTCACTCTGGTCTATATGGTTGAACATCCCAGATTGTATAATAAAAGAGTGATGACCTATATACACCTAATTTTTCTATTGTAGACTGGAACTTTTTGTTTTATCTTGTTTGTCTTGTTATCCTTCCTCTCCCCTATTCCCCTGCCCCTGACCTCAGTTGCCCCTCTCCATTCCTCTCCCTCCTCACCCTTCCCCCTCCACCCACAAGCAGTAGTTACTCTACTCCTGATCAAAAGTGTTGATCATGGGTTTATACAGTTTTTCTAAGACTATTAGAATGCTCCTGCTATTTACCACACTGTGTTTTTCTTGAATATCCTGCAAATACGGTCTATGCTAATGCAACTTGAATGACATCATCCATTTGTACTGATGTACAGTGTTGGTAGTAACTGCGTTTAAGTAAACGGCGTTACTTAACGCAGTTACTTTTGAGGGTAACAAGTAATCTAACTGACTACTCGTTCTCTCATTGTAACGCCGCTGCCGGTACTTTCGGCTACGTTACCGCAATTACATCTACCGCCACTAGTTGGCAGTAGATGTAATTGTAATTCCTCCTCTCAAGGACCCCCCGACGTCTCGCACGCCAGAGATAGTTCTATGTGCTGCCTGAAGGCTGGATTTCCTGTGACCTCCCCTCCACCAATCGCAGCAGGACTGCATACCGACCGAGGCATCTAATTGGTGGTTCATTTGAGGAGCTTGTCTTTACCCCGGCAATCAGGAAGTGCGGTGGAGTGGAAATGCTAGAGGGTCTCACGGCCATAGGCATTGTATTTTTTCTCACGGCCATAGGACAGCTCCTGATGCCTGGGAACAGGTTTGAAACTAGGGGGGGCATCTGGGGGTCTCATCCAATCTTCTCCTCCTGCCACTCCCCCAGTGCCAGATCTCCATCACATCACATGTCTATTGACATGGGATGGAGGAGGAGGGAACATGGGATGGAGAACATGGGATTGCAGAGGAGGGGGCATGGTGAGGAGGAGGAGGGAACATGGGATGGAGAACATGGGATTGCAGAGGAGGGGGCATGGTGAGGAGGAGGAGGGAACATGGGATTGCAGAGGAAGAGGACATGGGATGGAGAACATGGGATTGCAGAGGAGGGGGGCATGGTGAGGAGGAGGAGGAGGAGGAGGAGGAGGAGGAGGGAACATGGGATGAAGGAGGAAGAGGACATGGGATGGAGAACATGGGATTGCAGAGGAGGGGGGCATGGTGAGGAGGAGGAGGGAACATGGGATGAAGGAGGAAGAGGACATGGGATGGAGAACATGGGATTGCAGAGGAGGGGGGCATGGTGAGGAGGAGGAGGGAACATGGGATGAAGGAGGAAGAGGACATGGGATGGAGAACATGGGATTGCATAGGAGGGGGGCATGGTGAGGAGGAGGAGGGAACATGGGATGAAGGAGGAAGAGGACATGGGATGGAGAACATGGGATTGCATAGGAGGGGGGCATGGTGAGGAGGAGGAGGGAACATGGGATGAAGGAGGAAGAGGACATGGGATGGAGAACATGGGATTGCAGGGGAGGGGGGCATGGTGAGGAGGAGGAGGGAACATGGGATGAAGGAGGAAGAGGACATGGGATGGAGAACATGGGATTGCATAGGAGGGGGGGATGGTGAGGAGGAGGAGGGAACATGGGATGAAGGAGGAAGAGGACATGGGATGGAGAACATGGGATTGCAGAGGAGGGGGGCATGGTGAGGAGGAGGAGGGAACATGGGATGAAGGAGGAAGAGGACATGGGTTGGAGAACATGGGATTGCAGAGGAGGGGGGCATGGTGAGGAGGAGGAGGGAACATGGGATGAAGGAGGAAGAGGACATGGGATGGAGAACATGGGATTGCAGAGGAGGGGGGCATGGTGAGGAGGAGGAGGAGGAGGGAACATGGGATGAAGGAGGAATAGGACATGGGATGGAGAACATGGGATTGCAGAAGAGGGGGGCATGGTGAGGAGGAGGAGGGAACATGGGATGAAGGAGGAAGAGGACATGGGATGGAGAACATGGGATTGCAGAGGAGGGGGGCATGGTGAGGAGGAGGAGGGAACATGGGATGAAGGAGGAAGAGGACATGGGATGGAGAACATGGGATTGCAGAGGAGGGGGGCATGGTGAGGAGGAGGAGGAGGGAACATGGGATGAAGGAGGAAGAGGACATGGGATGGAGAACATGGGATTGCAGAGGAGGGGGGCATGGTGAGGAGGAGGGAACAGCAGGAAGTCCACCACCAGTCCACCACCGCACACAGCCAGCCCAGAAGAGAAGAGACAGACGCAGACAGACAGGCCTGGAGGAGGACGGAGCCAGATGGACCCGGACCACAGTGTGCCAGTGCCTGGGCAGGCCACACAACCACAGCAGGTACCAAAAAACAAAAACCTCACAGTCACAGGCTCAGTCACAGTCAGCAGTCAGGACTCAGACCCCCACCACCATCAGTGTGCCACACCGCCACCACCAGTGTGTCACACTACCACCACCACCAGTGTGCCACACCACCACAACCAGTGTGCCAAACTGCCACCACCACCACCAGTGTGCCACACCACCAGCCAGCCACTCCAGGCAGCAGGTACCAAAAAAACAAAAAAAAATACAGTTACTCACACAGTCAGGAGGACTCAGACCCCCACAGTGTGCCACACCGCCACCACTATTAAAGATCAATAATTGCATTATAAAATGGTAAAAAAAAGTTGCAGTTACTTTGCTGAGTAACTAATTACTTTTTCAATGTGGTAACTGAGTCAGTAACTCAATTACTTTTTGGGAGAAGTAATTTGTAACTGTAACTAATTTCTTTTTTAAAGTAAGATGAGCAACACTGCTTATGTACTGTTTAGAAAACTTTAATAAAAAGAGCTACTAGAAATAAACTCAGCCATAGCACACGGCAGTCTCACCTAGGACCAATGCGGGTGAAACAATAGAGAAAGGTGGTCCTACACAAGGCTTCAGTGTTCTATGTCTGGGTTTAATAAAGTTGGATGTGATCTAATGTCATCCTGTGTGCTTTTCTGCTTTCCTATTGATCTATTCTTAATTTATTTGCCATATTGAGCCCTATTCAGCTAAACAAAACATCAGCTAGTAATATATTAATACATTTTATTTTTTTGTTTTGCATTGCTTACATTGCTCTGGCTGCTAAAGGCAACATACTATAGATGTTTCTCTTCAAACTAGTCTTCATGTAATGCCTGTGTTTTTAAATTTTAAGAATGTTGGATGTAAAGTATAACAGAATCTTGTAATGTATCTTGAAGTGGTCTGAGCCTTCCTGCAACTGTACAAAGTGTATTCATTATTAATGCATTTAATGTGTCAAAAGAAAGTGATGTCATTGCCAAGAATAAGTTGAAAAAAATACTTCACATTGAGAACCTAATGAATCCTATACAGATAACACATTCCTTTTATATTTGCAAAGTTCAGACTTTCTGTCGGAAGTCACACTATGTCACTTTTTCCAGGCAGGGTGAACTAAGAGAATGAGCCAGAATTTTCTGTGCTTCTATTACCACATCAGCATGTTGATCAGACTTTGTGACACTAAAAAGTCCAAAAAATAAAAATAAGGCTTATTCCGTTTTTGTAAGTGTCTGAAAGAATGCCTGTGTGTGTTGCCCACGATATCCAGCCAGTTTGCTCCCTTTTATTTTGTAGCCTGTACTAGAAAACTGCAAAGGAAAACCAGATTGCTATGAGCAAAACAGACACATTTTCATTAAAATGCACCTGTGCTCAGTCTATGGATGTTACACTATTTACATATTCAGTAAAGTTTTAAAACAAGCCATCCTGGCCTCTCTGCCTCTATTTACTACTTGTTCAGAATATGCAAATACATTAGCGTGCAGGTGCGGCGCCAGGTGGGTGCTTGGGTGTGCTAAAACACCCCAACAATCTGAAGTGGAGGGATACGGCCGCAGAAGCTGCTAATGCTCAGTTAGACTAGCTAGTTGGGTAGCGAGACTCACATCAGTGGTGGATTGATCCAGTGCTGGTGCTACCTTATAAAAGCACTGGTGGCTACACGTGGTGCCTCTGCATTTGCCACCAAAAGAAGAATGGGATGGAAGCAGCTGAGAGAGCCCAACCCTGTGCCGTGCCCCAGGAGCCTGGAGAAAGCAGGTATGCTAAGGAGGCGAGCAGGTGTGTTTCCTTATATGGTGGAGGAAGGAGTGGAATAGAGCTGCTGCACTGCAACCTGCATGGCTTTTAGAGCCTACCAGTCTCAGAGGACAAGAGCAGTGGGGAGGTCTCCTGTTGTGCAATTGCTGTGGTCATTTGGTGTGGTCCAAGGAGTAAGGCTTAGGAGAAGCGAGGAGGATTCATAATTGCTGCAGGCATTTTTCTCTTCTTAATGGAGTTGCTGAGCCTGGGAAGGGGAAGGGGGAAGGAGGGGGGGGAGGCATGGACTCCACTTTCCAGTCCTCTCATCTGATCTATGGCAGCAGGCTGTGGCAATGAATAAGCACAAGGTGTGAAACGCGTCTGCTGTCCAGTTTGTCTTGTGTTCCTGTCTGATTTTGTACCTTTGATTTGAAGAATAAAACAAGTTTCCAAGTTCCTGGGTCTGGAAGTGCCACTCTCTTTTCTACTTACATGGACTTCTCAAGTCACGGACCTTGGTGAGCACCCATTCCTGCAGGACTGCCACAGTTGCTTGGGATCCATCCGGCTCAGCTGGCTGCTTTCAGAGCGGTGATTTGTTTCTTTTTGGTTAGCAGGCTGTGGCACACAGGCATTGACTGTGGGGCATGCCTGATCTGGACTGGGCAGTGGGCATTCTAAGGGGAATCCTCTAATCATAGCACACCTATTGAGCTTGGGCGCTGGCACTGCAATCATTAGAATGTCCCCCAGATCAGGACTAGATTCTGAGAGGTCAATCTCCTGCTCTGGGCACTGTATATGGGGTCACTGTCCTGCTCTGGGCACTGTATATGGGGTCACTGTCCTGCTCTGGGCACTGTATGGGGTAACTGTCCTGCTCTGGGCACTGTATATGGGGTTACTGTCCTGCTCTGGGCACTGTATATGGGGTCATTATCCTGCTCTTTGCACTGTATGGAGTCACTGCCCTGCTCTGAGCACTGTATATGGGGTCATTGTCCTGCTCTGGGCACTGTATATGGGGTAACTGTCCAGCTCTGTGCACTGTATATATGGGATCACTGTCCTGCTCTGGGCACTCTAAAGAGGGCACTCTCTCTAAGGGGAAACTCTCCTGCTCTGGGCAGTCTAAAGGGGCACTCTAAGGGGTCATTCTCCTGCTCTGAGCACTCTAAAGGGGCACTCATCTGCTCTGGGCATTCTAAGGGGTCACTCTCCTGCTCTGGGCACTCTAAAGGGGCACTCATCTGCTCTGAGCACTCTAAGGGGGCACTCTCCTGCTCTGAGCACTTTAAAGAGAGCACTCTCTCTAGGGGGAACTCTCCTGCTCTGGGTACTCTAAGGGGGCACTCCTGCTCTGGGTACTCTAAGGGGGCACTCCTGCTCTGGGCACTGTATATGGGGTCACTGTCCTGCTATGGACACTGTATATGGGGTCACTGTCCTACTCTGGGCACTGTATGGGGTCACTGTCCTGCTCTGGGCATTGTATCTGGGGTCACTGTCCTGCTCTGGACATTGTATATGCGGTCATTGTCCTGCTCTGGGCACTGTATTTGGGGTCATTGTCCTTCTCTGGGCACTGACACGGACCACCACTGTACAGGGGGCACACTGACAAAATATTGTCGTACTCAGTCCTCAACCCCAAACATTATATGCTACATAGTGCTGACCCCTTCACTCCATATGCTCTGTTGTATGTTTTACAATGAAGGGGACAAACTGACAGCTGTAAACCTGGAGGTAAATATGATACAATGTTGGGGGTTAATAATTGTGTAGTTCTGGTAGTTTATACTGCACATTCCTGGGGGTTTATTACTGTGCTGTTCTGGGTTCATTATTGTGCCATGCTGGCATTTATTTGTTGTGTCATGCTAAAGGTTAAATTATTGTGCAATGCTGGAGGTTTATAATTCTGCCATGCTTGCGGTTCATTGTTGTGTCATGCTTGCAGTTCAGTGTTGTGCTGTGCTGGTGGGTTTATTTCTGTTCTGTGCTGGGGGTTAGTTATTATGCTGTGCTGGATGTTATGGCTGGCCCTAACATGTACTGGGGGTTACCATTGCTGGCCCTCATACTTACTGGGGTTTTACTCCAACAATCCATTCTGTGTGCCAGAAGGTCCTATTTTGTCTATACACCCACTTTTTGACTATGCCCACCTTTGGCCACACCTACTTTTTTCACCCCCCAAGAGAACAGCGTGCTACGTGCACCGCATTGGCACCCCCACTAATACTTTCAGCACCCACACAGCACCCCCCTAAAAACATTGTCTGGACCCGCCCCGTTAGTGTGCATGATCTGGGCACAGGTTAACTTCAAAACACTGGGCCAGATAAACTAAGATTGGCTGTTGTTGAGGAATTACACATTCTACAGTCACATGTGACATTTTTAACTATCTCGCACCATCATCCTCTTTGCACCTCCTGCATGCGTCTATTGCACCATAAAATAAAGACATATTCAGTATCATTATTTATTCGACAAAAGACTGTAAGAAACTTGAAACGTTGCAATTAAATTGCAATTTCATTTTTTTTTACAATTTATGTTTTTCATTTCAGACCATTAAAATAAACTATTATTTGGCACATCAAAAGAGCATGTTTCCATGTGCCAAATATTTAGTGCACTGACAATGGTTTATCTGGGCACCTTGGGTATGAATTAACCTAGTGCAAACAATAGACATCTTTTCTCTGTGGCTAAAGTGCTGAATGATGCTATATAATTCAAATGTTTTGAAATTATTTAAGTAAACTAAATATGAGCAAACTGATCTGCAAAGTGCAATGATCAATTGAATTATTTGATTTTAAATGTATCCACATCAGTCCTTTTATACCACTACTTTGTATTTAATAAAAATGCACATACTAACTAAAGAACTGGATTCCTTTGCATACTTGACATTTTGAAGAAAAGCACCTTAAAGAAGCACTGCTAATGATGTATGTAATGATTGTTCCCCTATGCTGCACTAGAGATATAAATAAGAAATTCTGACTGGTTCTTAAAGGAAGTATTAATAAGGTATTCCTTAAAAAATGTCCATATTGATATTCATTGTTTTGAGTATTGTCCTTCATGCATTCACAAGTAAGGATGATCGAACTTTTGAAAAGTTCGGTTCGACCAGAACACCCGAATTTTCCAAAAGTTCGGTTGGGATTTCAGAACCCCATTGAAATCAATGGGACCCGAACTTCGGTAATCAAAAAACACCATTTTGAAGCCCTAAAACCCAATAAATGCCCCTAAAAAGTGCCTAGGGTTCTGGGTCATGCCCCATTAACTATTAATCACACAAAAAAAGTTCTTAAAAATTGTCATTTTTGATAAAAAAGCCAATTATTGAAAAAATGTTAACAAAAAGAGAGATTTTTTGATTTTTACTTTGGATTTAGTATCTGGGGGGGTCTAAAAGGTGTGCATGTGAAGTTTCAGCTCTGTAGCATGTCCAGAACCATGAAAAAAAAAGATAAATTTTCAGTAGAACAGGGATGTGGGTCGGGACCCTCCTTTAACTTTAACACCTATATGATCTTTTTTTCTGGTTCTGGACATGCTACAGAGCTGAAACTTCACAGGTACACCTTTTAGACCCCCCAGACACAAAATCACACAAAAAAAGTTCTTAACAATTGTCATTTTGGATTAAAAAAAACAATTATTAAAAAATTAAAAAAAAAAAGAGATTTTTTGATTTTTACTTCGGATTTAGTATCTGGGGGGTCTAAAAGGTGTGCATGTGAAGTTTCAGCTCTGTAGCATGTCCAGAACCAGAAAAAAAGATTGTTTGTATTAGAAAACTTTCTGACAGGGGGTTTGATTCGCTCCTGTAACACCTTGCCGGTTTAATAGAAGGCATTTTTTTGGGATCTTTGCAGTCAGGAAAAACATCTGAACTTGTGTATAGTGGTACTGTGCACAAGTTCTGATGTTTTGCCTGCCTCCAAAAACCCCCAAAAAATGCCAGCAAAAACACACCTGGGCATTTTTTTTTTTGACGCTAGCGTTTTTTTGGCATTTTTTTGGGGTTCTTTTGAGGCAGGCAAAACATCTGAACTTGTGTATAGTGGTATATATACACACATACATATATTTATATACACACCTAGACATATATAGGTGTGATAGTAGCAGAAATATATTACTGTAAATGATTTCATTAGCGCAAGCATATATTTCTGCTACTATCACACCTATATATGTCTAGGTGTGTATATAAATATATGGATGTGTGTATATACACCACTATACACAAGTTCAGATGTTTTGCCTGCCTCAAAAGAACCCCAAAAAATGCCAAAAAAAACGCTAGCGTCAAAAAAAAAAATGCCCAGGCGTGTTTTTGCTGGCATTTTTTGGGGGTTTTTGGAGGCAGGCAAAACATCAGAACTTGTGCACAGTACCACTATACACAAGTTCAGATGTTTTTCCTGACTGCAAAGATCCCAAAAAAATGCCTTCTATTAAACCGGCAAGGTGTTACAGGAGCGAAGCAAACCCCCTGTCAGAAAGTTCTCTAATACAAACGATCTTTTTTTTCTGGTTCTGGACATGCTACACAGCTGAAACTTCACATGTACACCTTTTAGACCCCCCAGATCTGAAATCCAAAGTAAAAATCAAAAAATCTCTTTTTTTTTTAATTTTTCAATAGTTGGCTTTTTTATCAAAAATGACAATTTTTAAGAACTTTTTTTGTGTGATTTTGTGTCTGGGGGGTCTAAAAGGTGTACCTGTGAAGTTTCAGCTCTGTAGCATGTCCAGAACCAGAAAAAAAGATCATATAGGTGTTAAAGTTAAAGGAGGGTCCTGACCCACATCCCTGTTCTACTGAAAAAATATCTTTTTTTTTTCATGGTTCTGGACATGCTACAGAGCTGAAACTTCACATGCACACCTTTTAGACCCCCAAGATACTAAATCCGAAGTAAAAATCAAAACATCTCTTTTTTTTTAAATTTTTCAATAATTGGCTTTTTTATCAAAAATGACAATTTTTAAGAACTTTTTTTATGTGATTTTGTGTCTGGGGGGTCTAAAAGGTGTACCTGTGAAGTTTCAGCTCTGTAGCATGTCCAGAACCAGAAAAAAAAAGGATTGTTTGTATTAGAAAACTTTCTGACAGGGGGTTGGCTCCGCTCCTGTAACACCTTGCCGGTTTAATAGAAGGCATTTTTTTGGGATCTTTGCAGTCAGGAAAAACATCTGAACTTCTGTATAGTGGTACTGTGCACAAGTTCAGATGTTTTGCCTGCCTCCAAAACCCCCCAAAAAATGCCAGCAAAAACACACCTGGGCATTTTTTTTTTGACGTTAGCGTTTTTTTGGCATTTTTTTGGGTTCTTTTGAGGCAGGCAAAACATCTGAACATGTGTATAGGGGGTATATATAGACATATATGTCTGAATATACCCCTAGACATATATAGGTGTGATAGTAGCAGAAATATATTACTGTAAATGATTTCATTAGCGCAAGCATTTATTTCTGCTACTATCACACCTATATATGTCTAGGGGTATATATTCAGACATATATGTCTATATATACCCCCTATACACATGTTCAGATGTCATGTCTGACATCAAACATGTCCTCAAAAAAGCACTGGCAGTGGCAGCCCCTGCAGCATAAAAAATGCTTGGCTGGTGAGAAGCCATATTCCAGTTCCGAAGCTATTCAGAGAAATGATCATTTCTCTATAGCGGTCACCCTGCTATGGAAGGGTTTTGTCACCCTGCCATAGCAGTCACTGCCAGTTAACCCTACACTACACTACGGTCCCCTGACACTTAACACTTTCCCTACAGAAACTAAATTTTTGAAGCTAACTAAAGTCTAACTACACTAGATATCCCTTTCCTGACACTAATAAATAGCTAAATGACACTTTTAAAGTAAAATTAACAGAACTGCTTCCACTCTCTTCCATGTCCAGTATAACAATGCTAGAAATATGGCGGGGGCGATCTTATATACTGGGGGGCATATTCACTAATGATTGGTCTAGGGACCCCCTAGTCACTCCAATCACATTCCTAGCATTCTCCTGCCCCCTCAATTGGCTTTTGCTAATGGTTCTGGTCCAATCACGGGCTTTTAAAGCCCATTTCCTTAAGCATTGCATTTTGGGCGGTTCTGGTTGCCGAATTCCGAACTTTTTGGGCAAAAAGTTCTAAATTCGGCCGAACCTCGAACACCCAATGTTCGGGCCGAACCGATGGTGGACCCGAACCGTTCGATCATCCCTATTCACAAGTCTAGAAGCTCTCCAAACACATAAGACACACCAGCAATACAGTACAATTAATGATGTCATCATGCTAATTCTGTAAGATGTCACTTTATATTGCATCCCAGTGAAGTAAAGCTTAGCTTCTGTATCTAATCAAAAATTATATGTAGTTGTTAGTTAATGTAGTGCACTGCAACAGAAAACTTTATTCTAGATTGTAAGCTCTAACGAGCAGGGCCCTCTAGTTCCTCCTGTTTTGAACTGTATTGTAACTGTATTGTCTTTCCTCACATTGTAAAGCGCTGCGCAAACTGTTGGCGCTATATAAATCCTGTAGAATAATAATAATAATACCTTAGAAATATGGCTAAAGGTGGCTTTGAAAACTGAATATGAAACAACAGTTGTGGCTGACAATTCAAAGTCTTGATATTAAATTATGATTATTTACACACTATTATGGCATTCAAATATAAATTAGAAGCACATCTGTAAGAGCAAGACTTTCGAGAATATGAAGAAAGACATTTAGTTGACAACATGGAAGCTAATGTTACAGTTAGTTATTTTCTGCCCCCAAGACCCCAATTCCAGAATATCCCTACTTGTAACAGATTTCAACCCTTGATGAAACAGGATTATCCTCATTCCACTCTTCAACTGTGGAGATGGGTCATATGGAAATTACAGAAAAGGAGGGATACCACACTTGGAAAGACAGATAGGGAGTTCCCAACTTTGATAGAGAAGTGAACAATATCAGGAGAGACGTTTTAATGGTAGGCGGAACAATATGTAACCACCCCGCACCAGATACGATTATAACTCATCTAGACCTTCCTCAGGGGGTTTTCCCCAATTCAGTCAAGGTCAAAATAGGATAGAAAAAAATGAGAGACTAGAGGGGAGAGAAGGCTCCAGTGTAAAAAGAAAAGAATTTAAGTGGAAATGGCATTTTCAATCTTAACAGTAAGGCCCTTACTCAGGAGGAGAAATATATCCTGGATAGGGGTCTGAAATTCACACCACCATGTAAACCTAACAAAATTTCACACGTTTATGAATGTACAGAAATATGACTGTAAATTGAAAATTAAGAGGTATGTTATTACCAATCCAATAAAAGACAAAATCATTTTTAGCACTGAAATTCAGCACTCTAATTTGGCCTAATGCATCACTGTACAACAAACTAGGAGGGACTGCCCCTTCTATCAAAGTCTTCAGAGATGTGGTTTTAAGAGATTTGGAGAGACTGAAAGTAACAACCCCTAAAATGTGACAGGATCTAGAAAAAGGAGTAAAGTAATTATGTGACATTAAAGATCTAGTTGTAACACCAGCAGATAAGGGAGGGGGTCATTGTCATTTTAGACAAAAGTGCCTATCTTGGGGAAATCAATAATATTCTATCTCATAGAGACACTTACATTCCCCTTCGTACCAACCAAGTGCATGTATATAAGAAAGAACTTGACAAGATTGTTAACAGAGGATTTAAACAGGGCATACTTGATAGCTACACATACTCTGATCATGTATTACTTACCCAAGATACATAAGAACCCTGTATGCCCATCGGGGCAACCTTAGAATCAGTGGAATAGATTCCGTGACTTCTAGGATGGGCAAATATATAAATTTTTACCTTCAACCTTTAGTTAAGCAGATGCGGTCATATCTTAAAGATACACAACATACCATCAATTTACTTAGAGAACAACAGTACAAAAAGGGTTTTTGGATGGTGAAAGTTGATGTCACATCCCTATATATGGTATTACCCCACCAATTGGGCTTGAAGCTGTGGGACACTATTTGGATCATAAATCAGATATATCCAGATAACAGAAGGAGTTTATTGTGGAATTACTTATGTTTGCGGCCTCACACAATTAATTCTGGTTTGGAGGCCTTTATTATTTACAAATTAATGGGGTGGCGATGGGAGTCAAACATGGCCCCAACTTGGCCAATCTATTTATGGCCAGGTGGGAGGAGGATGTCATCTTTGCTCATCGACGGCTGGAATTGGCCCTGTGGGCTAGGTATATTGACGACATCCTCCTCCTATGGTAAGGCACCTCTGAGTCTTTTCAATCTTTCATGTGTACCCTTAATGAGAATGAGAGAGGAATTGTTCTGAATTATGAAGCTAGCCAGACAAGAATACTTTTCCTTGATCTCTATACAGTGGGGAACATAATTATTTGATCCCTTGCAGATTTTGTAAGTTTGCCCACTTACAAAGAAATGAAGTGTCTATAATTTTTATCATAGGTGTATTTTAAATGATAAAGACAGAATATCAACCAAAAATCCAGAAAAAAACACATTATACAAATGTTTTAAATTGAGTTGCAGTTCAGTGAGTAAAATAAGTATTTGTTCCCCAAGCAAAACATGAGGAGAAACCCTTGAAACCCTTGTTGGCAAGCACAGAGGTAAGAGGTTTCTTGTAGTTGGTGACCAGGTTTGCACACTTCTCAGGAGGGATTTTGGTCCACTCTTCTTTACAGATCTTCTCTAAATCCTTAAGGTTTCTTGGCTGTTACCTGGCAACTCGAAAGTTCAGCTCCCTCAATAAATAGTCTATAGGATTAAGGTCTGGAGACTGGCTAGGCCACACCATGACCTTAAAGTGCTTCTTCTTGAGCCACTCCTTTGTTGCCTTAGCAGTATGTTTTGGGTCATTGTCATGCTAGAAGACCCATCTTCAGTGTTCTGGCTGAGGGGAGAAGGTTCCCATCCAAGATTTTACAATACATGGCCCCGTCCATTGGCCCCCCAATGCAGAAAAGTTGGCCTGTTCCTTTAGCAGAGAAACAGCCTAAGGCATAATTTTTTCACCTCCATGCTTGACTGTAGGAATGGTGTTCTTAGGGTTGTAGTGTTGCCTTTTGAGGAGTTTATGTGTAATCTCCATTAGTAACTGTAAATAGATGTGTGTCAATATATGGATGAGATATTGAACTTTGATTTCAACTAATAGTTTATATAAATTGTATGAAGTTAAGTTGTGTGAAATCAGTCTGCAGGCAATAGTAATTTGATTAGCAAGTCCTTTTGAAATGCAAGAATGTGGTTAGGTCGGGATACTTTTCATAGACATTACGGGGCCTAGGTAATAATTGATAATACAAAAGGAATGTACAGAGGGCGCACCAGCCTAGCGCATTATCTTTAAGACAATTTATTATAAACATACGTACACATTATACTCACAAGGTAACTCTAAAACATGGGCAAGTATAAGCAAAATGGGACCACAGATGGTCTCCACTGGGCATCCTCTGCTGCCACAAGCCGTGGAAGGACGTAGACCTCCAAAAAAACTCTTACGCGTTTCGGAGTGTTTCCCCTTCATCAGAGGCTGTGTCACTTCCCTTGTTATATCGGCTCCCATTTCAAAGACACTCTCTTTAGATATGCAATAAAGGTAGCTGTCTGTTCAGGGATGGACAATTTGGCCTGGAGAGGACCAAGCATGATTAATCCCCCCCCTTCCCCCAGAGAGGAGGGCTATTGAGAGGCTGGGTTATGCTAAATATAGGGGATGGGGAAATTGTCCAATCCTGAACGAGATACGCCCAGAGGGAGGAGAAGGGTAAGATTGCTACACCAATCAGAATGGCTCTAAGCAAGGCGAGATAGATCTATATTAGTGAAGGTGGGAAGGAGAAAAAAAATCTCTTGGAATCAGCAGACTAGAATGAGACATGAGAATGGTAACTATGAAATGTACCTCCTGCACTTATCATCCAACTGCCTGTTGTGTGTGTTTTATGTCTGGATGTTTGTATATTCGTGTTTGAGTATCATACTCTATATTTGTTCAGTTAACCTATAAATATTTTCCATTTTGTATGTACTAGAGATAAAATTGTTGTGAAGTAATTTAGACTTCCAATGCTATTTACCAATACATTTATCTTGCTGTTTTGAAGCTTTCGCTCATGGTCAAAGAACTCTCATTTAACCCGAATATTGTCTGAGGTATCATAAATCTCTTAGTTTACAGGTAACAGTAGTCAGCATTTTTCTTCCTCCAAACATAGCAAGTCCCCCTCCTCAAACTTTGAGTTGCCAAGAGACAGCCAAGAAACCTTAAGAAAAAGAAGAGTGGACCAAAATTCCTCCTCCTGAGATGTGTGCAAACCTGATGTTAGAACTATTGTGAAAAAATAAATATATTTTCATAATTTCAATATGGATGTTTAAGACGGTACGTTTCCTAGAGACAAAGGTCAACTTCAGGACATAAGTCACCTAAGTTTTCAACATGAGACATCCTCTGTTTTTCTCACTCTGATGGAAGTCTGTAAACAAGCTGTTTGCAGAACTGGGAATAGAACCATGAGTATGTACCTTCTTGCTCACTTAAAGCCAAGGAGAAATTTATTTTTATGGTTGCCAAATAGAATTTATTTGAGAATCCTTGAACCAGTAATAAAACCTTCAAAACAGTAAACGTCAACTGGCTTTCCAAGGCAAGAATACACCATATTCAAACAATGTATAAAGAAGAAGCCTTGGGTGATGTTTACCAAACTGGAAAACCTCTAATATACTGTACTTCTGTACACAGACTCAGAATAGCTTAAA
Organism: Pelophylax lessonae; assembly: GCF_965119305.1. Lineage (NCBI taxonomy): Eukaryota > Metazoa > Chordata > Amphibia > Anura > Ranidae > Pelophylax > Pelophylax lessonae. Next base: position 113,926,993 of record NC_138773.1, on the reverse strand, counting down.
ACCTTAATTTTCATCTAAAATATTGCAAACACTGAAAGAGACATATGTATACATATCATACATCATTTAAAATATATGGACACTATACAACAGAGTTTCAACTAGGAAAATTAACATGTTTATTGACGTACAACCTCCATAGTCCATATTATGCTAAGATGGAACTATGGAGTTTTTATTCATGTATTTATGATAATATTCTAATAAGAACCTCACCATCTCTGCATTTATATAAGAATGTATGATTATATGGCTATAACTTTATTTATTATATACCCTGAAATGGATTCAAGTCCTGATTTTATTCTGGATTGGTATAATGATCATAATCCCATTGTGTATTATGTATTTAATCTGATTAGAAATATCTCATATGTAGAAATAGTTTAAATATACAAATTATTGTGTTTAGATATATATCATAACCATATATGTCCATATAGTATGTAAGTAAAAGAGAAAATCCTGCGCTAAGGAGATGTAAAGGGGTGAAGGAGCTGCGGCCTCCCTAAAATATAGCGAATGCTATATCTGAATAATGGGTATATAGAGGGGTAGGGAATTGGCGCTGCCCAATGGGGATAGTGTGATGGCGTCAATCTATTAGATGTCACAAATAAATAGATAGTACATAAATAATATCTTAAAAACATAAATATATCAAAACCACAAAGCGTTAATAATCACGATTCTAATTAATAAATATAAGGTGACTTGTGATATAAAGTGTGATAAAAGTGATGTGGTGGTGTGTGAGAGGTATAATATGAAACCAGTAGAATATATATATATATATATATAAACACAATAATAATAATAAATTATTAAGCAAAGTGACAATATGTGAATAAATAATAAAAAATAATTATTTAAAACGGATTATATAAATGTTGTGATAGGTATATGGTGGTCACCTACTAAAACTATACACTAAAGTGCAAAGTGAATAGTGGGTACAGATAAGTGTGCAGTGTTCACCTATTAGGTGTATATACTGAAAAAAGTCCAAAGTGATTGGTGTATAAAGAAAATTTTGATACACAACGTATCAAAAAAGCCGGAAAAAAATTGCAAATAGATATGTGCACATTTAAAGACACTCCTGGAATAAAAAAAACTGCAGCAACAATGAACAGCAGAACAGCAGTCTGCTGATGTAAACATGGCAGACCGCTATTCTGTCAGTGATGAACACAGGGATCATGTGTTCCTCCTATTTAGGAACACAGGTCTCTGTGTTCATCCAGTAAGTCCATCCCCCACACAGTTAGAAAGCACCACCTAAGGACACATTAACCCTTTTGATTGCCCCCGTTGTTAACCCCTTCCATGCCACTATCATTAGTACAGTAACATTGCATATTTTTAGCACTGATTACTATAGTAATGTCACTGGTCCCCTCAAAAGTGTGAAAAATGTCAGTTAGGTGTTTGATCTGTCCACCACAATGTCGCAGTCCCGCTAGAAATCGCAGATCGCTGCCAATACACCCCTTTTAACCTTTGCCCAAACCATTTAATATACACTTATTGGGATTTTTTTTAACCAAAAACATGTAGCAGAATATATATTGGCCTAAACAGATGAAAACATTTGATTTTTTTTTTGTTTTTGTTTTTATTGGGAATGTTTTATAGCAGAGAAAAAAATATTATTTTTTTCAGAATTGTCAGAATTCAAAATTTATAGCTCAAAAAATAAAAATCGCACAGGTGATCAAATGCCACCAAAAGAAAGCTCTATTTGTGGGGGGGAAAAAAAGACATCAATTTTATTTGGGTACAGCGTTGCACAACGTCAATTAAAGTAATGCAAGGCCGTATCACAAAAAATGGCCTGGTCATTAGGGGGTAAAACCTTCCGGTCCAGAAGTGGTTAATCATCTTTTGTTTGCCACTATAGTAGCATACCATTTTATAATTTTACATCATTTAACCTTTACTCTGCACTGCAGGGGTGAAACTGTTTGGCTGCAAAAAATGCAAACTATTGCCTGATATTTAAATATATATAAGGATATTCTATCCATGAGGAGAAGTGAATCCTTTCGTTTTATTAAAAATAATGTAACAAAAATTAGCGAGTGTTGCATATAATTTTGTTATTTTTATGTACGGTAAGATTGTTGTCAATTTCCATCCACAAATATAACCATTTATTGTGAATACATGTTTAGTGAATAAATATTAATATACAGTGGGTACGGAAAGTATTCAGACCCCCTTAAATTTTTCACTCTTTGTTATATTGCAGCCATTTGCTAAAAACATTTAAGTTCATTCTTCTTTCTCATGAATGTACACATAGCACCCCATACTGACAGAAAAACACAGAATTGTTGACATTGTTGCAGATTTATTAAAAAAGAAAAACTGAAATATCACATGGTCCTAAGTATTCAGACCCTTTGCTCAGTATTTAGTAAAAGCCCCCTTTTGATCTAATACAGCCAGGAGTCTTTTTGGGAAAGATGCAACAAGTCTTTCACACCTGGATTTGGGGATCCTCTGCCATTCCTCCTTGCTTGAGGTGATGAGCAGTGCCTGGTTTTCTCCACACATACCGCTTAGAATTAAGGCCAAAAAGTTCTATTTTGGTCTCATCAGACCAGAGAATCTTATTTCTCACCATCTTGGAGTCCTTCAGGTGTTTTTTTAGCAAACTCCATGCGGGCTTTCATGTGTCTTACACTGAGGAGAGGCTTCCGTCGGGCCACTCTGCCATAAAGCCCCGACTGGTGGAGGGCTGCAGTGATGGTTGAATTTCTACAACTTTCTCCCATCTCCTGACTGCATCTCTGGAGCTCAGCCACAGTGATCTTTGGGTTCTTCATTACCTCTCTCACCAAGGCTCTTCTCCCCAGATAGCTCAGTTTGGCCGGACGGCCAGCTCTAGGAAGGGTTCTGGTCGTCCCAAACGTCTTCCATTTGAGGATTATGGAGGCCACTGTGCTCTTAGGAACCTTAAGTGCAGCAGAAATCTTTTTGTAACCTTGGCCAGATCTGTGCCTTGCCACAATTCTGTCTCTGAGCTCTTCAGGCAGTTCCTTTGACCTCATGATTCTCATTTGCTCTGACATGCATTGTGATCTGGAAGGTCTTATATAGACAGGTGTGTGGCTTTCCTAATCAAGTCCAATCAGTATAATCAAACACAGCTGGACTCAAATGAAGGTGTAGAACCATCTCAAGGATGATCAGAAGAAATGGAAAGCACCTGAGTTAAATATATGAGTGTCACAGCAAAGGGTCTGAATACTTAGGACCATGTGATATTTCAGTTTTTCTTTTTTAATAAATCTGCAACACTGTCAACAATTCTGTGTTTTTCCGTCAATATGGGGAGCTGTGTGTACATTCATGAGGAAGAAGAATGAACTTAAATGATTTTAGCAAATGGCTGCAATATAACAAAGAGTGAAAAATTTAAGGGGGTCTGAATACTTTCCGTACCCACTGTAATTCCATATTTAATCTGTATTCATATTGATTGATTTGTGTTCTTTAACCACTTAAGCCCCGGAGGATTTGGCTGCTCAAAGACCAGGGCCTAACAAGTTACCTGGCAGATGGAAGTAAGAGTGCCCGAATGCTGTGTAATTTCAGGGCGGGTCTGAATATTCTTTCCTCTAGAGAAATGTCTGGAGCCCCGGAGCTGCCTTTTGTTAACTGGCTTACTATACACTTGATGTGGAGACAGTACTGAGGACAACTCGGAGCGTCTGTGGAGACACATGCTGTTTGTGACCCCCTGTAATTAAGGGGTCAACTTCTTCTGGTAAGAAGTATTTTATCTGAGCACTGGGTGGATATTGTTTGGTGAAGGCACTTCATATCAAGTCCAAGTTTGCTGCTGAGACAACTAGTTTGCACCGAGCACTTTAAGGACACATGTGTTTATTTATTCACCATTGAAAGGACTTTTTTTACCTTTATTATGTGCACATATCTATGAACTGAATATTGTGGATACCCGTGTTTAATTGCACTATAGCACTTTCTTGTGAGTTTAATTGCTGAGCGCAATATTCACCCTTTATCACATTTCAAACACGTTTTTACGTTTTATTGCTGCTCGCAGGTGGAAGAAATTCCCTCATTAGTTAATATAATTAACTTTTTTGTATCTCACATTTTATTCATTTATTTACTGTCAAATATCAATCTGTTTGCGCAGTTCTGTTTTTTGGTTTACACCAATTATTATTTTATATATATTTTTTTTTTAACTAGTAATGGCGGCGATCTGTGATTTTTTTTTGCGGGACTGCGACATTGCGGCGGACAGTTCGGACCCCTGACTAACGTTTTTGACACTTTTGGGGGTACCAGTGTCATTACTACAGTAATCAGGGCTATACATATGCACTGTTACTGTAAAAATGACACTGGCAGGGAAGGGGTTAACTTTATTATAGATCCAGGGGTTAAGTGTGTCCCTATAGGCATGCTTCTAACTGTCAAGGGACGTGGCTTTTGATGTAACCACAGAGACATACGATCCTACATAGCAGGATCGTATAGTCTCTGCTGTTACACCAGGGAGAATGACAGGCGGCTTTCTCCCTCTCCAGGAGGAGATCGCGAGTGGCTGGCGGACATCGGAGCCGCCGGTCACTCGCACGGGGATGGCCGTGAACGAGCGGGGGGCCAGGAGGGGCTGACTGCCGCAGTAAATGTACTTGCGGCGGTCGGCAAGTTGTTAAAGATTTCTGCTTTGGTAAAAATTGCTCAATATGAAAAATAATAGTTCAGGAAAATCTTGACGCAAATGCATAACACTGGTCACCAACTACAAGTAACGTCTTACCCCTGTGCTTGCCAACAAGGGTTTCTCCACCAAGTACTAAGGCGTGTGTTGCTTGGGTATCAAATACTGTACTTGATTTACTCATTGAACTACAATTTAATTTGTTTCATGTGTTTTTTTCTGGACTTTTGGTTGATATTCTGTCTCTATCATTTAAAATATACCTTTGAGAAAAATTATAGACCCTTTATTTTTTTGTAAGTGGGCAAACTTACAAAACCTGCAGGGGATCAAATAATGATTTTCCCCACTGTATATCTAATGATGGGAATCAGTACATCCACACATTTTGAGGCTACAGATCGCAACTCGTTTATTCCATTGGAGTTGCCATCACTAACCCTCGTTACGCTCAATCGCAAAAAGCCAATTTATGCATCTAAGGTGCAATTGTACTACTATACAAGATTTTTCCTATGCAGGCAGAAATTCTAAGAGGACAATTTTTAGAGAAAGGCTATTATCTGTATACTTATCACTTTGTATTTCCTTGAATTTCAGTATCCAGTCCCAGTAATAATATTGGTATTCCACAGTCCATATTGTTTTTATACCACACTCCCCAAAATATCACTGTGCATGTTGCCCACTAGGGGGTAGAATGCCCTCTTATATTTTTACTGATATGAGGGGCCTCCAGCTTGGCAACTGGGGGGGGGGGGTTTAATGACTAGATAATTTGGATTGAGATGCCTCCTGTTCAGATGAACATTTTTTTGTTTTAATACTAGATTTTATGTACTCTGAGTTCCCATGTATTTGATTTTTGTGTAGTATGCCATCATAGGGCTCTTCCGGTTTTAAGTTCAGTTGTTCAAGACCAAAGTCTGGCTACGGGATATCAATGTAATACAATAATATACAAAGAGAGGCTTGGTTTTGGATCTTCTATATAAACTTGCGATGACCCAGCATGGAGTCTATGCACCGAAAGACGTCAGATGTGACAAAACGTGTACGGTAGAGCCTGCAGTGACGTTATCATGCTACCGGATGTTTGCATGCAGCCAATTTGTACATCGGCCAGGGTTTGTTTATCTAGCGTTATTAATACATTTTAAATGAGTTTTCCTGGTATACTCTATGTGGAGTTTTCCATTTATATTCTGGGTATGACCACACATGGATTTAAGATTGAGGACTCTCTGAGGTACCCTTTATGAGGAGTGGATTTTTTTGTGCTCTGGGGACCCTATTTGAAAAGATTCCAATGAGCCCTTTAGGGTAGATGTACATTTTAGCCTTCCTGTCATCAGAAGGTCATGACTGTCTGGTAAAGGCTATTGAATATTTTTTGGTGTGGAATCTTTCAATTTCCCTTTGAGACACTTTTATCACTTAACCACTTACCTGGGTGGATGTGGCTACTTTTATCACATCTTTGGTTGGACTTTTATTTGCATTTACCTTCACGTTGGTACTTTGCACATTTATGATATGTTTATCTTTGTGTCACATTTATTTTTTGTGGATATATTTAAAATGTGATTATTATTCATGTATTTATAGTGTTGGAGACAGCGTAGCATGTTCTTTTTATTATTTCCATGACTATGTTTATATCTCATAGTATGTTTGCAGCTTTCTCTTAAAACACTTTTGTACACCTAAGGGCGGTTTACGGTCTTGGCAGTCAGCTTTGTTTCTGGTTTGTTTGTTCTCTTGTAACTACATAGTGGAGTGTTTCTTAGTGAGAAGAATATACATTTCACAAGTACTAAGCAGATGTCCTTATTTCTCTATTTATTACAATGTCAATTGTTTATTGGCTGCACAACATTTGCAATTTAGTTTAAATATTTTAGGCTACCAAAAAGCAATTTGTTTGCCTTAAGTCTGCACAGTTAATTTTTGGTAGAAATAAATGGTAAACTATCCCTCCCTTAGGCTGCATTCACATGTCAGCGTATAATCGCGGGCAGAACCGCCGCGGTTCCGCCCGCGATTCGGAGATTTATTGCAAATCGCGGGACGCCTAGCGTTGCCCGTTGATTTGCAATAGCCCCCCAAACGCCGAGCGATGTTGCCGCGATTTACTCCCGCCGAATCGCGGCAACATCGCGCAAACAAAATCGCGGGACGCAATACGCTCCAAAGAAGCTCTTGTACTTTTTTGGAGCGTATTGCGTCCCGCGATTTTGTTTGCGCGATGTTGCTGCGATTCGGCGGGCGTAAATCGCGGCAACATCGCTCGGCGTTTGGGGGGCTATTGCAAATCAACGGGCAACGCTAGGCGTCCCGCGATTTGCAATAAATCTCTGAATCACGGGCGGAACCGCGGCGGTTCTGCCCGCGATCATACGCTGACATGTGAATGCAGCCTTAATGCCTTCAAACCTCATTTTGTTTTTGTTAAAAATAACAAACGTGTTATACACCTGCTCTATGAAGAGGTTTTGCACAAAGCAGGCCCGATCCTTTTCTTCTTGGGTCCCTCTTTGGCTCTCCTGGCCCCTCCCTAATGTTAAAAGCCCCCACAGCAAGCAGCTTGCTATGGGGGCACCCGAGATGAGCCGCATCTCCCTGTGTCCATTCAGACACAGGGCCATAGCCTGGCCCCACCCCCTCTCTCTCCTCATTGGTTCACTGACTTTGATTGGCTGTAGTGGGAGCCAATGGTGCCGTGCTGCCATCTCAGACAATGAGGAGGGAGCGTCCTGGGCAGCCAAGACACTCCTGGATCGAGATGGGCTCAGTTAGTATTAGGGGGGCTGCTACACATAGAAGGCTTTTTATCTTAATTAGGTTAAAAACCTTCTGACTTTACAACTACTTTAAAGCTAGATTGTCACTTTTACTTTTTTCATAGTGAAGCCCCCTTATTTTAAACGTGGCTTCTAGATTACTATAAATCCCCATTTGCAGCCTTCCATATCCACGAGGCCAGAGATTTTAGGAAGAGGCCCTTGTCCCCACCAACATGGCGATAAGATGTTTAGGGCATGTGACCTGGTATGGTTCAGATGATGGGATGAGCACTTGCTACCCCTCCTTTGCCTAGCTAGTTAGGCTGCATTTAAGAATCTGGCAAAGATGTGGGACCCTATGCTTTTTTTGTCATGGGGTACCTGTTAAAATCCATTCCAGGCCCCCATTAAGAATAAGAGTCTGATATGTATTTGGTGGGAAAATCCATGTTTTTTGGCACAACATCAGTGGTTGTAATGGTGCACCGAACAACCAAGGACTGTGTCAGCTGTTGACCAATCAAGCAAAGAGTCCTTAGTTGCTAGGATGGAGGTGGCTTCCAGTGTTCTAACAACCAAGGAGTGGGCACTGGGAAGTCATTTATTCAGTGGTGATAGTAATGCCATCACTAAATAAATGGGTTCCAGCTGCAGTAGCTGGAAGTTCAGTAGGTAGCCAAACTAGCCATCTAGTTTACTAATTTGGGTGAAACTTTACATGGCCGCAAACTCAAATCTTATTCTAGACAAATTAACCACTTCCCGTCCAGCCTATTGTCAAATGACAGCTGGGCGGGACCTTAGTCATTCAGGGTGGACATCATATGACATCCTCCCAGAACTCACCTCAGGTGTTCCACAGGGGCTGCTTTGCAGCACGATCTGTCACAGGCTATATCCAGTGGCACATAGACTGCTCAGTGTACCGGCCCACTTCTGGTACTATGTGACTGCTGTAACCAATCAAAGCAGATTACATGACAATTAAAACAATTAATCGCTTTGATCCATGCTATTCATTGTCTACAACTTGATTTGCTAGCTTTGATTGGTCACAGTGATCACATGGTACAGACAGGGCCAATCGCAGCCCATCTGTACAATGTAATTAGCTGTGGCCAATAACAGCTAATCACAACAATACACACTGAATAAATCAATTTCATTATGGGAAAAATGGTTGCTTATATCACAGTGTGTTAAAAAAAATGCTCATGGCAGGGTTGCTGCACTTGAAAGATTCAATTGAGATTTTATGAACAGTGCATAGCAGTTAAATGATCGAGAGTTATCGAGAGCAAAATATGTGATAAACATGTTACACCACAATAAATAAGTTTCAGTAGGGCAGTGGGTTCATGTACCTTGGCAAATAACGTTAGTATAGTTAGGTACATACAGACACCTTGCAACATTATGAAGATATATGTACAGGAATTTGTTGTAAATACAGGTTCAAGCAATAGCAATTGCCAAATCTCCACTAAGAATTGAACAGTTATAACTTTAGTTCTGATCTGCCACTCAAAGGGATATAAGAGTTTCACTGGAGGAATGAAGCAAATTAGCTGGAAGTCATCAATAAAATATTAGGATAGCTTTATTGATTTGATAAAAAAAAGGACCCCTAAGAGTAGTACTGTTTTATTTGGGAACAGCTCCTTCAAAATTGCACATTTCCTCATTTTTGTCTGCTTTTTTGCTCTAAAAGCATGATAAATAAAATAAAATATGCTCACCGCACATTTTGAAATATCTGTGGAAGATGAATTTGACAAGATTCATTGTGACAGAAGTAATGCAAATGGACACATGCTTAGATCTGGTCTCTGCGCTTATTCATAATTTCATGTGACAAATCTGTTTTTAGGCAGTGCCATGGCTTGTACTTAACAGATTGTTGCTTGAGAAGTAGCACCCATATTCTGCCCAAAATATTTTATTTTTTTTTATCTTAAAGGATCCACTCATGAGGACTGTTAAGAAATAATGTTTCTGAGGTCTTTATTTTGTACAATGAAAAAATAAGTACAAATATTGAAGACAGACATTTTTGTAGAGCAGATAATATGAACATCAAGCTTGAATAGTAAAATAGCTGTTCCAATATAATAGCCTCTTAGTTTGTGAAATTACACAGTTCTCACAACCTCTGGGTAAATCGACTTTCTTCAAACTGTTGTATTTGTGAATAAACTAGGATTGATATAATAAAGGCAAATAGGCTATTTACTTTGCATGGGAAAACAAAAAAAAATAGAGAAAAGTGCCACTATTTAAGTGTTGTATTTATTAACATATTTGGGAAAATAAAAAACAATAAATATGCACTCACATTTACAAGATAATAAATAGTGTATCAATAAAACTCCAGTAGGTGGTGACCTTCCAGGTGGTCAGTGGTGAACATCCCCTGTAAGTGGATGTGATGAAAGGTACTTGGAACCAAAAAAGTTAGCCAGAGGAACACCAGGAAAAGCCAACAGAAGCATCAGACTGTATGTGTATATCACATGAATGAGAACTACTGTGCACAGCAAGGAAGTGTTGCAGGCTGACAAGATGGCCATGATGATGTCATGTGTGAAGTATTGCGGGGTGTAGCACCCTTTGTCAAACAACATTAACTACTGACACCGCTGATTATGGAAGGGAATTCTACATTCTTACTACACTAACCATTAAGAACCACCTATGCAGTCTAAGGTGAAACTGCTTCTCAGCCAATTTCATTAAGTGACCATGTGTCTTCTTAAGCAACCTGAGACTAAAAAGTTTTCTCCCCCATGCTAGAATCACCGTTTAGATATTTGTACATTGTGAATATATCTCTTCTCAAGCGACTCTTCTCCAGGAAAAATAAGTTTAATGTATGTAGATGTTCCTCATAACTGAGATCCTCAAGCTCCCTTGTAAGCTTTGTTGCCCTTCTCTTGACTCTCTCCAGTTTCACCACACCCTTCCTGAGAACTGGTGACCAGAACTAGATGGCATATTCCAGATGTAACAAGACCAGAGTTTTATAAAGTTACATAGTTTGTGAGGCTTAAAAAAGACATCAGTCCATCTAGTTCAACCTATGATGCGCGTGCGTGTTTGCTGTTAACTGTACATTGTATACCCCTGTATGTTTTGGTCTTTAAGGTGCCCATCTAGTAGCTTTTTGAAACTATCGATGCTCAATGCTAATATGACTGCCTGTGGAAGCGAATCCCAGATCCTTACTGCTCTGACAGTTAAGAACTCCTTACGTATTTTAAGGTTAAACCTTTTTTCCTCTAGTTTTGGTGAGTGGCCACGTGTCTTATTGTATTCCCTTTCTCTAAAAAGTTTGTTCCTTATGCTAGGGTCGCCAGTACAGTATTTGTACATTGATATCATATCCCGCCTCAATCGTCTCTTCTCCAGAGAGAATCAGTTCAGTGCTTGTAGTCTTTCCTCATAGCCGATGCCCTCCATTCCCCTAATTATTTATGTTGCTAATCTCTGGACTCGCTCCAGTTCCAGCACATCCTTCCTGAAGATCGGTGCCCAGAACTGGACAGCACACTCCAGATGCGGCCGGACCAGAGTCTTGTAGAGTGGGAGAATAATCTCTTTATTTCTGGAGTAAATACCCTTTTTTATACATGCCAGTATTCTGTTGGCTTTGCTTGCAGCGGCTTGGCATTGCACGCCACTGCCAAGCCTGTTGTCCACTAGGACCCCCAGATCCTGTTCCATCTTAGATTCACCTAGAGGTTTCCCCCCTATTGAGTAGCTTGCTTTCATGTTTCTGACGCCCAAGTGCATTACTTTACATTTTTCAACATTAAACCTCATCTGCCATGTAGTTGCCCTCCCCATTATTTTGTTCAGGTCTGCTTGTAAGGTTTCCACATCCTGCATAGAAGATATTGGCATGCTTAGTTTAGTATCATTCCGCAAATATTGAGATTGTACTAGATATCCCCTCCTCTAGATCATTTATGAATAAATTAAACAGGATTGGTCCCAGGACAGAACCTTGGGGGACCCCACTTTCCACACACGCCCACTCCGAGTACTCCCCATTAATCACCACCATCTGGACTCTCCCCTGGAGCCAGTTCTCTATCCAGGTACTCACCCTAAGGTCCTCACTTCATCGTAGAAGGTTAATAGATTTTTTTCATGAATCCATGCTGATTACTACTAATAATACCGTTTTCATTACTAAAGTCTTGTATGTGGTCCCTTAACATCCCCTCCAAAATCTTGCAGACTACTGATGTTAGGCTGACCAGCCTATAGTTACCCGGGATATATCTCGGCCCCTTTTTAAATATTGGTACCACGTTGGCTTTTTTCCAATCAGCTGGCACCATACCCATCTGTAGACTATCCTTAAAGATCAAGAATAATGGTCTGGCAATCGCCTGGCTTAGCTCTTTAAGAACCCTCGGGTGCAAGCCATCCAGTCTAGGTGATTTATTTATGTTAAGTTTCTCTAGTTTAGTTCTAAGTCTATCTTCTGTTAGCCATGGTGGTACTTCCTGAGGTGTATTATTTAGTTTAGCATTCCAAGGGTTAGTGTAGCCCCCCGATTCTTTTGTGAAGACTGAAGAAAATAAATTATTTAACACTTTTGCCTTCTCTCTGTCCTCTGTGGCCAGATTTCCTTCATCGTCTTCTTTTTACTCTCTTCTGCTATATGTCTCTTGTGTTCTATTTTAGCCGCCTTGATTTCGCTGTTACATTTCTTATTACACTCTTTGTAGTGCTTGAATAATGCCAATGACCCCTCAGCCTTGTATTGTTTGAAGGCCTTTTCATTAGTATTAATATGCATTTTTATGTTGGAGTTTAGCCACCCAGGGTTTAGTTTTGCTCTTTTAAATGTATTTCCCTTTGGAATGCACTGGCCAATCCTTTTGTTTAGTATGCTCTTGAAGCACTCCCATTTATCCTCCGTGTTCTTTGTTCCCAGGGTTCTATCCCATTGGATATTTTCTAGCAAAGAGCGCAGTTTTGGAAAATTGGCTCTTTTGAAATTCAGTGTCCTTATATTACCCTTGTGTTTCCTATTACTATAATTAATACTGAAACTGATTGACCTATGGTCACTGTTTCCTAAGTTGCCCCGTATTTCTATATCCGTGAACAGGTCTGTATTGTTGGTAATCAGTAGGTCAAGTACCGCATTGTTTCTTGTCGGTGCGTCATCTGACCCATAAAGTTGTCCTGCAAAACATTTAGGAACTGCCGAGCCTTGGCTGAATGCACGGTTCCTTCTGCCCAGTCTATATCTGGATAATTAAAGTTCCCCATTATAATGACATTTCCCATCCTTGCTGCCAATCCTATCTGTAAAAGGAGGTCCGCCCCCCTCCTTCCTTTGGTTTTGGGGGCCTATTGCATACGCCTAATATTACCTTCCCTATAGTGCCTTCACTTTTAAGTTCTACCCATAGGGGTTCTGCCTCGTCCATAGCTCCATTATTAATATCATCCCTCATATTTACCTGTACACTGTCCTTAATATACAGACATACCCCTCCCCCTTTTTTACCTTCTCTATCTCTGCAATAAAGTGAATACCCCTGAATGGTCGCCATCCAATCATCTAGCCATCTAAGTCCTCCTCAAACATCAACAGCTCCAGCTCTCCCATCTTGTTGGCCAGGCTTCGGCCATTGGTATACAAACCTCGTAATTTTGACCGATTGCATACCGTAAAGTGGCAGAATCATAGTATTATTGCTTGCTAAAGTATGCTAATAGTCTGCTGGCCTTGCTTTCTTCAGCTTGGCAAAGCAAGCTATTGCTGAGTCTGCTATTTCCTAGGACCTACAGCACCTTTTTCATTCTCAATTTCCCTCTAGCATGTCAATTGCATTTCTATTTTTAGCCCCAAGTGCATTTTCCTACATTGAAACTCATTTGCCATGTATTTGCCCACTCCTCTGTTTTATGGGGGTCTTCTTGTAAAGTTGCTATACCTTGAGGTTATTACCCTGCTTAGCTTTGTATCATCAGCAAAAATTTAAATTGAAGTTATGTCAACCTCATTGTCGATTATGAACAATTTAGTCAGAACTAGTCCCAGGACAGAGCCTTGAAATACCCCACTTACATTTCCAGGCCATTCAGAAGATACGCCATTACCACCCTTTGGATGCGCTCCTGTAACCAGTTTTCTATCCAGGTACATACACTATTGTCAATGCCTGCAGTCCTGAATTTGTAAATGAAGCCTTTATGGGGTACAGTATCAAATGCTTTGGCAAAGATAGATACACTACATCCACAGGTCTTCCTCTATTACAGCTCACTTCCTCATAAAATGTTAACAGGTTTGTCTGGCAAGAACCATCCTTCATAAGGCCTCATGCAAACAGGGGGTTTTGCAAACTCTTTTCAAACACCTTTCCTCCTGGCAGCAGCATTTTGGCAGAAAAAACACCTAGCACTTGTAAAAGTGTGTAATGTTATGGCATATTTAGGCACATTTACAGGCGTCAAGCGAATGGACGTTAATTAATTTTATTGGAGATAATAATAATATATTCTGGCCATTGAAATAAAGTATTGCTTATGCAATTAACGTGCCTAGCATTAACAAGCGTTTACAAGCATCAAGCGTTTTTTTCTGCCAAAATGTGGCTGCTCTTGGACACACTGACAGTGGGGTTTTTTCCTGCCACTGAACACTGCTAAAAGCTTATGCAGGGGAGTTTAGAGAAGGAAAACAAATGATGCCCCTAGGAACAGCTGCAAAAATGTCCAGTGTGCATCAGGTCTAAATCCATGCTGGTTGATACTAATGATGCTATTTTCTTCAGCAAATTCTTCAATATTTAATCTCTTATCATCCCCTCCAATAGTTTACATACTATTAATGTTAGGTTGGCTGACCTGTAGTTTCTTCGGGTTTATCTTTGTCCTTTTTTGAATATTTATATCCTGTTATCTTTTTACCAATCCACTGTCCTTAAAGATCAGCAATACAGACTTCCGGTTCCGGCGCCCATGTAGCTGGCAGCGAGGAATGGCGGCTCCAGCGTAATCCGCATCAATCATCTGCTTAACCAGCCCATCCGAGCCCGCTGACCCCCCGGAGACGGACACGCTGTTCCCAGGATCCGGTAGGAATGGACAAGTTTTTCCTCCACGGCCCCGCTCAGCCACACTCGGCACCCAAGGCTCCGGCCTCAGACCAGGCCTCAGGCGCGGTGGAAATGGCAGACGCGGTCCTGCCCGTCGCTGTGTCCACTCATCCTTGCCAGTCCTCCCCTCTCCCTGAGGCACAGGTAGCCTCGCTGGCTCAGGCCGTGGCATCCCTCCTGTCCCCGACCATCACGGCTGCTGTGGACAAAGCCATCTTGGCTGGGATGGAGCAGCTCCGCAAGGAGCTGGGGGAACACTCCCACAGGCTCACTAATTTAGAGCATAGACTCTCAGACGTGGAAGATGAAATACAAGGGTCTTTTGCCCTCGACCAGCAGGCCAGGCAAACCCAAAGATACATACTGGATAAACTTGACGATCTCGAGAATCGTTCGAGACGGAATAACCTGCGGGTTATAGGTTTGCCAGAAACATATCAGTCAGACTCCTTAACGGATATATGCATGAATCGCCTGCCTACAGCTCTGGGCATAAACTCCTCATGTGCAGTGGAAAGGGCACACAGAATTGGACCCCCATCTAATGAGCGGCGGACCCCCCGTCCTGTAATAGTTCGCTACCTCAACTATACGGACAGGCAACAAGTCCTCAAATCCTTCAGGAATTCTAAAGGTCTGCAACTTGACGGCCATAAGCTTCTGATATTTGCGGACTATTCGCAGGAGGTTTCAAAACGTAGGAAAGCCTTCCAACCTCTTTGTCAAGCTCTCTATGCCAGGTCAATCAAGTTTACACTAGCTTATCCGGCAACACTGCGCATCACTGATTCTAAGGGGGAGCTGAAATCTTTTACTCACCCCGAAGAAGCTGGCCACTACCTCCAGTCATATCTGCATATCTCTTTGAAATCTCCTTCTGGACATTTCTCCCAACGCTCTCCTTCCCAGAGGGATCAACGCAGCCCCAGAAGGAACTCCGCCAAGAAGCAACGGCTCTCGGGAAACAGATCCCGCTCACGCACGCGCTGATGCCCCCCCTGATGTGGTCTGTGTTTCTTCTCCCTTATGCTCAGCTCAGGAAAGCTCTCACTCCGTATCTGACGCTTTCTTCCTTATCTCCTAAATGCCACCTCCACCCCTTTTCAAATGCCCCCAACCAGCGGGCACCTCGTTGATAACCCTCTTCATCCCTAAGGTGTCCTGTCCCTCCCCCCCTCAAGAACTCAGCTATGGTTGTATCCTTTAATGACTGCTCGGGCTGGGGGACTTGCATGTATCTGTACTGTTTTTCTCTCATTAATGTTTGTTTCCTTTATGCTTTGGCTCTCTGCTTACAGCTAATCACAGAGTTTACCTTCAGCTCTGGGGACACAGTCTCACCGGATCTCGCTTCCCGGGCCTGCAGTGACTCCTTCTTCTCCTCCGTTCTCCAGGGGATCATGTGTTGTCAGCTGTCATCCTGGGCTCCGAGCATCGAATCCAGTAACACTGTTCCATACGATGTCTATAGGTACATGTGGAAAAAAGTGAAGCCCAGGCTTCCTGGTTTTTGTCCTGTGGGACTCCCGACCTTTGGCCCTGCCGAGGTCTCCCTTGCCCTCTTTCCCTGCCATCCCTTATCCTGCCTATCCTCCCCTCCCAGATTGAGTATTCTGTACAATTTTACTCTTACAGGGTTTAAGTTTCGAAGCTGTGACTGTCTCTTCTATTGGTTGAAGTATCTGCACTCTACTCTAACCCAGTCCTCGCTCCTCATCTGACAGTTGTTACATGGAACGTCAAGGGCCTCAGATCCCCCCACAAATGGATGGCCGTCTTGCGACATCTAAGGCGTTTGAAGGCTGACGTTGCGGTCCTACAAGAATCGCACCTAGTCGCCGCAGACTTTCATAGGATGAAAAAGCTTTGGGTGGGTCAAGTCTTTGGCTCCCCCGCTGTCAAGGGGAAAGCGGGAGTCTTGATCCTTATCCACAAGCGTCACCGCAGCGTGCTTCTCTCCTCTTCGTTTGACGAGCAGGGACGCATAGCTGTTCTGCATCTTAAAACAGAGAAACGTGTGTGGGCTCTAGCGGGGATCTACGCTCCGAACTCTCCCCCGAAATCCTTTTTTCTCTCTGTCACGCCACACCTAGCCCAGTTCCGCCATCCCCCCCTTTTGGTAGTGGGCGATTTTAACCAATGTATGGACCCCTTAGAGGATAAATCAGGTAGCCCCACTACATCACGCTCCAGCCCTGCACCTCCCCCCTCTCACCTGGCATCCTTCACCAATAGTCTTCTCCTCACGGACACATGGAGGTTATCACACCCTATTGGAAAAGAATTCACCTTCTTTTCACACCCCCACGACTCCCTATCCAGAATAGACTACATTTTCGCTAATGACCCCATGCTCCCACTCACTTCCCGCTCCAGTATTCAAGATATAGTCATTTCGGACCATGCTCCGGTTTCCGTTGCCCTCACATCCCACTCCTCCTCCTCTGAGAAGAAACCATGGCGGTTTCCCTCCTATCTATCTAAGGATAAAGGTATTTCTTCTGTCCTTGGAGAAGCATGGGCAGACTTCTTGGCTACTAACAATTCCCCTGATTGTTCCCCTACCCTGCTCTGGGAAACTGGGAAAGCAGTTCTGAGGGGCCGTGTCATCTCCTATGCCTCGGCGTACAAAAAGAAGGTCAATGCAGCTCACCAAGTGGCTAGCCGGGAACTTAGAACGGCTCAAGCCGCCCTACATCTTTCTAATACCCCCCAGAACAGGGAAAGGTGGAAACTGGCCAAGCTGCAATTCGAAGAGTGGGCCGAGGCACAGGAGACTTTGCACACCTCCTTCAGAGACTGGCAGTTCCACAAGTTTGGGAATAAGCCGGGTAAACTATTAGCCTCCCTCTGCAAACCCCCATTTACCCAAACCAACATACCAGCCCTGCGAGACGCTCAGGGAAATGTTGTTGACTCTCCCACTGACATTGTAAAGGTTCTTGAACGGTTCTATAGTGAGCTTTATGGCCCCGATCCCATAGACGAAGCTGCAGCCACCGCTTTCTTGTCCTCTGCCCACTTACCCAAAGTTTCGAGTGAACAGTTAGCTTCCCTCAACGCACCCATTGGCCCTGAGGAAGTCATGACAGTGATCAAGCAGTTGCCTTCGGGCAAGGCCCCTGGGCCGGACGGCTATACATCAGACTTCTACAAGATAATGGCACCTTCGCTGACACCGACCCTTAGCGACGTTTTTAATCATATTCTCGACGGTAACCCATATCTCCCCACCGGCTTCCAGGCCCAAATAAAACTCATCCCAAAGAAAGGTAAAGACCCCCTGGACCCTGGTTCCTTCCGCCCCATCTCCCTCCTAAAACTTGATTCTAAAATGCTCTCTAAAATCATGGCCAACCGCCTGGCCTCCTTTCTACCCACCATTATACACCCGGCACAATCCGGCTTCACACAAGGCCGCTCCGCTACCTCTAATATTCGCAAGGTATTAGCTGCGCTGGAGGCTTCCAGGACCACCCCCGACTCGGACTCTGCAATCATCACCCTAGATGTCGAAAAGGCATTTGATAATGTTAGTTTCCGATGGCTGGAGATGGTCCTGAAATCTTTTGGTTTCGCCGGTCCTTTCCTTCATTTGGTCCAGGCGATGTATACCTCTCCCTCGGCTCAAATTATGGCCGCGGGGATGTCCTCCCAGCCCTTTCGATTATTTAAAGGTACCAGACAAGGTTGCCCCCTCTCTCCTCTCCTGTTCAACTTAGCGATAGAACCCCTCTCCAGGGCCCTGACCTTCCACCCCCTCTTGAGGGGGATCCGAGTAGGTGACACTGAGCTTCGCTCGGCATTATTTGCAGACGATGTCCTTGTCTTCACATCGGATCCTCCCCATGATCTGCCGCTTATACAATCTCTATTTGAAACCTTTAGGGATTGCTCTGGCCTGCGTATCAATTTCTCTAAGAGTGAAATCCTCCCCTGAACACCGTCCGTTCCCCCCTGTGGGCCTCCTCCTCCCCTCTAAAAGTCTCCACCACTCACATTACTTATCTCGGTATCAAAATAGGTGCCCACCCCTCCTCTATCTACCGCCTTAATATCTCCCCTGCCATAGATAGACTGATCGCTGATCTGCATAATTGGACACCGTTGCCTATCTCTTTCTTTGGTCGTTGTCACCTGTACAGAATGTCTGGCTTCCCAAAATTGCTGTATCCTCTGCAAACCATTCCGCTTCTATTAAAACATACGGATGTCAGGAAACTGCAGAAGGCACTCACCTCTTTTCTGTGGCAGGGGCGCCGCCCTCGAATAGCTCTCACCAAATTGTTCCTTTCTAAGAGGGAAGGGGGAATAGGTTTGCCGAATATTAGCGTTTATAATCTGTCTTGCATATTACGAGGATGCCTGGACTGGGTTAGGCAGGAGTCTAGATACACTAACTACACCCTTGAATCTAGCATGGTAGCTCCGCTCAACCTGGTCTCCCTATTACATTGCAACCAAAAGGACTTACCTCCCTCTCTGAGATCTAACATCCTGCTCCGTGACACCATTGCCACCTGGAGGTCTGTACGGAAAAAACTAGGAGTTCCACTGCGGTTCTCAGAACACCTCCCCATCAGGGGCCACCCACTGTTCCCTCAAGCTTCCCAAAATGTTGTCTTCATTAGGTGGTCGGCCGAGGGTCTCACTAAGTTTTCCCAACTCTTCGACCCCACCACAGGCACCCCCCTGCCTCTTTCAGTTTTGTCGGACTTATATGGAGTTACCCCCCACCATCACTTGCTGGTGCAACAATGTCTTAGCTTTGCATCAAGTCTCTGCCCATCTAAAGCTCTAAGGTTCAAGAAATCCCTACTGGACTCGTGGATACTTACAAATAAGCATAAGATATCTCACCTCTACCAACCCTTGAATGCTGATACCCTAAAGGTAGTTGCCATGGGCATAGCCTCACCGTGGAATGTTGTTCTTCATTCACCTGTGGCCCACCAATATGCTCTTCGGGGCTTCCGCTACACTTGCACCTCCGTCACAAATGAGTTTTGGTGTGAGCAACAGTTCAAGATAATGCACAGAGCATACTTCCCCCACATCCGCAACTCCAAAGACTCTCATCATCATCGCTGTACACTATGCCACTTCCTTTACCCATCCTTGCTTCACAAGTTCTGGGAATGCCCTCCCATATCGGCTTTCTGGGATAAACTTCTATCTTTTGTGTCTCGTCTACTGGGCTACCCACTACCCAAAGATGTGTTTGCTCTACTTTTTGGCTACTTGGATACGCAATTCGCCTCCATCCCCTCGAAACACAAACTGTCACTTCAACGGCACAGACCCTGGCTCTCCATTTGCTACATGGTAGCGCGAAGGTCCATTCTGAGGCACTGGATGGACATCTCCCCTCCAACTCTGGCTGAAGTCCGTACAGATCTCATTGCACTATGGAGGAAAGAATGTTTGGCCCTGCCGCACCTGCCTCTAACACCCTCCCCCGCTTCCAGAGCTAAATGGCAGGCCTTTGCCTCTGCTCACTGTCCCCCCCAGGATTTGGGGGACCGTAGCACGACACCATGCCACACTGTGCCAGTTCTCCAACCCCCTTGACGTTTCATTCCGCTTGATAGTTCCATGGCTGGTTATTTCTACTCTCTTGCTAGAATGATGTATTTTACTGTTCACTGGCTCTCACAGCCTCACAATTAATGGTTGTTTATGCAGAATACTTCAGGTTTTTGACATGTTGGTACCCCCCCCCTCCCCACCTCCCCTCCTTCCCTACTCTCCCCCCCCCACCCGTCCCCTCTGCCAATGTCCCTGTTGGGACGTTATTATTCTAGCACCTGATCTTATCTCAGGGTGACTGCAATAGGTATAAACTATTTGATACTTGTTATTATGTTGATTACGGGCTGTTAGTGCTTTATAGTGATGGTTTTTACTTTTCATTGTGTCTATGTTGTTGCACTGTCAGTTGTTCCTCTGTATTTTTTGACAAGCATCAATAAAATATTGTTAAAAAAAAAAAAAAAAAATCAGCAATACTGGTCTAGGAATGACCTGGCAAAGTTCCTTGAGAACTCTCTGGTGTAAGCCATCTAGTTCTGGCAATTCTGTTAGCCACAAGAGTAAAATCCTTGCTGTGTTGTTGTGTCTGTTATAATCCTTTCTTTCCATAGTAAAAACTGAGGAGAACAATGTATTTAACAACACAGTTGCCTTCACTTGTAACCAACTTCCCCTGATTATCCTTTAGGGTTCATGCACACTGGACGCTCCCTAGACACCTTTCTCCTTGCAGCAGTAAAAAAAATAAATAAAAAAAAGATGCTGGTGAACGTGTGCACCGCTTTTAGCCATGTTTACCTGCATTTACCAGTGTCAAGAACTTGGGTGTTAATTCATTTAATTGGCCAGAATAAATCATTTATTCTGCCCATTGAGTTGAATCAATGCTCAAGAGCTAAATGCGCCTAGTGTTACTGCATGTTTAGACACGTTTTTGCAATATCTAACATCTTCCTGCCAAAACTCTCCTCTCCTGAATGCTGCACCTAAACTCTGGTAAAAGCCTATGTGAGCATGGACACATAGGCTTTTATTGAGTTGTGTTCAGGGGCTTTGGCAAAAAATGACAAAAGCTCCAAAAATGTGAGTTTAGGAGCAGCAGTGTGCATGAGGCCATATAGAGCCAATATGTTCTCACTTTACCTTTTTACTATTAATATACTGCCAGGCCCCACGGTCTTCTTTTAAACTTGGTTGGCTAGACCAATTGTACAATTTTTCCATTCCTTTTTTATTTTTCCCTTACAGCTTTCAGAGTTTGTAAAAGGCCCCTCATACCATATATTTTCTGAAAGCACATGACCTGTAGAATAAAGGTGTTACTGATTTTTAAAGCCCCACGATATTTGTGCAAATGTTTATCAAAGCAATATCTTCGCTGAAAATACATTAAAATCGTTATTAGCAGATAAAAACACAGCAAATTTTACAAAATTCCTGCTAAATATAAAAGCTTAACCTGTACTGAGTTACTGAATAACAAATATTTGTACATTTTAAATTGCGCCTTTTTGCAAAATAGTTAAAATCCAACGTACGCAAAAATGTAAATATCCAAATTTCTCTAAGAATCTGGAGGTTTTCATTTTTCACTTACAGCTTTCAGAGTGTGTAAAAGACCCCTCAAGCCATGCATTTTCGGAAAGCACATGACCAGTAGAATAAAAAGGAGGTGCTACTGAATATTAAGACCCCTTGATATTTGCACAAATGTTTATCAAAACAATGTTTTCTCTTAAAATACACTAATATTATTAGCAGATAAAAACACAGCAAATTGTACAGAATTTGCTAAATTTCTAGTAAGTATAAAAGCTTAACCTGTGTTGAGTTATTAAATATCAAATATTTGTAAATAGTAAATTGTGTCTTTTTGCGAAATAGTTAAAATCGAGCGTACACAAAAATGTAAATATTCGATTGTCTCTAAAAATCTGGAGGTTTTAATTTTTCCCTTACAGCTTTCAGAGTTTGTAAAAGACCTCTAAAACCATATATTTTATGAAAGCACGTGACCAGTAGAATAAAAAGAAGGTGCTACTGATTTTTGTAAGGCCCCGTTTATTTGCGCAAATGTTTATCAAAATAAAATTTTCGATGAAAATACACTAAATTCATTATTAGCAGACACAAACACAGAAAATGTTATAAAATTCCTCCTAAATTCCTTTTAAATATAAACGCTAAACCTGTATTGAGGTAATAAATAACAAATCATTTTAAATTTCGCCTTTTTGCAAAATGGTGAAAATCGAACATATGCAACCATTTCTCTAAAAATCTGGAGGTTTTCATTTTTCCCTTACAGCTTTCAGAGTTTGCAAAAGACCCCCCCAAACCATATATTTTCTGTAAGCACATGACCTGTAAAATAAAATATGGTGCTACAGATTTTTTAAGGCCCTGCGATATTTGCGCAAATGTTTATCAAAACAATATTTTCGCTGAAGATACACTAAAATCATTATTAGCCGATATCAACAAGGCAAACTTTACAAAATTTCTGCTAAATTCCTTTTATATATAAAAGCTAAACCTGTATTGAGTTAATACATATTTGTAAATTTCAAATTGCACCTTTTTGAAAAATGGTGAAAATCGAACATACACATACGTTTGGGGGGGGCCAAACCACATATTTTCTGAAAAAATCCTAAATAATCAGTGCACATATGTATCCCTCTCCAGTTGACTGAAAAACGTATAATCAATATATAAAGAGGGCTAATATATTGCCAAAATCTAAAATCTCTGTTCATATACACATGAACATAATAAAATTGTGGAAAAATCATGAAAAAAATCCTGCAAAGTGCAATATGTGCAAAAAAGAAAGTGCAAATTAATTAACAAAAATTCTTGAATGCCAAATAAAAATAATCCATATAAATCTTTTGACAGGATAAAAATCTGATAAGAATATATATATACAGTATATAATTGAATGAAATATCAATAAAAATTATCAATTTATAGGTCAAAAAAATCATATGAAAAATGTTCAAAAACAGTCAGTGATTCATAGTCCAAAAGTGCCAAATTATGTGATTCACTCGATGCTATATCTTCTGTGTCCACTTGTGTAAGACACCCAATCTGCTCCTTCCACCATATCCACCAAAACTAACTCACCAGACAGGAAGCTAGTCAAATTATAAACCAGCAATCACGATTCTAGTAGTATAGATATTTTCCAGCAGGTCGGTCTAAAATCCACAGGTGGATCTTCCCACTCTGTCCATGGATATTACAATCTCAGAGATACAGTATGTCAGGTAGGGTTTAAGAAGAGAGAAGGAAGGATCCTATAGTGTAATTCCATAGAATTAAATGATTTATTAAAACATAATAAAACACACTCACATTCCTGTGTGTCAACCCGACACTGGGGTGATTTGCATATCTATTTCTCACTCTGGCTCCAGCTTCAAGCCCAGAGTGTAAGGCAGAGCTGCGTTGTGGTGTTGGTCGGCGTCCTGGTCCTGCTCTACTAGTTTCGTCACACAACGTCCTCACAGAGCAGACCCTACTAATTAATATGTTCTTTAGCACTCCCATCTTTTCTGTGTCTTGTTTCTAGAATATCTTCCCATTTAATGTTTTGAAGTATGGAGCATAGTTTGGTAAAGTTGGCTCTCTTGAAATTTAATATTCTTGTCCTACCTTGCTGTCTTTTTTTTCTATAATTTAAGATGAACATAAATACCCTGTGATTGCTATTTCCCAAATTATCCCTACTTCCACATCCACAATAACCTCTGTGTTATTTGTAATAAGTAGTTGAAGGAGAGTCTTGTTTCTTTTTTTTTTAACAGAAAAGTTTTATTAATGAAAAAGGTATACAGAGAATCAGTTTACAAACAGCGAGGTTTATTGCATCATACAGAACACAGACTGTACATTTACTTCTCTATGCATTCCACCGGGCACTAGAAGGGGTAATGTAGAGAGTTCAAGTGCTGTAGAAACAGATTGTATGAACTATCCACAGTGTAATACAGGTCATCAATTAAAGCCACATAACCCTTCACATCCCAACTACAACCATAACCCCTAGGTCCCAGAGTCTTACGTTGAGGAGAGCAGGTCAGGGGTGCAGTGATCTAGCCACCACCCACCCATTCCAGATTTTCCCAAATTTCTGAGGACATTTGCGTCCCATATACCTTAATTTATATAAAGGAAGGACAGAGTCCACCAATTGGCGCCACTGTGTGACAGTAGGGGGAGCAGTCAGTTTCCAATTTTGCAGAATAGCTTTCCTAGCATAGAAACATAGATAAAATATTATAAGCATAGTATGCGTGGCCTGTGTAACTGAGTCACTGATACCCAAAAGGAGCACTCTGGGGTCCAATGGCAAACAAACAAAGATCCGCAACCTCATTAATATCCCTCACGACTGCCTTCCAAAAATCCTGAATGATCGGACATTCCCAAATAACATGGAAATACGTCACCACCACCTGCTGACATTTAGGACATGTTGCTTAGTGTGTAGTGTGTCTGCCCAGACGCTCCCCCTGTTCAAATATGCAGTGAGATTGAGAGAGAAGGAACCGTCTACAAGAGTCGGTGCGGATCAATGCCATTTCACGGTAGGTCGTCAACATATCAGCATAGGTGCTCCTATCTAATGAAGTATCTCGCCTCCAGCGATCGAGCACGTGCTTCAGCTTCAGACAACAGAAGGCGAGAGTCCTTCCTAATTTTAGTGATGTTAAACCTCTAGCATAAGCCTTAAAGTCATCCCACACTACAGCCGGAGTCGAAGTGCGATCATTATGTACCCAGTACTTCTTGATCCGCCAGCTAACCTGTTCACCCTGAATAGCAGTGGATGTGAGAGGGTTAAGGACACCAGGTTCTGACTGTGGGAATGATCCCGGGTGTTGAATAGGATTCAAGGTGTATATACACCAGTTCATAGACATGGTGGAGGGGAGCACTATTTGGGTTGACTTTATATATAAGAAGTGCACTGGTGGCTTTTCATTTAACCTATATAACAAGAAGATCTTCTCCCTATATTCACTATAGCGTTTGAATGGCACGCTTCTTCAAGGACTTACTATTTCTTTGACTGGATCCTTAACAGATGGACTAGCCTTATTTTAGTTTGATATGTGGCTATTGGTCTCCTTATATTTATATTTTGTTACAGCTTTGATTTGGACATTCATAGTTACATAGTTAGTGAGGTTGAAAAAAGACATCAGTCCATCCAGTTCAACCTATGATGTGTGTGTGTGTGTTTGCTGTTAACCGTACATTGTATACCCCTGTATGTTGTGGTCTTTAAGGTGCCCATCTAATAGTTTTTTGAAACTATCAATGCTCCCTGCTGATACCACTGTTTGCAGAAGAGAATTCCACATCCTTACCGCTGTCACAGTGAAGAACCTCCTGCGTATTTTAAGGTTAAACCGCCTTTCCTCTAGTTTTAGTGAGTGGTCACGTGTCTTATTGTATTTCCTTTCTCTGAAAAGGTTTTTCCATATGCTAGGGTTGCCAGTACAATATTTGTACATTGATATCATATCCCCCCTCAATCGTCTCTTCTCCAGAGAGAATACGTTCAGTGCTTGTAGTCTTTCCTCATAGCTGATGTCCTCCATTCCCCTAATTATTTTTGTTGCCCTTCTCTGGACTTTCTCCAGTTCCAGCACATCCTTCCTGAGGACTGGTGCCCAGAACTGGACAGCATACTCCAGATGTGGCAGGACCAGAGTCTTGTAGAGAGGGAGAATAATCTCTTTATTTCTGGAGTGAATCCCCTTTTTTATACATCCCAGTATTCTATTGGCTTTGCTTTCAGCGGCTTGGCATTGCATGCCACTGCCAAGCCTGTTGTCTACCAGTACCCCTAGGTCCTTTTCCATCCTAGACTCGCCCAGAGGTTCCCCCCTAGTGAGTAGCTTGCTTTGTGGTTTCTGGCACCCAGGTGCATTACTTGACATTTTTCAACATTAAACCTCATCTGCCATGTAGTTGCCCACCCCATAATTTTGTTCAGGTCCACTTGTAAGTTTTCCACATCCTGCCCAGAAGATATTGGCCTGCTTAGTTTAGTATCTAGATCATTTATGAATAAATTAAACAGGATTGGCCCCAGGACAGAACCCTGGGGGACCCCGCTTTCCACACCCGCCCAATCTGAGTACTCCCCATTAATCACCACCCTTTGCACTCTCCCCTGGAGCCAGTTCTCTATCCAGGTACTCACCTTATGGTCCATACCTACCTTCCTTAGTTTGAACAGTAAGCGTTTGTGGGGAACGGTGTCAAAGGCCTTTGCGAAGTTCAGGTACACCACATCCACAGGCTTACCTTTATCTAGGTGGCAGCTCACTTCATCATAGAAGGTTAATAGATTGGTTTGGCAAGAACGATTTTTCATGAATCCATGCTGATTACTACTAATAATACCGTTTTCATTAACTCATTATCATTTTAGACTTTTTAGCACTGCACTTTTTGTTTACATGTCTTTTTAAGGGTTATATATTCACCTTTGTGTGCTAGCTGCTGTTGCTACATTTGGTTTCACCAGGCTCACTTTCTTTATGTGTGGCACATACACACATTGCCTCTTGTAGCATGACTCACCTGGAGAGGAAGGGCTTTGGCTGGCCAGCCTGATTCCCATTTGTGAGTCAGCACCCACCTAGCAATCAGTCTCACACCTGCTCAGGCACCCTTTTACTGGTAAATCAGTCTTTAACTGCCTCTTAAGACACGGTTCTCACTAGTGCAGGTAGGGTTGCCACCTCATCCCTTTAAATCAGGACATACATTAATTGCACAGGTTT
Source organism: Pelophylax lessonae (assembly GCF_965119305.1). Lineage (NCBI taxonomy): Eukaryota > Metazoa > Chordata > Amphibia > Anura > Ranidae > Pelophylax > Pelophylax lessonae. The sequence continues at coordinate 113,900,025 of NC_138773.1, read as the reverse complement.
TGTGGCTGATTAACCTTTTGCCAACCAGCCGCCACAGATATACGGCCAGCCAGTTCCACGAAACGACGTACCCATAACGTCGCTGCATGGGAGCGATTGTGGGGACGCTGATCTGAGGGGCCGGTGGCCGCGTTTGCCGCCGGGCACCCGCGATCGCTCCCCGTGGAGACGAAAAGGCGGTCTGCTGTTGTAAACCCAGCAGACTGTTGTTCTGTCAGCAATGAACACAGGGCTTCTGTGTTCCTCATATTAAGGAACACAGGTTCCCATGTTGATTCCACAAGCCCATCCCCTACACAGTTAGAAAAGCACCCCCTAGGGACACATTTAACCCTTTGATCGCCCCTAGAGTTAACCCCTTCCCTGCCAGTGTCAGTAGTACAGTAACAGTGCAGATTGTTAGCACTGATTACTCTAGTCAGGTCACTGGTTCCCCCAAAAGTGTCAAAAATGTCAGTTAAGTGTCCCATCTGTCCGCCGCAATTTCGAAGTCACGCTAAAAATAGCTGAACGCCGCCATTACTAGTAAAAAAATAAATAAAAATGACATAAATCTTTCCTCTAGTTGGTAAACGCGATAACTTTATTTTTTTTTTACCAAAAATATGTAGCAGAAAATAAATTGGCCTAAAATGATGAAAAAAGTTGATTTTTACATTTTTTTTATTGCGAATGTTATATAGCAGAAAGTGAAAAAAATTGTCGTTCTTTTTTTTTTTTTTTATAGCGCAAAGAATAAAAAATCGCAGAGGTGATCAAATAGAAAGCTCTATTTGTGGGGAAAAAAGGACATCAATTTTATTTAGGTACAGCGTCGCACGACCGCGCAATTGTCAGTTAAAGTAATGTAGTACCAAATCGCAAAAAAATGGCCTGCGCATTAAGGGGGGGAAACCTTCCGGTCCAGAAGTCGTTAAGGTGGTAATTAAAATCGTTTAGTGCCTTATGTGCATTATATTAGCCTCAGAACCTGTGGAATTAATATATGTCCTGGTTTAAAGGGATGAGGTGGCAACCCTAAGCGGAGGCCCCGTGTCCCACGTTTGCTCGGCCACAGCAGTCCCATTCATTTGCGCATAAACATCACAAAAAAGGTGCATGCACCTTTTTAAAAACATGGCCACAGAAAAACCAGATGATCTTTTTGACCATGCGGTTTCCCTGTGGTTCCCACACCGGCGATTACGCTGCTGGCTGAGATGAGTGAGGGTGGCATTCAGAATGAGTCACAGCCCCTCGCATTTCGCAAGGGCAACGCTATTCTGCTGTGGGTGGTTGCGGGTTTAGGAATTAATGCGATTTCAGCAAACGCAATCGGAAGGCACAGCCCGCACTAGTGTGAACCAAGCCTAAGACAGTGACAGATCATTTGTCTTTCACAATGCACATTAGACAATGTTTTATACCTTGGTGATCCTGCCATAAATCCAGTGAGCTTCTCATTTTTTTCTTGTTGGCTTGGCATAGCTGTCTCTAGTGTCTAACTACAAGCCCAAGCAGAACTGTGCCTTAATTGTTCTCTGCAGGACTACAGGACTCTGCGTATGCCCATTCCTCTCTGACCCTATTCCCATGCATATATTGATTCAGCGACCACCTCTGCAAAAACTTTTACAAGCCTGCCAATGATATTGTAAGCTGTCTCTTGTTACAAGACCAAGGTAAAATAAAATAAAAAAACACTGGGGCATGCTCATGAGGTAAAGATGGAATTCAGATGTTAATATGGGGCATGACAATAGAAATCCATTAGTTTGTGTTACTTTGTGTGAAGCAGCTTTATGTTCTGCAAGTCTGCGTTGGAAGACCCAGCTCATCTATACATGAGGAAAGCAGTGACTTTGGATGTGTAAGAAAGCAGTTCTGTCTACAAAGACATGCTTTGAATATTTCAATTAAACAAAAAAAGTTCATAATAAAAATAGATTGTGTTATAACTTAATGTGTTACTTCTCTGAAAGGGATCAAATACAAATTTAAAAAAGTGATAGCTCATAAGACAAACATTTAACCACTTTTGGACCGGAAGGTTTTCCCCCTTAATGCGCAGGCCAATTTTTGCGATTCGGCACTGTGCTACTTTAACTGACAATTGTGTAGTCGTGCAACGCTGTAGCTAAATAAAATTGATGTCCTTTTTTTCCCACAAATAGAGCTTTCTTTCGGTGATCACCTGTGCAATTTTTATTTTTTGCGCTATAAACAAAAAAAACAGCGACAATTTTGAAAAAAAATAAAACAATATTTTTCACTTTCTGTTATATAACATTCCCAATAAAAAAAAATGTAAACATGAAATATTTTCATCCTTTTAGGCCAATATGTATTCTGCTACATATTTTTGGTAAAAAAAAAAAAAATCCCAATAAGAGTATGTTGATTGGTTTGCGCAAAAGGTATCGAGTCTACAAACTAGGGGAAAGATTTATGTCATTTTTATTTATTTATTTATTTATTTTTTACTAGTAATGGCTTATCGATTTTTAGTTGGACTGCAACATTGCGGCAGACAGATCAGACACCTAACTGACATTTTTGACACTTTTGGGGGGACCAGTGACATTATTACAGTAGTGCAAAAAATATGCACTGTTACTGTCCTAATGACACTGTTAGGGAAGGGGTTTACACCAGGTGCGATCAAAGGGTTAAATGTGTCCCTAGGTGATGCTTTCTAACTGTGTGAATGGACTTATGAAATGAACACAGGGACCTGTGTTCCTAAACAGTAGGAACACAGGAGCCCTGTGCTCATTTCTGACAGAACAGCGGTCTGCAGTGTTTACAACGACACACCGTCGTTCTGTCTCCACGGGAAGAGATTGCAGGTGCCCGCCAGACCTGCAGACCTGCAGATCAGCTTCCATTCTGTGAAGCGACGTGCAGTTAAGTTGTTTCACGGGACAGAGCCGACCTGCCACAGTATATGTACTGCTGGCAGTCGGCAAGTGGTTAAAGGGTAACTCCACTTTTGTGTAATAAACAATATAGCGTATACAATTGCAACACTAGTCCTCTGTGCTGAGTAGGTCTAATAGAAGTAGTTTCATAATTATCATTCAGCTGTGGCAGCCACAGAGCACTAATGAGGAAAGCTGCTGGGCCTGCCTCCTTGTAGACGTGTTCTTATTGGGACAATCTCACCAAAAAGCAAAAATGGCATTTTTGTTGCAGGGGATGCCTAAAATCTGACTTGTGTCTTAGTGCAGACTTTTGGAAAATCAGTGAACCAATCACACAAGCATGAAATTATGTTTCTGGGGTGTGGTCAATACACATTCTGGGTACAGAACAACTCCAGGTAGCCATATTGCATTGCATTTTCAGGAAATGACAACAGCTGCAGATTAAAAAGGAAAGGTCATTTTTAATAACACTCAATTACAATATGATTTGTGTTGCAATTGTATACTTCATATTGTTTTTTCTTTATTTGCTGATTTTTTTTTCCCCACGAAAGTGGAGTTACCCTTTAAGCAAATACTTCTTTCCCTGCTTGTCCCAGCCTTTAATGGAACTTTGAAAGTAAATCAGCTAATTGATGAGCTCTTCTCTTTGCACACTTTGCTCTTTTACCCTGTCAGCAAGTTCCTTCTCATCAGAGCATGTGCTCTGCCTAATTGGATCTTCCAGTGTCCTTCCACCAATCTGAGTGCTACCAACAGTGAATAGAGTTATTCTAATTCAAGTACTTGGACGAGATTCTTAAAATCTATCTATTGATTTTACTTTTTCTTTTTTACTGACCATATTTTATTTGTGATAAGTGGTTGTACACCTCAGACATAAAATATGAACAAAGCATGTCCTTCTATAGTGTCATTTCTGTCTGCTCTGTTATCAGCATGAATCACTTCTGACAAATTTTTCTGACACCGAAAAAAAAGTGACAGGGGAGGGCACAGCCTGTGATTGACAGCCTCAGCTCTGTCCCTGTGTTCTGTGTGAAGGGGTGTGTCCATTCCCTCCAATCACCTCTTAGAGCTCCCCTCAATGAGACCTGCAGAGTATAACTTCAGCTACCCACCCGCTGCTTTTCAGAGGAGGGTTAATAGTGCATTATCTTTTAAAATTAAGTTTTGAGAAAAAATAATCACATTTACAGAAAACATGCTTGGTTGTCACACAGAATCTCATGGTGGCACGACTGCCTGCAGTACTGACCATGCCCGCTGACGACACGCATGGATTAGAGTTGATGCCTTCTGAGGGGAAACGCGTCGGGCAGAGCCAGCCATGTTGTCAGCACACATGGTCAGTACTGCAAGCGGCTGTGCCACCACAGGTTTCTGTTAACAACCAAGCATGTTTTTTGTAAGTGTGAATCTTTTTTAATAAAACATCGTTAGCGTACCAATTCCTTTGACTTCACTCATTTTCATCTCCCTGTATTCAGGGAGTTCCAGGTGATGCAATCTTTAAGATTGGCTAGCACATTCTTATTTTTTTCTTTTTTCAATAAACAGTTATAACTTATGTAGGAGGATTTGTTTAAAGTCTGTGAACCACCTGAAGCTGATCCCCTTACTGGGTATTTGTAAAGGTTTACAACCACTTTAAGATTGATTTTCCAAAAATAGATTACAGGATAATCACGAGGCATGAATACAGAATCATTCGAGCACATAAGACATTGCAAAGATCAAAACCATCTATCTGACATTTTCATAGTGTGTAGTCATGGCACTAACAAGAAAGGAGTAGTAATTACAATAAATATGACTAATAGCTATGAAAACCACAGATAATAAGCAATGGGTAGCAATTGAACAGGTCACAGTGTTAGCCAAAGAGAGGAATGCTAGAACCTTTAACAAGGATAAGTATCTTGGTGCACATCACCACACAAGTTCTTTTTAAAGACCATCAGTTTAGAAAATTGGAGGGAGCTGGTAAAAGTTTAAGCGTAATGACGAATCTGTAGGTAGCTAAAGAAAGCTTGTATGGGGAGCTTGAATGCTTCCTGGAGTTCTGAGAAAGAGTGGAGTTTTCTAGTTCTTGCATCAACTAATTTACCAAAGTGGAATAAGGTCCCATCTTTGCAGTAGTGAGACGTCTTAGAGGTTGCGCTATCTGGAATATTAGGTCTGAACAGGAAAGAAGTTGTTAAGTAAGCCAAGGTGGTGGGAAGATATAATCGTTTAGCTTGTCCCCACAGAGGGAGCAGTTAAGAGATTGGCCTCAACAGGTTAGACTGCTGTAGCTTAGCATCGCTTGGCCTCAACAGGTGAGACTGGTGTAGTGTAGCATCACTGCTCAACAGGATAGAATTGGGATGGATAGGGGCTAGAATTCAGTCCATCAGTAATATGCATACAGGGTGTACCAGGAGGACACGGAGCGGAGTTGGGCAGCTAGGTAGTAATTAGGTAAGTGTGGGAAAGCTAACCCCCCTTGTTCTTGGGGAGCATACAAGATGTATTTAGCCATCCTATGTCGTTTACCATTCCAAAAAAATTGAACAAAGTAGTTTAACATTTTTTGAAGAAAGACGAGGGAATGGTTTTATTTTTTATTTAATACATTACTGTATTTTTTTATGTATCTGACTTTTTTTTTTAATCAAAATTTATTAAAGTTTTTTTTCAGAACAATACAGGCATACATGAAAAATATAACATAACTTCCAACATGGACACTAACCAGACAATGCAATACTGTCAGAAAATTAGGAGGTAAAGGTGAAACCGACCGAAACAAATCATGCGTATGACCTGTAGGGGGGATGATGGCGGAAAGGTGGGGGGGGGGAGAGGAAGGAAAAGAGGGAAAGGGATGAGATGTAGTAGCGGGGGGGGGGAAGAGGGGGAAAGAGAAAAGTCAGATGAGGTGGGAGAAAGGGGAGACGAGGAGAGGAGAGGGGAGGGGGTGCATAAGAAGGGGGGGGGGCACATCATTTGTAATATGATGAAAAGTCAACATCAACACATATAACAAATAAGAGCAATGCTGTGGTCAAGTGAAGGTCAAATTGAACAATGAGTCGAGGCAATACCCTAAAGAAAATAACCAGAGAGTGGGCCTAAGCCCGAATATACCATCAGTACATCTATGGGGGGGTTAAGCACCAGAAACGAAGGCTGTCATTGGAAGTCAAATAAGAGTGGACTAAATTATGTTGTAAAGGTAATTATTATTATTATTATACAGGATTTATATAGCGCCAACAGTTTGCGCAGCGCTTTACAATGTGAAGGAAGACAATACAGTTACAATACAATTCAAAACAGGAGGAACTAGAGGGCCCTGCTCGTTAGAGCTTACAATCTAGAAGGGAGGGTCAAGTGAAACAAAAGGCAATAACTGTGGGGGATGGGTTGATGGAGAAAAGGAGGTACATTTGTTAGGGGTTGGTAGGATAGGCTTCTCTGAAAAGGAGGGTTTTCAGAGATCGCCTAAAAGCTAATAGAGTGGGAGATAATCGGACAGATAAGGGTAAGGAGTTCCATAGGATTGGAGAGGCTCTGGAAAAGTCCTGGAGGCGAGCATGGGAGGAGGTGATGAGTGAGCTAGAGAGCAGGAGGTTTTGAGAGGAACGAAGAGAGCGATTAGGTTGGTATTTTGAAATGAGGCTGGTGATGTAGCTGGGGGCTAGGCTGTGGATTGCTTTGTAAGATGTTGTAAGTATTTTGAATTTAATTCGTTGGGTGAGCGGAAGCCAGTGGAGGGCTTGACAGAGAGTAGCAGCAGACACTGAGCGATTGGTGAGGTAGATGAGTCTGGCGGCAGCATTCATGATTGATTGAAGGGGGGATAACCTGTGTAGAGGTAAGCCAATGAGAAGGGAATTGCAGTAGTCGAGGCGCGAGATGACCAGGGAGTGAACTAGGAGTTTTGTTGTGTCTTTGGTTAGAAAGGGGCGTATTTTGGAGATGTTGTGGAGCCTGAGGCGGCAAGATTTGGACAGCGATTGGATGTGGGGTTTGAAGGAGAGTTCAGAGTCCAGGACAACACCTAAGACCTTGGCATGTGGGGATGGGCTGATGGTAATGCCATTGATATTGACGGAGAAATCAGGGGAAGGGGCACGCGGTGGAGGAAAAATTATAAGCTCGGTTTTGGATAGATTGAGTTTGAGGAAGTGGTGTGACATCCAGACCGATATATCTGATAGTAAATTAGTGATACGTGAGTAGAGAGTTGAGGGGTGGATAGATAGATTTGGGTATCGTCAGCGTAGAAATGGTATTGGAAGCCGTGGGAGGCTATCAACTGACCTAGAGAGGAGGTGTAGATTGAAAATAGGAGGGGTCCAAGAACAGAGCCTTGGGGGACTCCAACAAAGAAGGGAAGAGGAGAGGAGGAAGTAGAATTGTAGGTAACGCTAAAGGTGCGGTTAGATAAGTAGGAAGATAACCAGTGAAGAGTACGGTCACGGAGACCAAAGGCATGGAGTTTTTTGAGGAGGAGGGGATGGTCAACCGTATCAAAGGCAGCAGAAAGGTCCAGAAGTAGGAGTACTGAATAGTGTCCATTGGTTTTGGCCGTTAGCAGATCGTTTGTCAGCTTTAGGAGTGCAGTTTCAGTGGAGTGTTGAGGCCGAAATCCAGACTGAAGGGGATCAAGGAGGCTATTCTCGGCAAGGTGGTCGCACAGTTGGTTGTAGACTAGACGTTCGAGGAGTTTGGATGAAAAGGGGAGCAAGGAAATAGGGCGTAGGTTGTTCAGATCGGTTGGGTCCAGTGAGGGCTTTTTAAGTATGGGGCTGACTAGGGCATGTTTTAGAGAGTTGGGGAAGATGCCAGAAGAGAGGGAGAGATTGAAGATGTGGGTTAGAGAGTGTAGAATAGGGCCAGAAGGTGACCGTAGCATTTGCGAGGGAACAGGATCCAGAGGGCAGGTTGTTAAGTGGACGTTAGCAAGTAGTTTAGCAACCTCGTCTGTAGTGGCGGGGTTGAATGAGGGAAGTAATGATCGCACTTGTGGGCGTGAAGCATAAGGCATGGAGGAAGGTATCTGAACAGCAACGATCTCCTCACGAATTGTGTCAATCTTCTGTTTGAAGTGGTTGGCAATCTCCTGGGCAGTGAGTGAGTCGGTGGGAGGGGGTAGTGGAGGACGGAGTAGAGAGTTAAAGGTAGCGAAGAGTTGCCGGGGGCGTGATGACAGGCTGTTAATGAGAGTGATAAAATAGGTCTGTTTGGCAGTGTGGAGACTGGAATTGTATTTTTGGAGGGCGGATTTATATTGTTTGAAATCCTTCTGAGACCGAGTCTTACGCCATAGGCGCTCAAGAGCACGGCTATGCTTTAATGGAAGGAACGATGGACCCAGGAGGGTAAGTAATCAAGGAGTGAGCGTTGCACTAGTCCCGTAACACGTAAGTACTAGGGTCTCCGAGGGAGGAAGTCTCAGGTTCGCTTGGAGGAGTCAGTGCAGAATGGACCAGGGGAATGGCTGTGGATCAGAGCAGAGGGCCCAGGGGGAGAGGACCTTCCCACTATTGCAGACCAAGGGATCAGGCCCCGTGGAGAGGCCTGTGATAAAGGGTATTTTTCCACGTATGCAGTCCATTTGTCCATCAACCGTGGATTAGGGTGTGGAGAGTGGTGAGAGTCCAATAGATCCCTCCCCAGAAGCTTGTTTAGTTCCGTAAGTACCTCAGCAATCGTAGGGGGGGAGGTAAATATCCACTTGTTGAGGATGGCCCTTCTGGCCAACATGAAGAAAGGAGAGAGCCACGGTCTATGTTGTACCATCAGAGAGCATTGAGAAGTAGTAAGAGACAAAACTTGACCATCTAAAAGTCCAAAGAGCAGAATTAAAGGGTTATGGATGACAGGTAAGCCCCTGAGAGAGGAAGCAAAAGACTCAATCTCACTCCAGAAATTAGCAATTGTTGAACAGAACCACAACCTGTGTGCTAAAGTAGGCCTATGAGCCAGACACCATGAGCATTTGAATGGGACATTTGAAGTTGTTGAGGTTGAGAAGGGTGTATAGGCCCTGTGTACCATTTTTAATTGCTGTTCCCTCCAAAATTCATTGACCACATATTTCCGTGTGGTATGATATCCTTTAAGTATATGAAGTTGGAGGTGGTCAAAGTGGAAGTCTTTGGACCAAGGTGAAGGTGGTGGAGGGTCCCGCTGTGAGAGTCTGTAGGATTGGAGAGGCCTGTAGATGTCCAAAATGCTCAACTTCGGAAGGTCCAGGAAGTTGTCGAGGAGTGAGCTAGGAAAACGTTTCCATTTATCTTGACACAATCGGGTGACAAAAGCAATTGATTGGCGTAAATGTAGAAAATGACTTGAAGGGATGAGGTAAGTGTTAGTGATAACGTCCGTGGGAAGGGGGGTTGCCCGTTCCCGGGTCAAAGAGCTGGTGGAAAAATTTTACACCGTTCCTCGGCCAGAGGGAGTAGGCCGAATATTCCCGAGGATGCGGGAACTGGGGATGACCGTCAATAGGTAGGAACCTGGTTATGGTGGGAGAGATTTTCAATAATTTGCAAGTTTCCCTCCATGCACACAATTTTATCTCTGAGCAGACAATTAGATCTGAGGACAAGTGGGATAGTGGCCAGTGAGCAATGTAGAAGAGCTCCCAACGAAAGGGGAGCAACCATACTTGATTCAATTTGATAATTGAAGTACCTCGAAAGACCTGAAACCCAGTCCATCCCAATACGGAGGAGGCAAGCGATATTGTAAAGTCTAACATCAGGGAGATTAACCCCCCCCCCCCCCCCAAAACGTTTTGGAAGAGAATTTTATTAAGGGAGATACGGGGCGTTTTTTCCTCCAAAGAAAAACCTGTAATGCTCGATACAGCAGCTGGGTGTCCTTGTGCTTCAATAGCAGGGGTATGGTCTGCAGAGGATATAAGAGTTTGGGGAAAGACATGGCCGACCTACCCTTTGTGAATCCAGCCTGAGCCGGGTGGATAAGGTCAGGTAGGATGCAGGCTAACCTGGAGGCCATCATTTTTGACAAGATCTTAGAGTCTAAATTTAGGAGGGATATGGGGCGATAAGATCCCTGGTTCTAGTGAGTCCTTGCCCGGCTTCGGAAAGAGCTTGATATGGGCCTGGAAGCCTGTAGGCAGGTAATTCCCCCCATCAAGAATATGTTGATAAACAGCTTGTAAGGTAGGGGCTATCAAGGTATTCAGCATTTTAAAAAAATCAGAAGTATACCCGTCCGGGCCCGGAGCTTTCCCGGAGGACAAGGAGGTAATCACCTCCGAAATTTCTTGAGGCTCGACCGGAGCATTTAGTTGCGCCAGATCACTCGGATCCAGCGTGGGAAGCTGTACGTTATTTAGAAAGTGGTCAGCCTGGTGTTCATCGACCTTGTCCGGGCCATAAAGGGAGGAATAGAAAGATTGCATCACTTTGGCTATATCCTGGGGTGAGGTAAAGAAATTTCCCTTGGAGTCTCTAATTTTGGGAATGTGGACCGGGGCGTGGGGGCCTTTGCATAGGTGGGCCAACAATTTCCCTGCTTTGTTTCCAAATTTATGAAAACTAAGGTCTTGAATCGATTGCCGAAATTTCTCTTTAGACTCTGCCCAGTGGTCGAAAGCTAGTTTGGCTTCCTTCCACTGGGCTCTGTTGGCCAGTGAGTTGTGTTGGGAGAGTCGTTGTTGGGCTGCACGGAGATTATCACTAGCAGTTTTAAAATGCGCCAGGGTTTTCTTTTTGTGGGATGCAGCAAAGGATATTATCCTACCTCTGAGAACGGATTTGCTAGCCTCCCACAGAAGGATGGGATCTGCGGTATGTTGGGCGTTATCTTGGAGGTAGTCCGTCCACGTCTTCGTGAGGACATCCTTCAATTCCTCGTTGTCAGAAAGATATGAGGGGAAGCGCCATATCCTAGCAGACGGTAAGGCAAACTGGTCCCCCACCTTCAGAAAGATGGGAGCGTGGTCGGAAATGGCAATCTCGCCTATGGTGGCCGAGGACGTGTATTTAAGCATGGGCTGGTTGCAGAAAAGATAGTCAATTCTAGAAAGGCTGTTATGAGGATGTGAAAAGAAAGTAAATTCCCTACCCAGGGGGTGAGAGAGTCGCCAAGTATCTGTGAGTGTCAGTGATGATGTAAAGTCCGGGAGCGGTGAGACAGGGCCTGGAGAGGAGGGCATTAGAGGATTTCCTTTGGACCTGTCCTCGGAAGGACTCATGATAGAGTTGAAATCCCCACCTACTAGCAGAGGGAGGTGGGCAAAAGGAGCAAGGCGGGAAGTCAAATTTTGAAAGTATGATTTGGGAGGGGAGTTGGGGGCATACACATTAGTAATGGCATAGACTATGTCATGAATCTTTAGAGTGAGAAGTATAAGCCTACCCTCAGTGTCAGGTTCAACAGTTAGTATGTCACATGGGAGATTCTTATTAATAAGCACAAGGACACCCGCTTTGTGGTTGGGAGAGTCGGATCCAAGTACCCGACCCACCCAAAGTTTCTTCATGTGAAAATGATCACCGGGTCTGAGATGGGATTCCTGTAAAAGTGCTATATCTGTTTTCAAGTGGCGCAAAACTGACATTCTCTTGTGGGGTGACCGCAAACCTTTGACATTCCAGGAGGTTATATTAATATTAAGGCGGACGGAGAAGGGGGAATTTAAATGAAGGCATTGTAAAATATACGGGAGAGTGCAGTGATTTCTTAAAGGGCTGGTGCAACAAAGCACATATAGGGTGATTAAAAAGGCTTGCCTCAAAGTCGATGGGGATGAAGAAGGTAGTCTCGACCACAGTAACAAATAATAACAACCGTAGTGTAAAAAAACAATCACATACCCAAGGAGTCTGGGACTTCTCTTTTTTCCCAATGAGACTCATGTTCCAGTCATGGCGTTACCGGAGTGGATCTGGTTGCGGCTGGTCTCCTGATAGGCGTACCCGGAGTCCCGGGGGAGCGCCGGTAATGAGCTGACGTCTCCGCTAGGCAATGAAGAGAGGAGGGACAGCTTCCAGAGGGGGACCTCTCAAAGCTGGGCAGAGTCGATCCGGTAAGGCAGTGAGGGAACAACCAAAACTACAATGCGTGGAAAAACAGAGGAGATAAAATCGTTAAACAAGGTGTCCAATAGAAATGGTAACGACAATCAATAGAGTCATATCAGTATAGTAGTTGCGAGCAATAGCAGTGCGAGATATCGCAAACACAGCAATCAGATAAACCCTGGAGTTAACTGGAGAGAAAGACAAAAACAAACCATAATGTTCCAAAGATCGCAGAAAAAGAAAGCTGAGCGGGGCCTATCCGGCCGAGATCAGCGTGGCCTGTCTCTACGAGAGTTGGAAGAATACCTAGGCCTCTTGGGCGAGTCCTTTATGGGGCTGTGGAGGTCCCTATTACCAGGAGAAGATGCTGGATTCGGAGAACTTTGCGTTTCCATTGCAATATGTAAGTGCGCTTTTAGGAAATTTGCAGCGTCGTCCAGATGATGAAAAGCTTTGGTATCACCATTATCAGTGGTAAGACGGAGGACTGCGGGGTAGGCGAGGGTAAATTTTATACCATTTTGGTATAAAGCAGAACAGGTGGGCTGAAAGGCCTTGCGCCGTCTTGCGACTTCCTGAGAATAATCGGCAAAGAGAAGGAACTTATAGCCATCCACTTGCAAAGACTTGGCGTTTCTAAAAGACCTCAATATAGCTACCTGGTCAGCATAATTGAGGTAGCGCACGATGACAGGGCGCGGTGTGCGCCGCTCGTTAGATGGGGGGCCAATTCTATGGGCTCTCTCCACTGTGCAGGGCATTGCGAGCCCTAAGGCCTGAGGGATGCGGGCTGAGCAAAGTTCCGGAAGTGCCCCAGGTAAGACAGTTTCAGGAACACCGATAATGCGCAGGTTGTTCCTGCGAGAGCGATTTTCCAAATACTCCAGTTTATCAAGGACATATTGCTGGGTTTGCGCTGTCTTTTGATCCTGCAACATGGTCGACTGGAATTTTTCCTCCACGTCAGAGAGCCTGTGTTCTAGATCAGCAATGCGCTTGGAGTGGTCACCTAGCTCCCTGCGCAGCTGTGCAATGCCTGCTGTGACTGCCGTGTCAACTGCTGCTGTAATTGTAGGTGACAAGAGAGCAGCCACAGCCTGAGCAATTTTGGCGTACTGATCCTCCTCAGGCAGAGGCAATGGGATCCCTGCTTGTGGCTGCGTGAGTGGGACAGACCCCGCCGATGCCTGTGTGTTACTGGCGGCCATATTGGAGAGGTCAGGAGGTGGAGGATCGGCGGCCTGGCGGGTTTCCCCAGAACCCGGGCTACCGTGGATCACGTACCGGTCCGTCGTGGAAGGACAGCGGAGCGGGAGGCAGCGGGTGACAGGGAGCCTGAAGCAAGGTTTTTTAAGCAGAGTATGCCGAAGCCGCCGTACACACCGCCTATCTCATCGGGCGCCGGAACCGGAAGTTTGTATCTGACTTTTTTAATCAAAGGTAGAAGACATAGTTTTGTATACATTAAAATATCCAGAAATAGAAATATAAGAAAATAGTATATTTAAGAACAATGTCACAAACAAATCATGGAAACTATGGTAACACTTTAAACTAAGGCTCAAATAAAATAATTTATTGCATCTTCCAGAGTACCACAAGTAAATAACGTGAGAAATAAATAACCAGTGCTGTTTTATCTATTAACTTCATGATGGTAGTACAATTGGTTCCCAAGGATTATGACTCATTGAGTCACATATTGGCCAGGAGATTGTGCAGATGTAAATATGAAGAGGAAGAACTTTTAAACAAAGAAGTGATGATAAAGAGGGTGGGGAGAGTGTGGAATTTTAATTAAGTTAGGGGTAGTGATGGGAGGGAAAAGCTTTCTGAAGTCATTAATGCTTTCTATTGTAGGGAAGTGTTCTTTTTGTACACTGTCTGCAGGTTGTTTACATTCATGGCTGGTAACTACCATGGAATTCTTCTTACAAACAGATTCTTCCTGGTAAGAGTTTGCTTCCTGTCCCTGCTAAAAGGTCAGGAAACCCCTCAAGGATATATTTATGGACAGGGCTTTTTTTCTCAGTATAAAGGTACTGGAACTCCCTCCCCCCCCCCTTCTGAGTTCTGAGTCACTTCAGGTCTTTGCCCCTACCCACCTCCGAGCACCATCCCTTGGTTCCACCCCCTACTCACCTCCAAGCACCACCTAATTTAGGGAATACAGCGCCAAGTATCATTTTGCTATGCTAGGTAATTTGTATGGAATTTGTTAATGATAACAAGAAAAGCTGTAAATTAGACCCCCCTGCAGCCAGCAGCAACATACCCCCCCCCCCAGAAACAATAGATTGCCCCAGAAACAGTTGACCCCTGCAACACTATATCACCACAGTAACAATAGACCCCTGGAAGCAACAACAGATCTCCCAAAAGCCAGCATTATTAGACTCTCCAGCAGTTAGGTACAATAGATCCCTCCATCAACAGTAGATCCCTTCCAGCAACAATTGACCCCCCAGCAACAATAGATCCCCCATCAGCAACAATAGACCTCCACAGCAACAATAGACCGCCTTGAATAAATAGATCCCCTACAGCAACAATAGATCTCCTAGCATCCAGCAATAGTAGACCCTACAGCACACCCCTTGCCAATACATACATTCAGTGCTGGAGATGCCGGAACTGCGTTCCCCCGCGTTCCCGCTGAAAAAAAGCCCTGTATATGGATGTCTTACAGGAAGTGGGAAGGAGAGTGTGGCCAGCCCCATGCTGTGCAAGCCAGAGGTGCTGATTTTGTGTTGTAATCATCCAGATTGAAAAGGGACACATGTTACTGCACTAGCTCACTGTTTGTTATATTACTGTCAATCCCATGTGAGTACTCCTGTGTGGGAATCAGAGATGTCTGTTAGGGGCTTCTCTGATTCACTGAAACATTCTATTTGCATATTGCAATATACTTGTGTATGTGACCAAAGCTCATTTGATTATAACCAAGTGACTGGTTTGTGTTGAAGTGTATATCTACCCCTTAATTATTTAAAGCAACAGTGTCCCTTTTTGGTCTGGGGGGTTCCTAGCTAGTATTAGTTTAGGGAACAGTAAACAGCTCAGGGTAGCAACAGGATAGGCTTCCAGAGTACCAAAAATGAATAACGTGAGAAATAAATAACCAGTGCTGTTTTATCTATTAACTTCATTTAGATAGGTAGAGGCCCGGTAGCATTGATAAACACAAAGTGATGACCGCACACCGACGTAGGTTAACATGTGAAGTTTATTCACCACTGTAGATCCAAAACTGGACATCAAAACATCACGGGCAAGGACAAAAGATTGATGCATTTCCCAAGTTTTCACACTTACGCGGTAGCATTGATAGCCTATAGTGAGGTTAGAGACCAAGTGATAGGCTAGATAGGCCTAATTTGGCTTGAAGGTGGTACATTCCAGACTTCTTCCTCATCGGTGTATTCGTCTGTACAAGCATCCCCAGGAAGCCCACGCTCCACAGAATTTAGTTATTTATCTGGATATATATAAATACATATATACACTGTTCTTCTCAGACATATGTACATGCATCCTTTTATTGCTTTGGTTGTATGTAATGCCATCACTTTATCATATATAAAGTTACACGAATCACATGCTGGTATGTCTGCATATCTTTACTCTTAGAAATCTATGCTGGGTGAATTAGTACTACTGCTGTCAGTTATTTTGGGTGAGTTACTACTTATTGTCCTAGAAAGGGAACACCTTTACATACGCTGGAGCCCTGTTCTAGGTGGAGGCACTGCCAATTAAATATTCAAAGCCCACTCTTCCTTTAGCGAAGGCTCGGGTTTATTTGGTTACCTACAGGTTAGCGCCATAGCCTGTGTGGAGAGGACAACTTCATATGACCCCCCCATAACAGGGCTACACTACCTAACAGAAAGTTGTATTTAGGGTTTCTACTGTTGATTAGGATACCCAAATTTAATCTTAGATCTTTCAATTCTTGTGAGTCTCTACAAGCCCAAGTGTCCATAAAACCTGGTACACACGGGTCAAATATCGTTCAACAGAAACCAGCCGACATTCTATTTGCATTTGTATTGGCCTGTCCAACAGAAAGGAGCATGCTGGAAAACCAGTATCTGATCGGCATCAAATCAGCATTGACAGCCAATTGCTGCGAACACTAACTGGTGTGTTCTGCTGGGGGGGGGGGGGGGCAGTCCTCCTATAAGAACACAATAGCTCAGCAGGCAGATCGCTAAAAGCTCATAGTTAGTACAGTGAGCTCCTACAGAGCTTCTCAGTTTTTTTTGTTCAGCCCACTGGGTTTAATGAAAAAAAACTGAGAGTGTGTACCAGGCTTAAGGGTCTTGTATTTTATCAAATGAGACTAGATTTTATATTCTCATTATTTAGTTAATGTTCTCCACCCATTCAGCTATTTTGGTTGTTATCAATGTTTTCCAGTGCCTTTGTATGAGCTGTCTAGCTGGATGGATAAACAAATCCAAAATCAGATTTTTTTATTTTTTTGAGGAAGATGGGGATTTTTGTTAGAAGGGTTTTCTGTGAGGAGTTCCCAAAGCTGGTGTCACATAGTTTATAAAAACTATTAAGGATTAAATATCAAAAGATCTTAATTCTGGTCTGGTCCGGTCCCACTACATGCTGTATGTACAAAGAGTCCTTAGCAAAGATCTTGATTCTGGAGCGGTCCTGCCAGATACGGTATGTGCAAAGAGTCTGTAGAGAAGGAGCATCCCCAGCGTATATTAGATTGAGTATGGTAAATTCAAAGTAAGTGGGTAGGTGAATAGTACCAACTGTTCAGGATTTAATAATTTCTTGTAATTTGCTGAAGATAGAGGTTTTGCGTGCCAATTTGAAGGCCTTTGCCCAATCTACCATTTACAAATGTGTTTTGAGAATGTCTGAGAAAATAGGTGATTCTTTGTTAGATTGTTGAAGGAAAAGTGAATATTAGGTGGAGAAGGTTGTGGTGTTTGGGTGCCTCTTAGAGGATATATAATTCTGTAAAAGTAGTTTATGTCTTTGACTGTTCATACTTATATAACAACACTGGTGTGACCTTGAGGATTTTTGATAAAGGTAAACTGTATTTGCAGGTCTTAACCAGTTAGCGCCAGAATCTGTTCATTAATTCCACCAAGCATAAGATTAATTGTATGAGTAACTTAATGACAGTGTTTGCTAAGGGGAATGAAAGTACTGTGGTCAGAAGTCCAAACTAAAGCTGAGGAGCTCCAGTTTCCTGCTATGCGCACAGAAAGGATATCTACAAACACATAATATACCCTACCTATTGTTACGGTTCTTACTTTTGTTGTGAGGCTACCGGATAATTGGGAAGTGCCCTGTTAAATACTAAACAAAAGATATACCATACATTTCTAACCAATTAGCAAATAATTAAACATAACCTGACAGGATACATGCTAGGGCAATATATATATTTATATGTCATTATATGAAGTATCACTGACATGTCCTGCATATTATATATTATGCATGTCTGTTCATTCCTAAATATAGTTGCTTCCCCTAATTTGTGATCTATTATTATCTTTACAACTATTCACTTTTCAGGTGGTTTTAAAATCTCTGGGGTTCAGGCATTGTGGTATAAATTCAGTTTATATTTTGTTTTATTTTTTTATTAAAGTAAGTTGAAATTCTACTGGATTTCTGTGCAGTAGCACACATTAGCCTCCTCTACTGTTGAATGCAGGTCTTAGTTTAAAAATAATAGCTTGTTACTTCTGACCATCATTAGTTTTGGAAACATTCTGTATATTTTGCAAAACTATCAACATTAGGTAATGTACATTATTGCCAAATTTGAAGTTCCATCTGTTACTTATATAGAGCAGGCCATATCAGAACAGGACCAAGCATAGCAGTCAAAATATTCAGATTACTCTGATCACAATTCAGTTCAGTTGGCTTTAAG
Organism: Pelophylax lessonae; assembly: GCF_965119305.1. Lineage (NCBI taxonomy): Eukaryota > Metazoa > Chordata > Amphibia > Anura > Ranidae > Pelophylax > Pelophylax lessonae. The sequence goes on along the minus strand of NC_138773.1, from coordinate 113,882,140 downwards.
AAATTTGTGTTTTAAAAATAAAAATAAACTGACTATAATCAGTTCTTTCTGGGCGATGTCCATAAATTGGAGGCCATAGAGATGATTGACTACATTTTGGCCATGCAATCTTTATAATACTGTAACATCAGTCTGTTTGCTTTTGTGCTTCATACAGTAATACACAGCACTCATAGAAATATACTATGTTAGTAACCAGAGTAATGTTTGTATTCAGCAACTGAGAACATGACCACACCTGGGAATATTTATCACAAAGATCAGCCTAAAAAAATATAAGATGCAATCTTTCTCAAAAGGAATCTATATACATTTTTAGATGTAGTGTATAAACATGGGATAGTCCTGGGTGTGTTTCTTTCAATAATTTTACCAGATGTCTGTATTCCCTCCTGGGAAAATGCTCGGCTTGAAATGGTAGAAGTTGAGCTTTGCAAAAGGCTGCCAAAGTATTTTTCACAGTAGAAGCATAAAGGTTAAATTATTGCTTAAATCCTGCAGTAACATGTCTTATTTGGTGTGCTTGCCAAATGGGATGACTAACCTGCAGTTACATGTCTTAGATAGAGCACTTACCAATTATAATGAGTAATCATTATTATTTGTACACATTTTTCTCCAGGCCTCTAGGAAATGAACCAAAAGCTCTTGATGTTTTGATCACAGAGTTACAATAATTACTTTATGACAATTAACATAAAATACAGTCTGCTAGATTATTAAACAATATAGAGCTTTTTCTACAACAGACAGTAAATGGGATAGTCATACCTTGAGCCTATAAGCATGTATTTTATCACGTATTATGCTGAGTCACATTCTTTCTTTCCTTTCTAGACATGGCTAATATAGCAGAGGAAAATGTTTTACATAACCCTGAACATTCCTGTTTTATTTCAAATATTTATGCAGCCTCGAAGGCTTGGCTACAGTGGGGATTTGTCTAATGAGATCCATTTACACTGAATTATATAATATTATATGTAAGAGTGCATACATGAAAGCACCAGTCAGGAAAAAAGTTGGAATCTTGTTTAAGATAGAATTAGAGATTTTCATTCCTGATAATATAAAAAAAAAAATCAAGAGATAAATAATACCTTCAGTGTAGCGTTTAATCTAGTATGTTAATTTAACCCCTTCTGGACAACAATATGGCTTAAAAAAGGCAACTTGTAATGAGAATGTTAAATTAAACTTGCAGAAGAGAACTAATAATGTGCAACTTTGCACGTTACATGTTCTTAGGCCTGAAGTCAAAATAAAGAATTAGTCATAGAGTTATTGTCAAGTTAACTAAGTGTGGCCCTGGCATCCAAGTTTAAAAAAATGCTCACAAAATGGGTAAACACAAAACATTATCGTTGTATAGAGCTCCATCCCAAAAGTCTCCCATAGTGAAGCACTATATTGTTTCCCTGCTCTTTACTGTGGGCATAGAGATTTCTGGGGCCAGTTCTTGGCTGTTGTGGTCACCTTGATGGCAGGTACTATATTTTTTGCTATTTTTGTAGAATTTACAGGAGAGTTGTCTAAGCACAGGATACAGAGAAGCCATCTAGTTTACGATATAAGGTAATGGGTAATATGCAATAACTATCTTCTAGCAAATCAGGATAGTTGATCTGGCTACTCTAAACTGAAATTTGTTGCTCTGAATTACTGCACTGTGCATATCTTTGTTGTTTGCATTCCTTTGTAAAAAGGGAACCTGTTCTCACATACAGTAGAAAAGTAGATATAAAATACTACTATACATTTCCTTTAACTGTAAAGTTAATAGTCAACTTGCAAAGTAATTGGAATAAGCATTCCTGTATTGATTTGGGATAATAAATGTTTTAAAGTTAGATATTTTATTATTATTGTTATTATTTAAAATGACTAATTGCAAAACTGGTATGAGGAAACAAACATCCATGAATTGGCTTTGCTACAAAAAACAGACTATAGAAGTATTCCAAACAAAATTCCATCTACATTTATCTCAAATCCTTTATTATTAAATCAGGAAAACAGATGTGAAGAGACCTTTAAAAATGACATCTTCACTTCCAGTTCCGGCGCCACATGGAGTAGGTGAGCTCCCACGCTGTGACTCCTTAAAACTGCCTATAAAATCGGCCCCACGATACCCGCTTGCCTCCACACTTCTCCACCGGCCTGGGAAGCCTCCGGGACTCGGCAGTGACCTTTTGTCCCCGCTCCGATGGAGCGATTCCTAGAAAAAAACGTGCCGCGTCCGCCGCCAGGCCCCGCATTAATCGAGGCCGCGGTCTCGGCCTGCACTCATCCAGACGCATCCCTGCAGCCCCCGGACGGTCCACAGCAGCCACAAACTGTCACCCCTTCTGCTCCGGACCCCTCCACAGACAAAATAGCCCAGGCTAGAGTGGCCCTGCTCACACCTACCATTGCGGCTTCTGTGGAGCGGGCTGTTGCTGCTGGCATGGCGACTATAAAAAGGGAGCTGGATGCCCATGCAAACCGCTTAACAGAGGTGGAAAGTCGCCTCTCCAATGTGGAGGATGAGCTCTATCAATTTCAGGGCACGGAGCAATCTCAAGATAAATTCAATCGTGTCATTATGGACAAATTAGAGGATTTGGAGAACAGATCTCGCCGGAGCAACCTGAGATTTATTGGGGTCCCGGAAAATATTGCGCCCTCGGCCATCCCTAAACTGTGTGCTAGGAAGATCCCTGCTGCCTTGGGCCTACAAGGCACCTGCGTGGTGGAACGGGCTCACAGAATGGGTCTTTATTCCAAAGAACGCAAGACCCCTCACCCCATCATCGCCAAGTATTTAAACTACGCGGACAAATCTGCCATCCTACAAAAATTTTGTCAGACTTCCAATTTCCAGATTGAAGGCATGAAAATTCTCATATTTGCTGACTATTCTGTTGATGTCGCAAAAAGACGTAAAGCTTTCCAGTCCGTATGCTCCAAACTTCATCAGGAACGTTTGAAATTTACCCTGGCCTATCCGGCGACAGTGCGCCTTTGTGCCCCAAATGGCAACCAATTGTCTTTCCGAGATCCAGAAGAGGCAGAGAACTTTATTCGCTCTCTTCAACACGGTTATAACGGTCACCCATCATCGGCTAAGTCCCTCCCCTTTTCCAGACCTTTAGTCCAACAGAGCCCCAGGAAGGAATCCCCTAAACGGCAAAGGTACTCTGATGTGGTTAGCTCTGGTCGATCTGGTACACCTCGTTGAATCTTCTCCGAACCTGAGACTATCTTGTTTTGCCTCTAGGAGACTTGGAGTGGTTTTCCTCCAGGTACAGTGCCCGGGCGGTACTTGCCGTCTGGCACGGTGTGGTTCTTGAGCCCACCCTCCACATGTAGAGTTATTTTATACGTTTATTTTGTATTACTGCCTTGTTGATATAATGTTTTACTTGTGCTTCCTTTTCCGTGCTGATGCGTATGCTATGTCTGCCTTATAACCTGGTGCGGGCTGCGACCCGAGAGTCTATGGGGATGAGCCGCATATGGGCCGCGTTGTTCCTCCCCCTTGTCCCCGGAGTCCGGCTTGGGGGGCTGTGCTCTGCAGCATACGCATGCGGAAAAAAGTGAAGTTCCTGAGACTTTCTTGTTATGTTTACTATGTTTCTTCTTTTTCCATCCAGTTTCCCTATGTATCCCCTCCCCGGTTAGCCCCTCTCAGAGGTCATTTACACGGTGGCAAAAATTCTCTTTCATCATGCTCGTGTGTCTACTCGGCGGGTCCTATTGTGTGTATCATATCTCGATCTCTCTTTGGGTATGGGTAAGCTCCATTTATGTTTTTGCACTCACATACCATCTCTCCCCCATGTATGACGATAGTGACCTGGAATGTTAAGGGTCTTCGATCCCCGGCTAAGAGGATAAAAGTCTTACGGCATCTTAAACGCCTCCGGGCGGACATCGCTCTTATCCAGGAATCACACCTTCTGGCTGACGATATGGCGCGAATGGAAAAGCTCTGGGTAGAAAAGGTAGTGGGTTCGGCAGCTGTAGGCCGGAAAGCTGGGGTACTTATACTGTTTCACAAACGTCTCCCGGTAGAAATCCTTTCGGTGGATACGGACTCGGAAGGCCGCTATGTCTCGGCACATGTCCGGCTACACTGCAAAGAATTTATCATTTCCAACATTTATGCACCCAATGTCCTTGATCAAGCCTTTTATACCGCGATCTCTACCCGTGTACTGACGTTACCGACTGTCCCTCGCATGGTCGGAGGTGACTTTAATGCGGTCATGGATGTTGTTTTAGACAAATCCTCTACTTCCACGTCTTCATCCTCCCATACGGTCGGGCATATAACTCCCCTGGCCTCGTTAATTGAATCTCTCTCATTGACCGACATATGGCGGCATTTCCCCTGGCGGATCGCGAATACACCTTCTACTCCCATCCTCATAAGACATTTACGAGAATAGACTATTTTTTTTGCTCCGACTTCCTTCTCCCGATGACACAGGACGCTACTATACATGAAATGGCGATATCAGATCATTCCCCGATCTCCAGTTCCCTATAATTGGCAGATGTTCCGGCTGCTCAAATTATATGGCGGTTCCCATCCTACTTGTCCAATAACGATGACTTCAAAGCTTTTCTGGAGCATGCTTGGACAGAATACTCGCACAATAATGTGGCACACTCTATCTCCCCCCACCTATTTTGGGAAGCGGGTAAGGCTTTCCTGAGAGGTCGTATCATCTCCTATGCAGCGGCTTTTAAAAGACATGCTAACAGCGGGTTCAAATCGGCTAGCGAACGTCTGCCAGTGGCCCAGCGCAACGTGGTACTGACCGATTCTTCTGCGGCTCGGGAGGAATGGCTGACGGCCAAGAAAAATTTTGACGATTGGGCGGACAAGTTGGAACACATCCATAAAGCGCATCTCTCTGCAACTTTGCACAGGTTCGGCAATAAGGCTGGCAAACTCTTGGCGACACGTTGTGCAAAGGTCGGTTGTCTCCCACTCATATTGGATCACTGCGAGACCCAACGGGCTTAGTAGACTCCACACCCCACGGTGTCCAACGCATCATGCAGAATTTTTACTCGTCCCTTTATGGACCTGACGAGGTAGATAGTTCAGTTGATGACATGTTTTTGAAGGGTACGGGGATTCCTAATATTAACGTGGATCAATTAGCTATGTTAAATGCCTAGCGTCTAACAAATCTCTGGGTCCCGATGGTCTGTCTGGAGAATTCTACAAATCTTTTGCACCTATCATAGTTCCTACACTTGCCGCGGTGTATTCGCACATTTGGGAGGGGGGCCTTACTTGCCAACCGGGAATCAAGCGATCATAAAACTCCTTGCCAAGAAGGGCAAGGACCCTCTGGAACCAGGCTCGTATCATCCCATCTCCTTACTGAACCTGGACGTAAAAATTTTATCAAAGCTCATTGCTTCTCGCTTGGCACTTATCATGCCCCACCTGATACACCCGGCTCAGTCAGGCTTTACCAAAGGCCGTTCAGCCACTGCTAATATTAGAAAAGTGCTGTTAGTTCTCGATCAAGCACGGATACACCCCAAAAACGACCTCGCCATAGTCACCCTAGATGCCGAAAAGGCATTTGATAATGTTAACTTTGTCTGGCTGCGCAGGGTCCTGAGGACCATGGGCCGTTCGTTAATCTCATAACCTCCATGTATACCTCCCGACCACTAGACTGTGTGTGGGTGGTTCAATGACGGATGACTTCCGACTGTTCAAGGGTACACGCCAAGGCTGTCTCCTATCACCGCTTTTGTTTAACCGGGCGATAGAACCCCTCTCGCGGTATCTTTCCAATAAAGCCCCCATACACGGGATACAGGTCGGATCTCAAGACCTACGGATCTCTTCGCAGACGACGTCCTCTTGTTTACCTCTCACCCTTCCGTCGACGTGTCTACTTTTGATGCGTTCCGTAAATGCTCGGGTTTGAAAATCAATTACTCCAAAAGTGAAATTCTCCCCCTGGGGGTAGCCACGACCCGCTCCTGGGAAACCGACCCCCCGTTTAAAATTGCGTCCTCACATATCACATACCTCGGTATCAAAATAGGGAGGACTCCTTCTTCTATTTACACTCTAAATAATCCTACGCTGTTTTCTAAAATAAGGGGAGAACTGGAAAACTGGATGGAACTGCCGTTGTCTCTCTTGGGGAGATGCCACCTGATAAAAATGGTCAGCTTTGCTCGTCTCCTGTATTTTTTGCAGACTTTACCCTTATTAATTAAACACAGAGACGTGAAGGAATTGTCTCGAGCCTTCTCCCGTTTTCTCTGGAGGGGTAAGAGACCCCGCATTTCTTCTAAAAAACTAAGCCTCCCCAGGCGTGACGCTGGCATGAACTTTCCTGACCTGCGGTTATATAACTTGTCCTGTCTAATGAGGGTGGCATTGGACTGGATATCTCAGACCTCCCAGTATTCTAACCACGGCTGGAATCTCAGATGTCCAGTCCCTATTCTTTGTCGGCACTCCTGCATGTCAGGTGGGCCCAACCGCAACCCGAACTCCACCATAATCTGCTCCTTAGGGACATGGTTATTGCATGGAGGGAAGTCCGTAAGCTCCTGAAGCTGCCTCTATATTTCTCTAAATATCTCCCGATCCGGGGCAACCCGACCTTCCCCCCTGGTGTTGATCATGCGATATATAAGGCTTGGGACACAAAAGGTATACACACCTTTGCACACCTCTGCAACCTCCATACTGGGGCCCCGACCCCTATTTCCGAAATTGTAGCAAAACATGACCTACAGGTCTCGGACTCTTTCTATGTGTACCAGTGTCATCATTTTATCTCTAAGACCTCACGCAAATCTGTGGATAGATTTCGGCCATCTCTCATAGACGCACTTCTGGACTCTGGCAAATTCACCATCTCGGATATTTACAAACCTTTACTGAAAACATGTCCACCCACCTCCTTCACTTCTTCAGCTTTGAACTGGTTAAAAGATTTCCCTGGAGAGGACACTTTGCCAAACATGATCAGTGGCCTCCGAGCCACCCTCGGACTAACCCCAAATTCTACCTGGAAGGAAACCCAGCTAAAGATCTTTCACAGAGCTCACATCCCTTTCCTCTCTGACAACACAATCCTGGATGCTCATAAATGTCCGTTATGTTCTGCCGAGAGGCCCTCCCTTCATCACAAGTTTTGGCAATGTACGCCTATTTCGCTGTTCTGGGACCAGATCCTGGCTTTCATTTAAGATGTCACTGACCTTTCTGTTCCGAAGGACCCACTTCTGCTTCTGTTCGGCTATTGGGACAGGCGATTACAAAAATGGTCTAGCACCCCAGCCGTCTCTCATCGTCTCTGGATCCTCACCAGCCTACTAGTAGCCAGGCGAGTGATTCTGAAACACTGGATCTCTCCGACACCTCCGCCTATTTCCAGGGTGAAATCAGAGCTAACCACACTCTTATCCATTGACCGCCTTAATACAGACTTTACTGCTCCTAAATCAGCACAGGCCTTCTATGACAAATGGAGTACTTTTCTGACCTTTATCTCAAAGGACTTGGACTTGCCCCCGGAAGAGTATACCTTTCGGATACGAGACCCCCCCTATACATGTCACCTCTGTGACCCCTTCCCCCTCTAACAGGTCATCGAGTTCTGACCACTCCTCCCTCCCCCCTTTTACCCTAGCCCACCCTTGGTTTGGTACACTTCCTCCACTTCTCAAAAGATGTCTATGTTGGATTATTGTATCTGCTTATATGTGTTTTATACTCTGTTATGCTCAAAATTTTTAAATAATAAAAAAATATAAAAAATGACATCTTCAAGGCTAGCTTTCTTGCCCTGGTTAGCACTCTCTTTGCAGCTAGACAATGGTTGTCTATAGTACCTTTCAAAAATTGGAAAGGGTAGGCTATTAGAGAACAGAGAGTGCATGAAGCACTGTAGGGCAAATAAAGGTTCCAAACAAGCTGAGTGATGCTGAGTAGTCTGCATATAGACAAGGCTGCAACATCTATAAGCAAAAGTGGTCCTTGCCCTGCTACATATAACAGAGCAATAAAGGTAAAGGTACCAGGAGAAAGCAAAGAAGAATAAAAACTTAGCATTCAGGAGCATTTGTGTCAATAGGTGTTCTTTAAAGGTGCAGAGATCTAAACCCTCTGTGTGGTTTGGAAGGCACAGAATATGCAGATTATTTCTGCAGTTACGACTCTCCCCAACTCTAGCTCATCACTCCAAGTCATGGACTTTGGTTTAAAGAGTATGGAGATTGACCATATAGTGTCTCTGCCTGTCTTCCGTGATGGAGACACTCTCCTTGACCTCAGTAATGCATTCTATAGAAAGAAACCAGATCTCTTCGAATGAGACCTATGTCTGACTGAAGGTGGTCAATTTCTGTAGGTCAGTGCCATTTGTCACATGGAGATGGCTGCCATAACTTCGGTAAAGTTAGCAGAGTCCAGCTTTTGCTGATATTAGTGTGTCCATCTGCGTGGCCATGTGCACAATATTATCAAGGTTACCCGAGTCCCCCATCAATTTAATATCAGGCTGTTTGTTCCCATGCGGCAAGTTGGCAGCAAAATCTTCCCTCTGGGCATATCCCCAAGAAGGAAACAGAGAAAGGAGAAAAGTCTGCAGGTATACTGGAACTCTGACCTTTTAACTATGATAGACAGCCCTGTGTAAATACAGCCTGGGTCCCTGGGCTCAATAGCAGCTCTGTCAAACAAAACAGTGGTGACCGTTCTCTCCAAATCGGGCTCCCCAGGTGGTGGGGAAGATAATGAGAAGGTATCTCTTAACAGGGTAAGTTCATCACATCATGTGGAGAGAGAGCAGCAGGGACCGACAATCAATACCACTAGCTTGTCCAATCACCTGGCTAGGTTCCCAGGGCAGAGTGGGGGACAATGAAGGTAAAAAGGCTGTGAGAGACTCACTGTACCAGCAAGATCAGGAGAAACAGGACCTGGGTATCAGAGCCTCTTTAAGTAGCCAATGTTCACAGTGCCATCTTGGACATATCCTGTCTATGATATCTTTAACCACTCTGCCCACCCCTCCTAAAGTAATCAGCCAGATAAATGTCTTTAACAATATTTCCTCAAGAGCAGGACCCTCAAAGAACAATATGCAACAACCTTTCAATATCCCTGGATAAACAGGCTAAGGTATTTATTCAATTCAATAGGAAAAGACTCCAGTATGCAGCTTAGATACATGTTTTCTCCAGTAATGGGTTTTACTGAGGTCCATTAAAGTACAATCCAAAACTGATACCTTAGGTAAAGCTTTAACTTTAGCTTTCTAACATCAAGGTCCTTTTTTACAGACGGTTAACTGCAGTTAGGGACATATGTATCAAGAATACTATTTCCATAATTCCAAGAATAATGATTATTTAAGGGGGGGGGCTATGCTGGTGGCACAGTGGAAGATATCACTGGTTAAACATTTTCATAAGAGGAATGGAAGAAGGACTGTATTTTTACACACAAATTATTTATGAGTAGAAAAGTGAGGCGTGTAGCAGACACCTTAACTGTCATTATAGAATAACAACACTGATGCTGTGATACTGTTCTGCAATATTTATGGCTATGACAGTAATGCTTTCCAGACAACTTGTATGAAAAATATGCTGGAAAATACATACTTATTTTTGGATAAGAGAAATGTCATCTTTCATTTCCTAGAATATTTCTCATACAATATAACATACAAAAGGACAAAATGTATTAATGTACACTCAAAAACGCTAATAGCCTTTAAAAAATATTTTTTTTTCTGTATCTTCTGGATGGATTATACAGGGCTGAAAAATGTACTTAAAGTCTACAGTATGTGAACCCTTACTCTATAAAACAACCCATGCAGTTTAAAATAGAAATGCAAGGCAAAATGTTGTTTGTGTATGTATATATATATATATATATATATATATATATATATATCTCGTTCTGGTGTCAAAAAGCTGATGATCTTGAAAACCGCCTCAGAAGAAATAACCTCAGGATTGTAGGCCTGTGTAAAAAGGCTAAGGGAAAAAAATCTGAGAATTTGCGGAGGCCTGGCTAAAAACTACATTCCCTGATGCCTAATTCTCCAATGCCTTTGCAGTTGAGAGGGCACATAGAGTGCCAGAAAAATCCCCTCAGCCCATAACTGCCCCACGCCCATTACTTGCCAGGATGCTAATTTGCAAAGAACAGGACCTTGTCCTTTACATAGGATAGATCTTAGTGATTAATATCTAAGTAACGTGATTTTATATTTTTTACCATAAGTTGACTGAGCCTCCCTTACATCCCCCCCCCCCCATGGAGGAATAGGAGGAGGCCTGTAGTTGGTATATTTAACACTATTAGGGATATCCGCTGATCCTCTCTGTCAAGCCCTCCACTGGCTTCCGCTCACCCAACAAATTAAATTCAAAATACTTACAACATCTTACAAAGCAATCCACAGCTTAGCCCCTAGCTACATCACTAGCCTAGTCTCAAAATACCAACCTAATCCCTCTTTTCGTTCCTCTCAAAACCTCCTGCTCTCTAGCTCCCTCGTCATCTCCTCCCATGCCCGCCTCCAGGACTTTTCCAGAGCCTCTCCAATCCTATGGAATTCCTTTCCCCTATCTGTCCGATTATCTCCTACTCTATTAGCTTTTAGGCGATCTCTGAAAACCCTCCTTTTCAGAGAAGCCTATCCTACCCACACCTAACAAATATACCTCCATTTTCTCCATCAGCCCATCCCCCACAGTTATTGCCTTTTGTTTCACTTGACCCTCCCTTCTAGATTGTAAGCTCTAACGAGCAGGGCCCTCTAGTTCCTCCTGTTTTGAATTGTATTGTAACTGTATTGTCTTCCCTCACATTGTAAAGCGCTGCGCAAACTGTTGGCGCTATATAAATCCTGTATAATAATAATAATAATGTAGAGATTATAAGGGTTGAATTATTCCTGATGTAGGAGGTTAGGAATTAGCGCTAATTTCAGTGCAAAACTGTTAACTTCTACTGTACCCAAAACTGTCTGTGATGCTTTTTATAAGATCAATAAAGGTGAAGAGTTGCAACAAATTCCGAACTTTTTCCTTTGTTGTGCATTTGCAGGCGAGCTGTGCTAGCGCCTTCTCTCACCTGGAGCGGCTTTCTTTCTGTTTGCTTTGGTTCTCTGTTAAGCTTTTAACAAATCTTGATTAAGGAAGGTAACCTATGTTTTAGCAAAATACGAACTCTCCTTGTAATGAAATGTTGCAGGTTTTTTTATTCTAATGTGGCTAAACATTCAATTACCATCAGCCATCCTTGTTTTCATGCAGAAAACCTTTATTTAGTTCAAATGACTGTGTAAAGAATCATAATGATCCATTACAAAAGTTCAGTGTTCTTGGCTCATCAATGCACATACTTTTCTTTTGTCAGTCAAGAGGATGTCAAGAGCTCATTTGTTTTGTAAAGCAACAAAAACAAAATGGGCAATTTCTGAATTAAGTTAGCTACGTACATCTTCTATGTTAGCTAGCTTATATAAGATCTGTACCTTTGTTAAAAGCAGAGAACAGTTGGAAACACATGTAAACAGATGCTGGCATTGTTTTATTAAGGAATTAGTACTGTTGAAAACCTTGGACCAAATCCAGATCTTTCAGAAATTTACTCATTTCAACTTTGCCAGTGTGAAAAATCATATGTCAAAAACACATCTGACACCAACTCCACCTTCCCAGAGCCCCCCTCCAGAGAAGACACATTACTGTAAAGTGGAGTTTAAAAGGCCATAGCAGCCTTTTATTAAAAAATAACACACAAAATGTAAATTAAATGTAAAAAAACATAACATGACAGATCAGATAAGATGACAGGTCCTTGAAGGCATCATATAACATTATCAAAAAACCTGTGTTAGCTAAATTATGCCACCAGCCGCAAAACATCACCACCTTCAAGGACTTCCAACTGCCACTATTTTCTACAGCCTAAATCCAAACCATCCAAAGTCGACAACTAGGGCAGGAGGGAGGGAGGCTAATTTGAAGATTTGCCTTTACCCCACAGCCTATCATTCAGAGCTCCTTTTCATCAGCCAAATTAGCAATTGCCGTCTACTTTTTTGTTGTTTGTTTAAAAGCAATATACTTGACATTATATGGTTACCTTTCCACCTAAACATTTAGGTCCTGCACTTATTCCTCTTCTTTCAAAGCTTTGGGCCTATCTGTATTTCTTACTGCCCTTATAGACAAAATCTGGCACTCTTCAGAAAAGCAAGGGTGCATGAAAATTGTAAGGCATAATGCAGCATATGCTTTCAACTAATATGGTAACTACTCCAACCATCCACTACAAATGTGGGCAGTACTGGGGTAGTACATCAAAGCAATAGTAAGCAAATGCCTTTTTTAATTTTCACAGATCTGTAAAGGGTTACTTGATAAGAAAAAACAAGCCAGACGATTTATTGCAGGAGGTTATTAGGACATAAAGACAGTTCTTCCAAATATTAGGCAGCATTGTTTAGATTTAGGGGATCCAATAATAGTGCACAATAGCACCCCCCTGATACATCTATCTATAAACATACAGATTAGAGAAATCCCTCTCTGTTCATGCGCACATAGCTGTTTTTAGGGATATGGTGTTAAGAGACATCAATAGACTGACTGTTAATAAGATGCATGAGGATTAGAGTATAAAAAAGGAATGAATGATTTACTGGACAGAAAAGATTTGATCATCTGCCCAGCTGATAAAAGGCGTGGTATAATTCTCCTTGATAAACAAGATTTCATTAATGAGATGTGCCACTTGCTGGGAGATACAGATACCTATACCCCTCTAAACAGAGATCCAACTTTGGGCTATAAAAAGAGCATTACAGAGTTAATTAAACATGGACGAATCAGAGATATGAAATAAATAAGAGACAGAATATCTGATACCTAGTTCCCCTACGATACTGATCATTTATTATTTACTCAAAATTCGCAAGCAGCTACCTAACCCTCCTGGGGGACCTATCATTAGTGGTATAAATTCCCTCATCTCCAGGATAGGTGAATATATTGATTTCTTTCTCCAACCGCTAGTTTCAAATACCAAATCATATATTAAAGACACTAAACAAGTTATCACAGACCTTATGGAAGTAAAATTATAGGAAGGGGACCTCTTGGTAACAGCCGATGTCACCTTCTTATTCACCAATATCTCTCATAGAGATGGCATGGAGCTGGACAGCCATTTTTTAGCTATAGTGGATTATATCCCTCCACTACAGAAGGATTTAATTCTCAAGTTACTCAACTTCGCTATGTCCTTTAATTATTTTTGGTTTAAAAAACAATTTTTTTACAAACCAATGGTGTAGCAACGGGCGCTAAATTCACGCCAAGCCTAGCCAACCTGTTCATGTCTCTTTGGGAGCAGGAGGCAGTATATGGTAAACATTGGCCTGCTTTGTGTTTCTACAAGAGGTATATAGATGATATCCTCCTAATATGGAGGGGAAGCGTACAGTTGCTACAAGATTTTATGCATTTTTTGAATGATAATCAAAAAAATATTGAATTGTCCTATACTTCTAGTAGCAAAGAAATACACTTTCTGATTTAACATTGACGGTGGCGGAGGGTATTATTGCTAAATAATTTTTTAAGAGTAGAGATATAAATAGCTACATCCCCCTCTTGAGTTGCCATAACCCTACCTGGCTTAAAAATATTTTGTATGGATGCGGAGCATTTGCACAAATATATCTGAATATTTTTCACAAAGTAACATTCTAAAGGAGAGATTTTTGCAGAAAGTTTATAATGAAGTTAAATTAGATATGCTTATTCATCAAGTAGCACAAGTGGATAGACCCGCTTTGCTCATGAATAAAAGTAAAGATACTGAAGCAAATTTTTCCTGCCCCTTTATCACCAACTTCTCCACATAACACTGGCAGGTCAGGAGAAATATTAAACGCCATTGGGATATCCTCAAGCAGGACTCTGCCCTCAAACAAATCCTTTCAGCTAAACCCCAAGTTGTTTTTAGGAGGGCCCTGAATCTCAGGGATAGAATTGCACCCAACATTACCAATCCCCCGTGAATCACAGCCACCACCAGAAAGATTGGAGGTGGTGGGGGTGATGATTCACAATTGATTTATATTACTGCACCTTTAAGTGACAGTTATGTTGCCTATGATTGTCTTTTTTGGACACCCAGTTATATGGATTCTTTTTAAAATAACTTATGTATTTATGTGTCAGTGCGCTACACTTTTTTATCTTTATCAGCTGCCTCCTTTTTCATACACAGCGCAGGAAAAGTGCTAACACTGAACTAGGGTCAACTGGCATCCCAGAGCCCTGTGGTGATAGCCAACGTAGTTGGAATTGGTCATCATCAATGGTTGTAGCTCAACATCTATCGCAATATTTAGTTTCTTCAAGAGCTCATTTGATTATTCAAAATGGGTAAAAAGAACAACAATAAGTACATTTCATAATATGTTTAAAAATGTTTTACTAATAAGTTAACCAAAAATAGAAATACTGCAGGGAGGCCAAGGGCAGATGTGGAGGCGTACACAGTACCAGCAGCATAATATATTAAAGTGTCCCTCATACACAAGCAAATAGAACTGTAGACAAAAGATAGGGTAATGGAGACACAGCACCTTCAAAAACAAAGAGGGGTAGGTTATATAGCAAACCACATACCTTAAACATCTCTACTGGTAAGAAGTAGGGGTAGGCATGGGTAGCCCTTCCTCACAATGGCGACAGCGCATGTGGAGTGGCTCAATCAAGTTAACTATATAACAAAAATATTATCTATAAAAAATATAAAGCAGTGTGAAATGTATACTGCATTCAAAAGATATAGCACAGATGGCATACATCAGCCCATTTTGGCTGTGCTGGCCCTTTAATTATCATGACTGGTGATGTAAAAATGCTCACTTAAATCTATATAATCATATCAGGGGTAGCCAAGGAAAAAGTGTTCATTGAATTATATGACTGTAAATAGTCAAGATAAACCAGTGTGCAGCTTGAGCAATATCACTCATTGCATCAACAGTGGAACAATTGTAGAACACTATAATCCCAAAAAGCTTTTGCAAAGTGTGAGGATCTGCAATGTAAAGAGCCATCAATTAACCAAAAGTCCATTACCAATGGCATCTCCTGACCCGGCTGGTCTGAAGTGAGCATGAATCGCACAGTGCGCATGCGTGAATGATCAAATGACTGTTAGCCCATAGAGCCGGCTGGAATGGACAGCACACTCAGATGGAAGAATAACCAGGGCAAACAGTAGATTAGGGATATTTTAAGCACAAAGATAAATAAACTAGTGTAGAAAATATTTTTTCACAAGATAAATCCTCATTAAATGCTCATAGTTCAGACCCAATTATCATATGCTGCATCAACATAATCACAAAATATATGGACATTTCAGACCCAGAAATTATGTAAAGTAGGCAAAGACACTCCTCGATAAGGATCTTCACCCCATTGGGATAGACTTATAGGAAAGGCTTATAGGACTGTATTTCATTAATACCAGGTGGATAGGTGGCATTGAGTCGCTCTATCCACTAGGGTCCTGGGAAATGTCAGAATGTTTATACTGCTCTGAATATAACAGTGTTTATTTATGCAAAGAAGCAAAGATCTGTAAATTAGGAGAGTCTTCACTTATTTCCATAAATCATACAAAATGCAAGATCGTTTTAAGTGACACTAAACTGAAGATAGAGGATACAGTTCTGTGCAAAAATATATATATTTATTAAATACTTCAGTGCAAAATAAATGTCAAAAATATAATTGGTGATAAACACAAAGTTTCAATAAAATGCAATAAGATATATCACAAAGGTAATATGAGAATAAAAACAAAGAATATTATCTCAGAATAATAAAATGATCATAACCAAAGACTTTTAAATATGATTGATAGTCCACATAAAAGATGGCAACCAATATGACAGATTTGGCATGTGACTTCTCTCATCCAACAGATATTCAATTTCTATGTTTTAAATGCAGTTACATGGATCAACATTATTGGACCATGCCTTAAAAAGTCCAGATTGTTTTGATAAAATATGTTTCTATTTAGTTAACCTACCATAAAGAATACATCACAACTGAACTGGCTTTACTAAAAGCCAGAATCAGCTTAAAATCCCAAGATAAAAGAATTAAACCAATCATACTGCAGTTAGAATGATTTAACTTTAAATCTTGATGCTAACAGATTAGGTGATGGATCAGTTAGGTGCATCTAAATAAGGCAGATCAAATATCTATAGAATAGAAGAATAGGAACATACTTTACCAGTCAAATCTTGTTGTCTGAGAAGTCACGTTGTTTTGGTTATAGGATCAATGGTCACCCATGAGTTTCAGAACTCCCTCACGATCTTTTCAGTCCTCCACTCTCTTCTCTCTCACTAGCTGACTAGAACTTTTAAGCCCCCCCCGAAGTGTGGGCGGGGATCTCATTACCATATAATCTCCACGTCACTAAAAGCATGTAATTACTATAATCAATTATTGGAAATTAAAATTAAACAACCACTAGGGGCAGTGTTGCATTACTTATTAAATTCAGAATAAACACACGTCATAACCTACACAATAGCCTGCTATTAAAGATGACCTATGACCTAAGACAGTTTCAAGCAATTAAATCACTTGTCTGTGTCTTACACTGTCAATTAAGATGTCTGGCCTGTAGGATTTACAACACCTTGAACACTTAGACTAGACTAAAGCAATTCTTATATAAACACTCCTACCACATGCCTTAACATGAAGTAATTAGTATTCACTCTAGTCTTAAGTCCAAGTAAGATTACTACTGTAAGATTATAAACCCAAAATATAATATAACATTCCTAAATATATATGTATATGCCTTACATAATATAATGACATAATTATGGCTAATATCTTCACACACATAATGATGTATCTTTAAAACTTATATATAGCTCATTTTAAAATACAACTAGAATATACTGGGGTATTGTCCATTGTTAAATACTTATAGACAGACTGAGATATCACCCCCTTAACATAGCGTCAGACTGACTGAGTCTTATCTGATAGAGATGTCAATGTATCACCTTATTTATGATTACATAGAAAATAGAAATGTCTGCTGAAAGTATAAAACCCTATTGTAAGCCTGTGAGAGACATTTTGTTTAACAAGTACATATATGAACCTTCTTTGACCTTAAAAACAAAATGGACGCTGCACCATTCAGAATCTCATATGCATAATATGAAATATACATGGCTTTTAAAATCATTTTTCTTTTTACCTATTATTATTTTAATCAACCCCCAATATTCCTGACATATCCCCCCCCTTTCTTCCCAATAGGCAAGTGAGCAACTTAGGCATATCTGGAAAGAAAGCTTTTTAAGGAGTATAGCAAAAGAAAAAAAAATGTCTTGTCCCTTTTTTTTTTAAGAGCATAGTTCATATTGGGAATTGTTCATAACTTTTAAGTAAAGCGGTAATAAAAAAAAATGAGAAAAGAAAAAAAAATCATCAGTTCAAAATGTCAGTTCGTAGCGACTTTGCTAGTGATAGCTATGTCACAAACTGTTCCTTATTAGTCTTTTTGAATTCTGATCTCCTAGTAAAGAAACTCAAATGTTCCTTGAAATCTGCATCTCCAGTTTGCAAAGTTTTAATGGAGACAGAAATTAACTGCTGCAATGGCATTGGCAACTACCATTCAAAGCGCAGTAAAACAATGTTGGCAATCAGGAATCTGAGAAATCTGTTTGGACGTTCAACCTTGGATGTTGGTTGGATAATGAATGGCTTCAGCATGGTCTAGAGTGTCATACACCTAGACTGAGGTTTGGCTCACATGTGCAATGCACCATTCTCACATCTCCTTCAATTGAAAACAGGAGGTAGTGCGATTCCTCTCAATGGATTTCCTCGGATCAAATGCACAAAGATCTGTATAAACAAATCTTCCTCTCCGTCAACAAGAATCTGGGGCGTCTCGCAGCTTGATTCCTGAAGAAGGATCCGATTCAATGAGGGGTTCCGTCTTGAGCTGGGCTCTAAGGAGAGAGGACCCATCCGATCGTTGTGTCTTTGGCAAACATCATCGTCTGTACCAATCAACGACCTGGCATGGAAGGTTGATCTCTTCCTATTAGATAAAACATACAGTATGAATATATATATTCCCCTCAATTGATATTTTTCAAAATCACGCAACTATAACGAAACTTTGCATGTAAAGATCTGTTAAGTGAGAGAAAATATCACAATGTCAAATCATTAAGTACATTAGGTTTCTTCTTCAGCCTCACCGTCCAGCATTCTCAGTTGGGACCTAGGATGACAAGCACGTAATTGATTGACATGAACCCATTTTTCTACAAAATCATCATTCTTGACAATTTTTATCTTGTAAGCCACAGGTGAGATCTTATCAATGATGGTGTATGGACCCTTCCATGAAGGAAGAAACTTCTTTTCCTTTTCTCGATCCCGAGCAAAATTGTACAGATACACTTTATCACCTGTTTCATACTCCTTCTTGGTGGTTTTGAGATCATAATAAGTCTTGTTACTTATGGCTGCTTTCTCGAGGTTCTTCTGCGCAAAAGGATGTTGGAGATGTTGATGTAGATGCTCCACATATTGATGTGTCATGGCTGCATTGATCAGATTATAATCTGATGTGCGATACAACAAATGTTGTGGAAGAATCATTTTCCTACCTGTCATCAGTTCAAAGGGCGACATCTTGGTAGCAGCGCTTGGTGTGGCTCTAATAGCCATGAGCACTAGAGGCAATTTTATGTCCCAGTCTTTACCTGATTCTTTGATGAATTTCTTAAGGATGTTGACAATGGACTGGTTATAGCGCTCCACTGCTCCACTAGATGCTGGACGGTATGCAATGTGCAACTTCCGTTTAACCCCCAAGATTTTCCATAGCTTAGACATTACCTCACTGGTGAAGTGCCAACCCTGATCCGACTCGATCCTTAATGGCAGACCAAATCTGGAAAAGACATGGTTAACAAGCAAAGTGGCACATGTTTCAGCAGTAGTATTATGAGCTGGTAAACATTCTACCCATTTGGTGAAGAGACAAGTGACAGTCAACATATAACGGTTACCTCTGGACGACTTTGTGACAGGACCTATAAAGTCAATCTGGATATCAGACCATGGCAATGAGAAACCCTTTCTTTGAAGCGGGGCACGATGCGTAGGGCCTTGAGGTTGGAATTGAGCACAGACCAGACAACCCTGACAGTACGTTTGGACATCTTTCAACATATGAGGCCAGTAAGCATAATCACGTAGTAACTCATGAGTAATCTTTTCACCACGGTGACCTGCTGTGGGTGCGTCATGGGCATGTTGTAACATTAGGCCTCTAAATGTAGTGGGAACTACCCACTGTTGAAGACCATTCTTAGATGTCCTCATTAGTAAACCATCCTGAATTTTGAACTGAGATTTAGTTCTCACAAGTAATTGGAGATCTCCTTTTGGGCATAATCTTCCTCTGATAGGGGGTTGTTAATAGGATCCTCAATGTGTTTATAAAAGATTCCAAGTATAGGATCGTCTTTTTGGCTTTTAATTAGATCCTCACTTGTGGATTCTTGACTCCATTGTGCCACATTATTTGTATTTTGAGCGCTAGCTTGTTGTCTAGTGACAGCTTCAATATGTATCAGTCCTAATAAATGATCTTTGTCCACATTTGTTCCATTTATGGCACCTTGTTTAGCAAGTTGATCGGCTAAATCATTACCTTCCTTGTCCATGTTCTGGGTTTTAGAATGACCTTTAGTTTTCTTCCAATAAATGGTTAGACCATTAGTTTTGACTAATTCATCAATGGCACAGAATAGCTTGGCGTGTTTTACAGGTTTGTTATTGGACCGTGACATGTTATTTCTTTTCCAAGTAGGCAAGTATTCAACAAAACTATTACGTACATAATTGGAATCGGTGACTATAACAAATTCTGTGATGTTGTGCTCTATAGCAATTTGAACAGTTTTGTATACAGCTGCTAATTCGGCCACTTGGCTGCTCTTAGCACCAATGCTGTATCCTACTGAAATATCTGGAAATCCACTGGTCCAAGCGATTCCAATACCTGCTACTAGTTTTCTCTCTTCCCCTGCGGTGGTGTGATAAGCACAACCATCAATATACACACATGGAAGTAAAGGACAGTAATCCTCATCATATGCTTTGTAAGGGGAAGATATTTGTTCCTCTAAGAAATCCTCTATTGGCTCCTCTTTATGAGAATGAGCCGCACAATCATGAAGTTCGGCAAGTCCTTGAGCTACTGGACTCTTTTTATTTTGTTTATACCGAATTTCTAATGACCAACCTTGTAAAGATAACGTCCATGCAGTTATTCTGCTGTTGGACAAATTGCCATCTCTAATTTTGTCACTTTGTAAATATTGTAGTGGTTGGTGTGCCGTTTCAACAATAATTTTCTCACCCTGAATATAACTTCTGAAGTTTTGAAGGGCCCAGACTGTGGCTAATAGGGCTTTTTCACAGTCATTAAATTTTACCTCTACAGGTGACAGGGCCTTGCTGGCATATGCGATGACCTTGTTTAATTTGTCTTGTTTTTGACACAATACAGCACTAATGCTGAGATTTGTAAAACCAGTTTCCAGGTAAAAGGGTTTACCCCCCTCTGGATATATGAGACATGGGGCTTGGGTGAGTCTCTTTTTAAGTTCAACCATGGATTGTTCCTGGTCTCCCCCCCATGTCCATGGTACATCCTTCTTGAGCAATGTCAACAATGGTTTACTGATTTCTGCATAATTATCAATAAACTTACGTGAATAGTTCATCATACCCAAAAATGATCTTAATTCACTGACATTGGTAGGTGTTTTAGATTTCAACACAGCATCTACCTTCTTCTTTTGAGGATTTAGGCCTTCGGAAGTGACCTCTTGTCCCAAGAAGTTTACCTTGGTACGACACCACTGGGCTTTCTGTAATGAAATTTTAACACCTGCCTCTCTCAACTGGTTAAGCACATGTCTAATCTCTTGGATATGCTGTTCAAAGGAGGTGCTTTTCAACAAAATGTCATCCACATATGTCAAATTTCCCCTTTCGGTAGCATCAGACATCGCCTTATGCAAAAATACAGCAAATTCATGACCTGCATTTATATAACCAAATGGCATACGATTCCAGGTGAACTGCTCCTTGCCAAACGTAAATGCTAGTTTATATTGGTCTTCAGGACTTACCTTGATGGTCCAATAGCCTTGGGCACAATCCAGTGCAGTGAAAATTTTGGCTCCTTGCATTTGTGCCAAGTATTGGTCAATATATGGCACGGGCCAGCCGGACATATATACACGCTTATTGAGCTGTCTGAGATCAGCACACAAACGCCATTGACCATTCGGTTTGAGGACACCAAGGATAGGATTATTATAAGAACTGTGCACCGATCTTATAATGCCTCTCTCCTTGAGATTCCTTATTATTTCCGCTAGCGAATCGTAACAAGCTAGTTACATAGTTACATAGTTAGTGAGGTTGAAAAAAGACACAAGTCCATCCAGTTCAACCCATGATGCGTGTGTGTTTGCTTTTAACCGTACATTGTGTACCCCTGTATGTTGTGGTCTTTAAGGTGTACATCTAATAGTTTTTTGAAACTATCTATGCTCCCCGCTGATACGACTGCTTGTGGAAGAGAATTCCACATCCTTACCGCTCTTACAGTGAAGAACCCCTTACGCACTTTAAGGTTAAACCGCCTTTCCTCAAGTTTTAGTGAGTGGCCACGTGTCTTATTGTATTCCCTTTCTCTGAATAGTTTGTTCCTTATGCTAGGGTCGCCAGTACAGTATTTGTACATTGATATCATATCCCCCCTCAATCGTCTCTTCTCCAGAGAGAATAGGTTCAGTGCTTGTAGTCTTTCCTCATAGCCGATGTCCTCCATTCCCCTAATTATTTTTGTTGCCCTCCTCTGGACTTTCTCCAGTTCCAGCACATCCTTCCTGCGGACCGGTGCCCAGAACTGGACAGCATACTCCAGATGTGGCCGGACCAGAGTCTTGTAGAGCGGGAGAATAATCTCTTTATTTCTGGAGTGAATCCCCCTTTTTATACATCCCAGTATTCTGTTGGCTTTGCTTGCGGCGGCTTGGCATTGCATGCCACTGCCAAGCCTGTTGTCTACCAGTACCCCCAAGTCCTTTTCCATCCTAGACTCACCCAGAGGTTCACCCCCTAGTGAATAGCTTGCTTTCTGGTTTCTGGCACCCAAGTGCATTACTTTACATTTTTCTACATTAAACCTCATCTGCCATGTGGTTGCCCACCCCGTTATTTTGTTCAGGTCTGCTTGCAAGATTTCCACATCCTGCATAGAAGATATTGGCATGCCTAATTTAGTATCATCTGCAAATACTGAGATTGTACTAGATATCCCCTCCTCTAGATCATTTATGAATAAATTAAACAGGATTGGTCCCAGGACAGAACCCTGGGGGACCCCACTTTCCACACCCGCCCAATCCGAGTACTCCCCATTAATCACCACCCTCTGGACTCTCCCCTGGAGCCAGGTCTCTATCCAGGTACTCACCTTATGATCCATACCTACCTTCCTTAGTTTGTACAGTAAGCGTTTGTGAGGAACGGTGTCAAAGGCCTTTGCGAAGTCCAGATACACCACATCCACAGGCTTACCTTTATCTAGGTGGCAGCTCACTTCATCGTAGAAGGTTAACAGATTGGTTTGGCACGAACGATTTTTCATGAATCCATGCTGATTTCTACTTATAATACCATTTTCATTACTAAAGTCTTGTATGTGGTCCCTTATCATCCCCTCCAAAATTTTGCAGACTACTGATGTTAGGCTGACCGGCCTATAGTTACCCGGGATATATCTCGGCCCCTTTTTAAATATTGGTACCACGTTGGCTTTTTTCCAATCAGCTGGCACCATACCCGTCTGTAAACTATCCTTAAAGATCAAGAATAATGGTCTGGCAATCACCTGGCTGAGCTCATTAAGAACCCTCGGGTGCAAGCCATCCGGTCCCGGGGATTTATTTATGTTAAGTTTCTCTAGTTTAGCTCTAAGTCTATCCTCTGTTAGCCATGGCGGCACTTCCTGAGGTGTATTATTTAGTTCGGCCTTACAAGCGGGTTTCGTGTAGCCCCCCGATTCCTTTGTGAAGACTGAAGAAAAGAAATTATTTAACACTTCCGCCTTTTCTCTGTCCTCAGTGGCCATTTTTCCTTTATCATCTTTTATGGGGCCAATGTGCTCTGGCCTGGCTTTCTTACTGTTTATATACTTAAAGAACTTCTTGGGGTTCTTTTTGCTCTCCTCCGCTATATGTCTCTCGTGTTCTATTTTAGCCGCCCTGATTTCATCTTTACATTTCTTATTACACTCTTTGTAGTGCTTAAATGCTGCCAATGACCCCTCAGTCTTGTATTTTTTGAAGGCCTTTTCTTTAGCTCTAATATACATTTTAATGTTGGAGTTTAGCCACCCAGGGTTTAGTTTTGCTCTTTTAAATTTATTTCCCTGTGGAATGCACTGGCCCACTCCCTTGTTAAGTATGCTCTTGAAGCACTCCCATTTTTCCTCCGTGTTCTTTGTTCCCAGGGTTCTATCCCATTTGATATTTTCTAGCAGCGAGCGCAGTTTAGGGAAATTGGCTCTTGTGAAATTCAGCGTCCTTATATTACCCTTGTGTTTCCTATTACTGTAATTAATACTGAAACCAATTGACCTATGGTCACTGTTCCCTAAGTTGTCCCGTATTTCTATATCCGTGATCAGGTCTGTATTGTTGGTAATCAGTAGGTCAAGTACCGCATTGCTTCTTGTCGGTGCATTCACCATCTGACCCATGAAATTGTCCTGCAAAACATTTAGGAACTGCCGAGCCTTGGCTGAGTGTGCGGTTCCTTCTGCCCAGTCTATATCTGGATAATTAAAGTCCCCCATTATAATGACATTTCCCATCCTTGCTGCCAATCCTATCTGTAACATGAGGTCCGCCTCACCCTCCTCCCTCTGGTTGGGGGGCCTATAGCATACGCCCAATATTACCTTCCCCGCCGTGCCTTCCCTTTGAAGCTCTACCCATAGGGATTCTGCCTCGTCCATAGCTCCATTATTAATATCATCCCTCATATTTACCTGTATACTGTTCTTAATATACAAACATACCCCTCCCCCTTTTTTACTTTCTCTATCTCTGCGATAAAGGGAATACCCCTGAATGGACGCCATCCAGTCATGAGAGCTGTCAAACCAAGTCTCAGTTATCCCCACAAAATCTAAGTCCTCCTCAAATATCAGCAGCTCCAGCTCTCCCATCTTGTTGGCCAGGCTTCTGGCATTGGTATACAAACCTCGTAATTTTGATCGGTTATATTTATCCTCTTTTGATGTTTTTAGGCTGCTCTCTTGATTTTTCCCCGTACCCACCCTGGGTATAGGAGCTCCGCACACCCTATCGCTAATGCCCCCATTTCTGCCCTCTGAAACTTGCTTTCCACTGGGTAATTCTACATCTGTACCCTCCCCCCCATTCCCTAGTTTAAAAGCCCCTCTAACTTTTCGGCCATCCTCGCACCCAGTACGGCTGCACCCACCCCATTTAGGTGCAATCCGTCCCTACCAAAGAGCCGGTGACCGACTGAGAAGTCGGCCCAGTTCTCCAGGAACCCGAAACCCTCCTTACTACACCAGCTCCTCAGCCACTCGTTAACTTCCCTAATCTCCCGCTGCCTCTCTGGTGTGGCTCGAGGTACAGGTAGTATTTCGGAAAATATTACCTTGGAGGTCCTAGTCCTCAACTTAGCGCCTAAGTCCCTGAAATCGTTTAGGACTCTCCGTCTTCCTCTGCCTATGTCATTGGTACCCACGTGTACCATGACAGCTGGGTCTTCCCCAGCCCCACCCAATAATCTGTCCACCCGATCCGCTATGTGCCGAACCCGAGCGCCCGGCAAACAACAGACTGTTCGGCGCACACGGTCTTGGTCACAGATTACACTGTCTGCCCTTCTAATAATTGAGTCCCCTACCACCAGCACCTGTCTTTCCTTTCCCTTTCTCCCAGCCTCACTGGAGGAGTTCTTCCCCTGGCAGCTAGGGGCGTCGCTCTGCTCCAGCAATGCTGGTCCCTGACTGGTTTAGTGGAAGACGATATTGCTTGACATAAACGGGAGGTCCCTCTGGATCAGTTTGAATCCTAGCAATGTGGATATCTGTTTCACCACAATCATAGGAATCTTTAGCAAAGATATCCTGACACTCCAGGAGAACTTCTTTTAATCTTTGGTGCTCTGAGTCATTAGAGCATCCATAAGCTAAGGAGACTTCCTGCTGGACCATTTCTAAAAACCCTGGAAAAGCTTCAGGTTGACCTATTTCATAGGCTTCTTCAAGTTTGTCAGTGAGGTCATGACTTGGCTTATTAGTCTCACCGATAGACACACTATATTCCTTTGCTTCCTGCTCATTAAGGGGATGAGCAAAGGTAAGGGAAGATTCCTCCACCTGGCAGGTACCTCTTTCAGGATCAAAAGGATAAATTGAATTAATCGTGAACAATCCTTCAGGAGAAGAATTAAATGTTTGTTCGACCATCTGTTCCTCGGTGAGATATTGCTCAGGAATTAGGCCGATGACTACATTTTGAAATCCAAAAGTATAATAATCTGAATCTAAGGCCAGACCAATTACAGTGTCTTTTGACAAATGGATTTCATTGGGAGTATTGTTGTTGACAATTATTTGAGTTTTGGATTGGTGAATATTTACCATGGGGATATGACTTACTGAAATTCCCAGTTGTTGCATCCTATTTGAGAGGCATATTAATGCATCAAGGTTCTTTAATTTTTGGCCTTTTGGTACCTGAACAGGTAATAGGAAATTATTGGAACCTGGAGGAATGACAACATTTTGTGGTACAAATACCTTTACTGCATATGGCAGTATCTGGGATGATCTGAGGGCCTCATATTCATTCATGAAAGCACATGGATCCTCTTTTAATCTAGTCCACAATATGGAATTCACCACATCCACGTGTATGGCAAACCGATGTAATATATCATTGCCAATGTACATTTGACACCTTGGCTCATTGAGTACCAGGAATAAATGAGTGGCTGTTTTACCCCCTATGGAAATAGATAACATGCATCTTGCAATGACACTGTGACTATCAGAGTTATCATCCAATTCATGGACCCAGTTATCTTGAGGGTTAGGATACTTAATTACTTTAGGAGTGGCCACTTGTTTTAGCAGATCCCTACTAATGTAACTGTGTTCCTGGCGCAGATCCAGTTTAGCCCTTTTAGTTCTTCCCAGGTCATTAACCTGTAGGGGAAAGAACATGTCATCATTCACCCTTTCAATTCCTGCTAAGAATTGTGTATGATCACTAAACCCAGTAGGGACAGGATCTTCGGGATGAAGGTGAATGGTCAGAACATCACTTTCCAAGCAAACATTTTTAACCCTTTCAGGGGACACACATATGGTGTTATCCTCCCGTCCACCAACTGTACAGGTGGGAGTGGCTTGTAGGAATGAGATGTCTGGAATTAGGGAATTCCTGAAATGGATCTCAATGGAGTTCGGTCTTTCTTCAATTACATGGCAGTTACGTTTACTGCGATAGGACTGGGAGTGCTCATAATTAACCACTTTACCACCGGAGGATTTTCCTGCTAAAAGACCAGGGGTTATTTTGCGATTTTTTACTGCGTGACTTTAACGGACAATCGCGCGGTCGTGCGACGCTGTACCTAAACGAATTTCACGTCCTTTTTTTCCCACAAACAGAGCTTTCTTTTGGTGGTATTTGATCACCTGTGCGATTTTTTGATCACGCGCTATAAACAAAAAAAGAGCGTAATTTTTGCAAAAACAACAATATTTTTCACTTTTTTTTATATGAAATTCCCCCAAAAAAAAATGTAAAAATCAAAATTTTTTAAAATTTTCGGCCAATTTGTTTTACGCTACCTATGTTTGGTAAAAAAAATCGCAAAAAGCGTATTTTGATTGGTTTGCGCAAAAGTTATCGCGTTTACTAACAAAGGGAAAGATTTTTGTCATTTTTGGTGTTTTTTTTTTTAACGAGTAATGGCGGCGATCTGCGATTTTTTTTGCGGTACTGCGACATTGCGGCGGACAGATCGGACCCTTGACTGACATTTTTGACACTTTTGGGGGTACCAGTGACATTACTGCAGTAATCAGTGCTATATATATGCACTGTTACTGCAAAAATGACACTGGCAGGGAAGGGGTTAACAGTATTGGACAGGGAGGGGTTAAGTGTGTCCTAGGGGCGTGATTCTAACTGTGCAGGGACAGGTCTTCTAGTGTAAAAACAAAGATCAACAGTTCTACATAGTAGAACTGTTTGATCTTCACTTTTACACAGGGAGAACTGACAGGTGGCTTGTTTACACAAGCCGCTCTGTCTTTCTCCCGCTGTACCGGCGATCGTAGTGTGACCGGCGGACATCGGGTCCGCCAGTCACACTCCCGCACTCCTCCGTGAACGAGCCGAGGCGGGCGCGCGCCTCAGCGGGCGCGCGCCCGCCCGCTATTGGCTCTGGAAGGAGTGACAGGCGAGCGACGTAGACCTACGTCACTCTGCCTGGCCGGGGCCGACTGCCGCAGTAAATATACTGTGCGCAGTCGGCAAGCGGTTAATGGGCATTTTTGCTTGGGAAAATATACAATAAAAATAAAAATAAAAATTCAGCGCTTAAAATCAAATGGATGGGTAAGCAGCTGTACACCAGGATAGGTCAAACCTACCAAAACCTATAATATGCAGTAAAAGAAAATAAAGTGCAGCGCTATAAAATTACAAATAGTGCATAAAATCATTCACATTAAAATGTATAAAATGCACAATAAAAAGCATGTGGATCATAAATCATAAAGTCCTTAAAAGCTGATTTCCAAAGTGAAAAACAGGAATATTTAAAACGACACTGCAAACGTGACTCCTCCACCACAGATAATACAGCCTCTCACCTCCTGTATTCGACCACTAGGGGTCACAACACTTTGTATCAGTAAGCCAGAGGCAGCCAGAAGATCTGTATATCCAGGATCCAACAGGTTCACAGAAACTCGTGTATGGCAATCCGGAAAAGATAAATGAAACGATCTAGTGCTCTCCGCTTAATTAAGGACATTTATTAAAGTAAAAAATAAAGCATCACTCACAAGCAAGGCACTGTCACAGTGCCAGATGAAAGCGAAAGTGCAGACATGTGTTCCAGGATCTCAGAGAGCTGCGGGTGACATCAGACTCCTTCCCCCGTATGCATTACGTCAATAAGCATGACTTCCTCAGCAGGGGTAAGGAGGGAGACCGCACCCGCTCATTATAAAGGCGTCTCATAGCAACCAGAAGCCAGGTCATTACAAAACAGGAAGTGAAGGGGAATGGAAATCCTCCACCCCCTTCAACCAAGGACCAGCCCAACTTCCTGTAGACACAGGAAATAAGAATAACAGAGCTGAACAGCAGTGGTCAGAGGAAATAAACAACACGGATTAACCCCTGAAGCTCCGCTGCAGCTCACCATCAGTGACTAAATAAATTATGGCAATATAATTGGAAATGCCCGAATAATTCACTGCCTAACATAGACAGTCGAGCAAAATATTAAATATTAAAATAAATATCCAATTTAAAACCAATATAAAATCGGAATATGACAACAACCGCAGCTCTCCGATTGGAACATCATGCAGATTAAAAACATATACATATAAAACCTGCGCATAGAGAAATACATATATGTATAAATATAAATATAAAACATACAATATGCATGACCTACATGATACATGCAATAAAATTCCAAAAGAAAAACTGAATAATAAATAAAACAGATCTATTAACTATTAGAGATAAAACAATTCAAATCGAAATCAGCATTTAAACCTCCTGGTGACAGCACATGGGTCCGATAAATCCAGAAGGATTCTCTGCGACTCAATTGTCGCACGAAATTCCCACCCCTCCAATGATGGGCTGTTTTTTCAATGCCCCAAAATTTTAAACTGGTAGGGTTGCAATTGTGGTGTTTCTTAAAGTGTCTCGGCACGCTATGATTAGTCTTTCCTTTCCTGATCTTACTCATATGCTCACCTATGCGTACATGGAGCGGTCTAGTAGTTCTACCCACGTATTGCAACCCACACCCACACTGGAGCATATAAACTACACCCCGTGTGGTGCAGGTGACAAAATCTTTTATTACGTGGGTCCCATGAGTGGCAGTAGCAATAAACTCCTTTCTCCTTTTTAGATTTGCTTTAGAAGTCTTGCAAGCGGCACATCTGCCACAAGCGTAAAACCCCTTTAAATCTGGGAACAACCTGTTCTCAGCTCTAGACGGGGGGTCAACAACCCCAGGTGCTAAGCGATCCCTGAGAGTCGGAGCCCTCCTATAGATGAACTTAGGTCGTTCTGGAAGGGCGGGGCCTAAAATACGATCGCTTTTTAATATGGGCCAATGTTTAGCTACAATGCCCTCAAACTTTTTAAACTGGACATTATAGTCCAGAACCAGACTGAATTCATTATTGGCAGGTGTCCTTTGCGTTCCAGCAAGAACTACCTCCCTATTCACTGAGCTGACCTTCACTATTTCATTATCAATAAGTGCCGGATCATAACCCTTCTCAAGAAACCTCTTAGCAAGTACTTGCGACTGAGACCGGAAATCCTCTTCCGAGGAGCAGTTGCGCTTAATGCGCATGAATTGCCCTCTCGGGATATTACATAGCCACAGATGGTGATGGCAGCTGTTCTTAGGTATGTAGGAGTTCCGGTCCGTCGGCTTGAAATAGGTGCGAGTTTTTAGGGCTCCATTTTCCTTAAATATCTCCAGATCCAAAAACACGATTTTTGAGTCGCTAACATTCCATGTTAACTTAATGTTTTTGGTATTGGCATCAAGCCTCTGCATAAAACATTCCAAACTGGACATATCACCCTTCCATACCAAGACCAGATCGTCTATATAACGACGATAGCAGCTTAACTGGGGGGGACGGTTAGCAAAAATGGCTTCCTCCTCCCAGTGTGACATAAAGATATTAGCCACACTGGGAGCAAACTGTGCCCCCATAGCTACTCCCTTTGTCTGTAAGAAATACCTCTGGTCATACCAGAAGTAATTTTTCAGCAGGCAGAAGTCGAGACACTCCAGCAGGAATTTACAATGCCTAGAAGGTAATTCAGACTTGGATAGGGCCCATTTCACAGAGGTCAGGGCATCCTCGTGATTAATGATAGTATATAGTGACCCCACATCTGCGGTCACTAATATACTATCCGAAATGTCAGGTAAGTCAGACAACACTTGTATCGCATGCTTAGTGTCTTTTAAGTATGCAGTGGTGCCAACTACTATCGGTTGGAGGAAACAGTCGATGTACTGACCAAGTCTGGCCGTCACAGACTCAATGCCATTAACGATCGGGCGGCCCGGAGGCCTGGTTTGATGTTTATGGATTTTGGGTAGGAAGTAGATAATAGGGGTTCTACAAAAACGGGGATTTAGATAGGCCGCTTCCTTAGAGCTTAAAATCCCCCGTACTTTGCCCCTATCCACAAGACCTCCCAACTCCTTTTTAAACCTAACCATAGGGTTACTCGTGAGAGGGGAATATGTTTCCCCATCACCGAGCAACCGCTGCATCTCCTCCCGATAATAGGCACCACTCATAACAACCAGTCCTCCTCCCTTATCCGCAGGGCGGATCACAATGTCCTTCCTACCTTCTAATGTTTTGATACCTTTCTTAATCTGCTGAGGGTCATTCGCCCTCTTCAGCTTGGGACCAAATAACCTTATTAATGAAATCCACAATGGGATTCAACCTCTTAAGGAGATCTATGCCAATAATCAAACGATCATAGGGAAAATCAACTATCAATGTGGGATGGTAAATTATTTTATTTCCCAAGTTGATGGGCAACCAAGCTTCTCCTCTGACCTTTAAAGCAGTGCCTGAACACTTGAAACACTTATGAGGTTAGCTTTAACACTTTTCAGCTTGTATTTCTCAGAAGATAAATCCTGGATTTGTTGAAAATATTTCTGAGATAATATAGTTGCATGACTACCTGTATCTAATAAAGCCATTATTTGTGGTAAATCATTATGCAATTTAATTTCCAGATAATACCTGTCATCAATTTCCTGTAGTGAACACAAATATTTAGAATGATCAGTGAAAAGAATGTCATGCTGTCTCTTACCCCACGACCCCCTTCCTTTTTCACATAGGATTGCGTGCCTGTCAGTTTCACAGAAGAAGTTTTGGAAGTCTGCAAAATAGAGTCACAGACAAGTCGCCCCTCCTCCTTGCCATCTGGCATTGGAAGGGTTAAATTCTTTTCAGGCATACAAACAACAGGTTCAATGATTTCACTTTTAGACATTGATACAGTACAGGTATTTACATGACTGGAAACTTCTGTTATTGAGGGTTGCTTTCTGCAGCATTCGGTCCTAAAAAAGGATTGTTGGATTTGTTACTGAGAAGCTGGGATATTTTGTCCATCTGTTCTGCCATAACTCCCACTTGGTTCTGCATCTCATCCATTCTATCATAGAGATTACTTCTATTTTTCCAGTGAACTCTGGGGGCTGGATTTTTGGGATTAGCAGTCTGAGACTTGTCAGAACCTTCTGATCCAGAACAATTATTTTGATTTTCTTCAGGGCCATTTTGATAATTCCTATACTTACCTCTTGGGTATCTTTTAAATGGAGGATTGCGTCTTTTTACCCATTGATGCTTTTTATCTGGTGCACTATCAACAACTGGGCCCTTTTTATCATCTGGATGTGGTTTAGCCTTATTTAATTTGGGAGTATTGGGGTCTTTAACCACATCTGCATAACTCCTTTTTGGGGGCTTCAAAGTGTCCCTCATCTCTTTTATTAAGAACCTCAGAAATTTCATTATTCGGCTTTTTAAACCTCTTATCCTGAGTCTCCTCACTATTTTGCAATACAGCAAAAAGGGTTGTACTTTCTGATAGTAACCAATCCAGACCCCATTTGGGATTATATTCCCAGGCCAGAATAATTTTGATTTTATTTGGCAGAGCATCGTAGAACAATTGGATAAATTCAGGGTTATCAAACTGGGGATTTTCCTCAGTCAGGCTATAGGCATTTTTGAGAATGGACAAAAATTCTCTAGGGCTTTGATTTGGCCGACATTTCAAAGTAAACATGGCATTTCTAGCAGCTGTGGCTGTTTGATAGGGACCAAATTCAGTTTTCACTTCTGAAACAACTTCAGACCAGGTATTTTTGCCCATATCTCGTAGGGAATTAAAGAAAAACCTATATTTTGATTCAAACACCCAAGAAATGAATTGGATTTTCTGCCTGTCATGGTTTAAATTTAGGGTCAGCATAGCCTCCTTGTAGGCTTCTAAATGATTAATTATAGAAGGAGAACCTTTCTTGGTAAACAGACCTACTGTTTCTTTTAAGAATTTTATCACCTTTGGGCTATCACATACAGGCTGAGAAGTCCTTCTTTCACTTCTTTGAGACTGTTTATGAGATAAGGTTGAACTCGCTTTGGGAAGAGCATGTCTCTTGGGTCTAAAAATCTCTTCCTCAAATGTGTTATTGGAATCACTCTCAGAATCTGACATTTGAGTTTTTATGGGACGTTTAAAAACATTATGTTCAGCAGAGGTTCGGCTCAAAAATTCAGGGACATTTTCTCCCTTCCAAATAGAAGGTGTAACCTTTTCACTGCTGGTATATTTTTCCAGCACTAGATACTGATAAGCCGAATCCTCTAACTCCTGTTGCATTAATTCTTTAGCAAATTGCAACTGGTCACATTCGATTTTTAAAGCAGCCCTCTGTCTGTCACATGTTACCAATTCACTATGTTTTTGACTCAGTTCTTTTCTTAGGGAATCAATTATTTCTTTGGTCTGATTGCTTTGCTCCTGATGACCTGATGTATGATCAACCAGTTTCCTATTTTCATCAACCAAATTTTTAACTTGATTTCTACAGTCACAAATTATTTGTTGTGACTGTTCAACAAGCTTAACCTGAGATCTCAGTTCATTTTGAATTTTGTTCAATTGAGCAGCTAATGCATCAATTGTGTAAAGAAATACTGGCCATGATCTATATATCAGTCCATCTTTATCTTTCTTATGTTTAGCAACAGCAATTTCACAAAGAAATGAAGCTACCCATGATCCTTCACTCCAGATATCATTTACATATCCTGCAATTCCTCGTTTCATTTCAACTACCCAACTATTGAGTTCATCTTTAACATCCAATCTATCTTTGACATAAGACATCACATTAAATTTGACCTTTTCTCTAGTCTGTTCATTGTGCAGACCCATTTCTGATTCTGGTTCTGTTTCTGTGTCTGTTCCAAGGGGAAGTAATTCATCTGACACACCTACCGATTCAGCCATGTTCAATATTGTAACCGACAATAGCAACAATCAATTAATCCGCTTGCCCAGTGGGAAATGGCTCCATTCTAAGCATTATGCCGACTGCAACACTCATGGGGTGATCTACCTCATGATGTGTTGCTGCGGGGCATTCTATGTCGGCAAAACCATCAGGAAATTGAGTAAACGCATAGATGATCACCTGTACCATTCTGATGGGGGCACCATACAAACCAGCGTAACACGTCACATAGGATTTCGACATAAGTATGATAATTCAGTGGTTTCGTTTTTCGTCTTGGAGGTCATTCCCCAGGACCCCCGCGGGGGAAACTGGGATAAACGCATTTTACAAAGGGAATCCTACTGGATAGAATCCCTAGAGGCTACGATACCTCCTGGAATCAATGAGGTCCTGACCTACAAACCTTTTTTAGGCCAGTAATCCCCTCCCCTCTCTTTTCTCCAATCCCTTTGATTTGGAATATCATTGAGTCTTATTCAGGTGAGCTGCCTAGCATCCCGGCCCTTGCCCTGCACCATACAGTCCTTGTTTGACCGTCCACTTCCCGCGATGTCGCGGCTGCGGCCCTGGAGACTGGTAAGTTCTCAGTCCCTCCATTAGTGGAAGGACTGCTCCCTTTCAAAATTAGTCCGTATTTATTTGAAATCTATATATATATTTTTTTGTCTCTCTCAGATTTAATATTGTACATGGCTGAAGCATCCAGTAAGATGACTGTTGTTTGCTCTTTCGCATGTCCTTCCTCCCTCTTTTTGGGAATTTGGTTATTTATACAGAAACTATGCGGGACTCAGTATCCCCCATAGGTTTCTAGTGTAATTAATGTCTGATCATAGATCTATATCCTCATATATAAGATAAATATTCATTAGGTGTTTCTTGTTCTTTTTTGTATTTTTGAATTCTCTGTCTTTATATGTCATGTTCCTTGTGCATCGATCTACATCCGAATTTCCACCTTCCACTGCAGTTCCCCCTCCGTCCACCTGATGGTGCGCTCCCGGACTTCCCAGCGGATGTGTGGTCCTCGCGCACATCGCTGGCCTGACACTTCCTGTCTGCCCGGCGCTGTTTTGGTCGTTCGGGGCCGCCGTTCTGTGGCCTAGCAATAGAACGACACTGCGCGCGCACCCTCCGTGGATGCGCGCGCGGTTGAGGACCTGACCCGCCCACACTGCGCATGACGTCATGCGCAGTTTGGCGTCGGGTTGAGGGCCATAATAGGCGGGATCAGTTTGCAGCGTTCAGTCGGGAGTTGGCGTTCATCCGCACGGCGGTCCCACGAGGGTAAGGTTTTTTATTTACATCATTCGGTAGAGAGGACTTGGGAATGGATTGACCCAATAACTTCAAATCTTTCCCTTCCCTTTTTTTTACTATGCTCTATAGAAGCGTTGAATGGATGGCATTCTCTCCCCCGATTCAATGGTACAAAACTGAGAGCCTACATTTGAGCCGTACTATACTCTATGGTACGATTCTTTTTAGAAATAGCACATCCATTATTACACAGGTAAAGCTTCCTGTTCTTCCAAAAATCACATTCCCCCTCTAATTTACTCTATCCATATTTACCTCTATTCCAACAGAATAACATCCCACGTGGGGATTCCAACATGACCGCTCTGCATGAGCCCTCCCGCTTCTGACACATTTTTTATGCTTTTGGTTATGTGATTGTGTCCATTGCAGACACGAATTAAGGTATATACAGTAAAGAACCTTTTTATAAAGATCCTTTCTTCTACCTCTCCCCTTCCTGGGTGATGATGGATTTTTTACCCCTGTCCTGCCGTATATGCCCCTCCACATCCGCTGGGGAGGCGTTTTTCCTCTGGGTGCACTTCCATTTGGTCGATTTGGTGGTGGGTTCCTATGTGGTGGTGGTCTCGGATGTACCTCGATATCTCACAGTTGCATGCACTCTACATTTGATAGTATATACATTTACATATATATTTGAACCAATAACAAAATGTTTTTGTTGTCGCTGTATTATACAGGATACTAAAAGGCATTGCACACTTATGTGTTCTTATTCCCCTGAAGAAGCGGTGCACTGCTGCCCGCGAAACATGTCGGGAATGGTTTGATGTTCAGCATTGGACCCATCTATTACCATCATTTATCTTTCGCCTTGTGTCTTACACATTTACGTCTGTATATGTCAGAATCATATGTATCAATGCTGTATTGTTTGTTTTTCGTTCTTTTAATAATGTTATGTCAATAAATATTTCATGTTTTTAACTATGTCTTTATCATTTTGAGTACCTGGTACCTTTAAAGTCCCACTAGCCCTCTTGTCCTACTCTTTACCCTTCGGGGTACGCTGTGTTCTGTTCCTTTCTTCCTCTCCATTCCCCCCCCTTTTTTTCCTTTCCTTCCCTCTTTCCTACCCCCTTTTTTCTCCCCCCTTACCTGTTTTTTCCTCTCTCCGTCCCATTCCCCACTGTCCCCCCCTCTTTTGGTCCTTCCCCCCTATCTTTGCTTCTTCCCGTTTTCTTCTCCTTTCCTCTCTGTCTTTTTCTTTCTTTTTCTTTTTTTCAACCCCAGCACTTACCTGCACACCTCAGGTTCCAGCTGTGGGTTTCGCTTTCGGGAGATCTCTCCCCCAGTATTTACAACAATCAATTAATGTGAATGGCAATAAAATATATATTTTGCACAATTATAACCCCTATTTCACTAGGTACTTATCTCGCGCTCTGCCTCCAATTATGTCAGAATGTTTATACTGCTCTGAATATAACAGTGTTTATTTATGCAAAGAAGCAAAGATCTGTAAATTAGGAGAGTCTTCACTTATTTCCATAAATCATACAAAATGCAAGATCGTTTTAAGTGACACTAAACTGAAGATAGAGGATACAGTTCTGTGCAAAAATATATATATTTATTAAATACTTCAGTGCAAAATAAATGTCAAAAATATAATTGGTGATAAACACAAAGTTTCAATAAAATGCAATAAGATATATCACAAAGGTAATATGAGAATAAAAACAAAGAATATTATCTCAGAATAATAAAATGATCATAACCAAAGACTATTAAATATGATTGATAGTCCACATAAAAGATGGCAACCAATATGACAGATTTGGCATGTGACTTCTCTCATCCAACAGATATTCAATTTCTATGTTTTAAATGCAGTTACATGGATCAACATTATTGGACCATGCCTTAAAAAGTCCAGATTGTTTTGATAAAATATGTTTCTATTTAGTTAACCTACCATAAAGAATACATCACAACTGAACCATTTTACTAAAAGTCAGAATCAGCTTAAAATCCCAAGATAAAAGAATTAAACCAATCATACTGCAGTTAGAATGATTTAACTTTAAATCTTGATGCTAACAGATTAGGTGATGGATCAGTTAGGTGCATCTAAATAAGGCAGATCAAATATCTATATGAAGAATAGGAACATACTTTACCAGCCAAATCTTGTTGTCTGAGAAGTCACGTTGTTTTGGTTATAGGATCAATGGTCACCCATGAGTTTCAGAACTCCCTCACGATCTTTTCAGTCCTCCGCTCTCTTCTCTCTCACTAGCTGACTAGAACTTTTAAGCCCCCCCCCTGAAGTGTGGGCGGGGATCTCATTACCATATAATCTCCACGTCACTAAAAGCATGTAATTACTATAATTAATTATTGGAAATTAAAATCAAACAACCACTAGGGGCAGTGTTGCATTACTTATTAAATTCAGAATAAACACACGTCATAACCTACACAATAGCCTGCTATTAAAGATGACCTATGACCTAAGACAGTTTCAAGCAATTAAATCACTTGTCTGTGTCTTACACTGTCAATTAAGATGTCTGGCCTGTAGGATTTACAACACCTTGAACACTTAGACTAGACTAAAGCAATTCTTATATAAGCACTCCTACCACATGCCTTAACATGAAGTAATTAGTATTCACTCTAGTCTTAAGTCCAAGTAAGATTACTACTGTAAGATTATAAACCCAAAATATAATATAACATTCCTAAATATATATGTATATGCCTTACATAATATAATGACGTAATTATGGCTAATATCTTCACACACATAATGATGTATCTTTAAAACTTATATATAGCTCATTTTAAAATACAACTAGAATATACTGGGGTATTGTCCATTGTTAAATACTTATAGACAGACTGAGATATCACCCCCTTAACATAGCGTCAGACTGACTGAGTCTTATCTGATAGAGATGTCAATGTATCACCTTATTTATGATTACATAGAAAATAGAAATGTCTGCTGAAAGTATAAAACCCTATTGTAAGCCTGTGAGAGACATTTTGTTTAACAAGTACATATATGAACCTTCTTTGACCTTAAAAACAAAATGGACGCTGCACCATTCAGAATCTCATATGCATAATATGAAATATACATGGCTTTTAAAATCATTTTTCTTTTTACCTATTATTATTTTAATCAACTCCCAATAATCCCGACAGAAATAACACCAAAAAGGTTACCAAAGTTGTATTGAATCTATGATATACTGTACGTCCAGATGTCTGCTTACAGGCGTAAGCATTTTCCCATTCGCTGAATAGTAAATGTGGTCATTCAGTCTTTGCCGCAGTTGTCAGATGGTCTTCCCCATGTAAAAAGCCTCACATTTGCAGAGCAAGAGAATTCCTTATTTAGAAGAACAAACCTAGAGCCACTGGAAATCCGGGGGCAAAAGGTGCAATGATCAAATTTGAAAAAAATGCCCCTAGAACGTATGCCTCGCTTCGAAATAGGAGCATAGTGACTGCTAGTGAGCCTATCCCGAAGCGATGTAGCCCATCTAAAGACAATTTTGTGATAATCCTGTAGGTAATTTTTTTAAAGTAGGGTCGTAATGTAATAAATGCCAGTGATTGTTGAGTATATTCCTTAATTGGTGTTGCTGACCAGAGAATCTTGTGATGAACCTGACTGTATGGGTATTTTGTTGCTTGGTGTTAGATCTAGTTGCGAGATTGTTTAAGACCGATGTTATAGGCCTTTCTTAGCAGGGACTTAGTGTAACCTCTTTGTAAGAGTCGTTGTTGGAGCAAATTAGCCTGATGTTTGAAATCTGAAAGGTGTGTACAGTTCCTTCTCAGTCTTAAATATTGGATGTGCACTATGGGCACGTAGGATGGTGTAACGGAACCTCAGACCCACACTGTACTTTTGGTCTTCCGTCAGTATACGGCTTCCTCGCAGTCATGAACATATATATCAAATCCCAGCCGCCGTTATACAAAACGAGCCTTACAGTTTGTATACTGGAAACAACTAACTCCTTTATTAAAAAAGAAACAGACTTTTATATACTTTAGAAGTAGGTCGGTCACTACATGAATATTTACTCAAAACATCACACAATGAATAGCTAATGAGGTACAGCTGACTCATGGCTAATCCCAATTAACATGCTAATTAACTCATTACACTTAAGCCAGTCTGGAAGAACAGACTGCCGGCACCAAAGCTAAAACAAGATGCAAATACACATATCATAATGTAAATACTGAGAACCCACCGTAAACAATAGGTGAACAAATCAGCATGATTTACATTGCGTGGAAGACAGGTGTTTGAGCTGATGACATGCATCTGTTACAAGTCTGACCAACTGAAGCATTCCAAACCATCAATTTATCTGTCACATAGTTTTTTCACTGTCAGTGACGGTGCGAACCGTCACAGATGGTATTACCAGCAGTCTCCTTACGGTATAGACTAGTGGCCAAACAATTCTCAGAGTCCTTGAAGATTTGGAGGTCAAGAAAAGTAACAGTGTCAGGGTGGCTATTTAGGGTAAATTTCAAATTGGAACGGTTGTTGTTCAACCAGTCTACAAATGCTCGAATCCGTTGATCAGTGCCTGTCCAAATGATGAATATATCGTCTATATAATGCAGCCATACAGCTGCATGGCTGGTATATCTTCCAAAGGTATCATCTGAAAATACCTCACTCTCCCACCCGCCCAGGTACAGGTTAACATAGGCTGGTGCACAACAAGTGCCCATGGCAACCCCCTGTACCTGGAGGTAGCGGGAGCCCTTAAAGTAGTTGTAAAGTCAGGAAGGTTCTTTATCTTTATACATTCTATTTATTAAGAGAAAAAGCCTTCTGTGTGTACCAGCCTCCCCAGTACCCTCTAATACTTACCTGTGCCCCCTCTCTGTCCAGCAATGTCCAAGAGTCCCTCATTCATCCTGAGACTGTCTCTCCTGATTGGCTGAGATACAGCCTCTGCACCATTGGCTCCCGCGGCTGTCAATCAAAGTCAGTGAGCCAATCAGGAGAGAGGGTGTGGGGCCGAATGGCAGCTCCGTGTCTGAAAGGACACACAGGGTTGCAGCTTGGCTCGGGTACCCCCATAGCAAGCTGGTTGCTGTGGGGGGTACTCGATAGTAGGGAGGGGCCAGGAGCAGAAATGAGGGACCCAAGAAGAGGAGGATCCAGGCTGCTCTGTGCAAAACCAACTTCACAGAGGAGGGAAGTATAACATGTTTTTTTTTTTTTTTTTAAACGAGACTTTACAATCACTCTAAATATAAACCAGTTGTATCAGAATGAACAGGAGAAGCCTTAAGATGAACTCATTAAAGGGCCACAGGGTACGGTCCAGTTCCATAAGGAAGGTGCGTAGTGTTTGGTCAGATATTCAATTACGCTGGTCTGATTTTAAATGGTTTTAATATATGATGTGAATTTTACCTTGTTTTGAATAAACTTTTTTTGATTTTATATATGTGTGCCTAAAAAGCCCATCTTTCTCCAATACTCACAACACAAGCTTGAAGTATGTTGGATACTTGAATTACAATGTTTTTCCCCTTTTGGGTATAATATTGAATGAGATATCAATTGCTTTATTGATCAGAAATACCTATGCATGTGTTCCCCTTTAAGTTGAGACCTGCTGTTCTTCTGCAATATCCAGATTACTGCCTAGTTAGGGGTCAGCTGGAGATTATAATACTCCTGTCGAATTCTGCTGTTTATGGATGACTGTAGTGTAAATTTTTTTTGTTTATATGTATATACATTTTTCATGTGTAATATATATATATATATTATTTATTATATAGGATTTATATAGCGCCGACAGTTTACGCAGCGCTTTACAACTTGAGGGTAGACAGTACAAATACAATACACTTTAATACAGTATGAGTCATCGTTACAGCTTACAATCTAAGAGGGAGGGTCAAGAGATACTAGAGGTAATAACTGTGGGGGATGGGCTGATAGAGAAAATAAAAGTACAGTTGTTAGGTGGATGCCAGATAGGTTCCTCTGAAGAGATGTGTTTTCAGGGATCACCTGAAAGTAGACAAAGTAGGAG
Organism: Pelophylax lessonae; assembly: GCF_965119305.1. Taxonomy (NCBI): domain Eukaryota; kingdom Metazoa; phylum Chordata; class Amphibia; order Anura; family Ranidae; genus Pelophylax; species Pelophylax lessonae. Next base: position 113,841,182 of record NC_138773.1, on the reverse strand, counting down.
ATATTCGGACAGATTGGGGTAGAGCATTCCAAAGGATGGGAGAGGCTCGGGAGAAGTCCTGGAGGCGAGCATGAGAAGAGGTTACAAGAGAACAGGAGGTCCTGAGAGGAACTAAGAGAATGAGTTGGTGGGTATTTTGAGACCAGGTTATTGCTGTAGCTGGGCACCAAATTATGGATGGCTTTGTAAGTTATGGTAAGTAACTTGAATTTAATTTGTTGGTTGAGTGGCAGCCAATGGAGAGATTGACAAAGAGGAGTAGCAGACACAGAGTGGTTTTCAAGGCCTGGCAGCATCATTCATGATGGACTAAAGGGGGGATAGCCTTTTTAAAAGTAAGCCAATGAGAAGGGAGTTGCAATAATCGAGATGAGAGATAACCAGGGAGTGGATTAGAAGCTTTGTGGTATCATTGGATAGGAAGGGGCGTATCTTGGAGATGTTGTGGAGGCTGAGGCGGCAAGCTTTGGACAGTGACTGGATGTGTGGCGGAAAGGATAGTTCAGAGTCCAGGATTATACCTAGGACCTTGGCATGGGTGGACAGGTTGATAGTTGCGCCGTTGAGGTTGACAGAGAAATCAGGGGAAGAGGAACGTGGGGGAGGAAATATCATGAGCTTGGTTTTGGATAGGTTGAGTTTGAGGAATTGATGTAACATCCAGGCTGATATGTCTGTTAGTGGTCATGCATGAGGAGACTGATGGAGTGAGCTGAGGGGTGGAGAGATAGATTTGAGTGTCATCAGCGTAGAGATGATATTGAGATGATATTAAAAGCCATGGGAGGCAATCAGCTGACCCAGGGAGGAGGTGTTAATTCAGAAAATGAGTGGTCCAAGAACAGAACCTTGGGGGACCCTGACAGAGAAAGGAAGAGGAGAGGAGATAGTAGAGTTGTAGGTAGCACTGAAGGTACGTTGGGATAGGTAGGATTAGAACCAGTGAAGAGTACGGAGGCCAAGGAAGTGGAGTTTTTTGAGGAGGAGGGGGTGGTCTACTGTGTCAAAGGCAGCAGAGAGGTCCAGGAGGAGTAGTACAGAATAGTGTCCATTGGTGTTTTCTGTTAGTAGGTCGTTTGTGAGTTTAAGGAGAGCAGTTTCAGTGGAATGTTGAGGGTGAAATCCAGACTGAAGGGGATCAAGAAGATTGTTCTTAGTCAGATGGTCACTCAGTCGGTTGTATGCCGATCGTTCAAGGAGTTTGGAGGAGAAGGGAAGTAAGGAGATGGGGCATAGTTTGTGAAGATTGGTGGGGTCCAGTGAGGGCTTTTAGAGAATTAGGGAAGATGCCAGAAGTGATGGAGAGGTTGAAGATGTGAGTTAGAGAGTGTAGAATAGAGTCAGAGAGTGAGAATAGAGTCAGAGGGTGAGCGTAGCATGTGCGAGGGAGCAGGATTCAGGGGGCAGGTGGTTAGATGGGTGTTAGATAAAAGTCCAGCAACCTCATTAATACTAGCAGCTAGTAGCAGGGTGGAAGGAGGGAAGTAATGGTTGTATCTGTGGATATGGGTTGTTATATATCTGTGTATCTGTGGATATGGTGGAGATCTCCTCGCGAACTGTATCGATCAAGTGATTGGTGATCTCCTGGGCAGTGAGTGAGTTAGAGGGTGGAGTTGGTGGAGGACAGAGTAGAGAGTTAAAGGTAACGAAGAGATGATGGGGACTAGATGAGAACGTTTGGATGAGCGTGAAAAAATAGGTTTGCTTGGCAGTGAAGAGGCAGGAATAGTATTTTAGGAGGGCAGATTTATATTGGTTGAAGTCTTCCAGGGACTTAGTCTTATGCCACAGGCGCTCAAGAGTGTGGCTATGTTTTCTGAGACTTCTGGTATTGTCTGTTTGCCAGGGTTGTACGTAGCGGTCGGGGGCCGAATTCTGCTTGTAGTGAGGGGAGCGAGCTTGTCTAGGGAGGATGACAGTGAGCTGTTATAGATGGAAGTGGCTAGGTTGGGGCATGACAAGGGTGAGATATTGTCATATAGATGGTCAGTAGCAGAGTAGAGCATAGAAGGGTTAAGGCGGCGAAGGTTTCTACGGGTAACTGTTAGGCGGTTGTAGGGAGAGGAGGTGGAAGACAGGGAGAGTGCGAAATGAATAAGGTGGTGATCAGAGAGTGGGAGAGGTTTGTTGGAGAGGTTGCATTAACCTGGGTAATATGTGCAAAAAATACTTTATTAAGTGGTGCAATACAAAAAACTGATAAGTACAAAAAATAGATTAAAAACTACACATCCAAAGTATAACACATGTAGTATGAAGCCAATGAGACACGGTGACATAGGACGCCATTGGAAGTTGGCGAGACACCGCCCTGGAATCACGGACCTTCAAACATCGCTCCCTACGAGAGGACACGGGATGGGCGAACCAGCCTGAAAGCACTCTGCAAGACGCACAGAACATCACCACGTGGGGGGATTCTTCACACCGCCTGCTGTGAGAACGGCCGGACACGGGATCCAGGATTCCATTCCGGACTGACGGGAGACCAAGAGGAGGAGCTATCGGTAAGACCCATTTCTTATACCCACCACTGGACAGTTACAAAGCCATCATTTATGGGTGGACTGCCGACATATAGCCCCCTCATATCCCACAGAATTGGATCCGGACCATAAACTTATCTCACAAAGCAGGACAGGTGGTACCCCCCACAGAGAGGAATTTCTCCCCTACTCTGGGATCTTTTTCTCCCCCCCTCCTCTGGATCTTTACCCCATCCCCCTCCACTCCGTTGCTTCCCCCTACGGCCCCGAACACGCCGTGCCACAACTTGTATAACCGTTCATAGCAACTTTACATTGTCAAGAGTGACTTTCAATTTTGACTATGCCGGCCACAACAGGATCGGGCTAGGCTGTCATAGGGACTATATGAGCTTCCATAGAGTGGCCATTCAGTGCACTAATCATTTACCTCCACCTGACATCTACCCACTGGACATCTGACATAGTGGAATACTGAGTACATGTCATTCCCAGTCACCAACTGTCCACAGTTGCACACACAGCTTACAGCTAATATTTGCTTTTATTTGTGACAGAGAATCGAGGTATTACAGACCCACTTCTCATCTCTTGAGACTGCATTCAAGGCATGCTAAGGCATCTCAACTCCCAGGGATTAAAGAAGTGACAGCAGGTTTCTTCATTAACAGATCACTCCTCTCCCTCGGAATTGATGCAGACAGGGTCCCTGCGATAGGTAGAGTGCAGGTTTAGGGTGGTGCTGTCAACAGCATATACCACCTACACTGATCCAAGGGGTCGGCTTCATACTACATGTGTCATACTTTGGATGTGTAGTTTTTAATCTATTTTTTGTACTTATCAGTTTTTTGTATTGCACCACTTAATAAAGTATTTTTTGCACATATTACCCAGTGAGCCCGGTTAATGCAACCTTTCTGAGAGGGTCTTTCCCCCCCCCCTCACTTTTCTCGGTTTTCATACTCTGTGTCTGGTTGCCTGTGGTTCCCGGTTTCATTTACTGTTAGGGTATTCTTTACTTTAACTCATATGACCATATCTGGTCAGTGGATCCCACTCACTTCACAGGTTTACTTCCTTATTGTATCTTCAATTGTTTTGATTCCTAATGAATCAACTTTTTCTGTGTAGTTTGAGTGGTTGATCTAGTGTTCTTCTGTGGTGCTGTAATGTTCTGGTACCTTTGGGTACCCTAATTACTCTTTCATAAGTGTATGCGCCCCACCATTCTCTTTTGGTAAGGTGCGCATACACCTTTAAGACTGATGCTGTCATCACTGAGCGCCGGACTGGATGGCTATTTAGATCGCCGGCTCTCACTCACATGTGTTCGTTCAAACTGCTTTGTGCCTTGATGCTAACCTGTCTTGAAGCTCTCATGCTTGCAAGCATACCTCGCTGTCTGAACCACGCTGCGCTGATCCCTGTATCCCGCTACCGGATCATCCGCTCTTGCCGAACCTCTCCTCTGCTACATTGCTATTAGTGATAAGTACCCCACAGGGGAAACCTCTATAACTTTCATACTAAAGCTTACACTATCTAGCTCTGCATACTAAGGACTATTACTACATCTGCATTATCTAAGATTGCTAGCTCTTGAGCCTACTACCACCTGTTCTTGCACTGGGTTGATCTCTCTTGTATGTCCACCTGCTACTCTGTCATCTGCTACAATACATTATTGCTAAACCTATCTGCATCCCATCTGCTACTATCTTACTTTCAAGAACATTTCCTTTCAAGTGTCTGTCATCTACCATCTCTACCCAACCTGTCTCTTCAGCCTATCATCACTGTGTTACTATATACATAAGTCACTCTAGGAAACATCTTATTGAGTGTGTGTATTTACTTGCTGAATTGAGATCATCCACACATGATGAGTCATTGAGAGTTGGGAATGGTGTCTCAGCGTTTCTCTACATGACTACTGAAGTGGAATATTTCTGCAGCTGAAAATCCACATCATACATAAAACGAAGGAGCGTTACAGGTGCATAGCTGACCCCTTGCATATGTGTCTGGCCACGTGGTCTTCAGTTTTATCATGTTTGCTTTTAATTAACTGCATTTGACTTTTAATTATGGCTTTTGTTTTTGATGATACCTATGACGCAGAGATAAGGGCTACCTTTGGGAAGGATTCCACAACAGAGGAAACTGTAGTAGAAAACCATAAAATACAGTTCCGTGAACATAAGAAACTACTAATAAGATCCCTTAATAGGAGGTGGGACATTCTGTCCCTTGAGTCCTATATAGAGCAGGGGATTATCCCAAGAGGGCTAAGGGAGAGGGTGATTCCAGCCTCACACTTACAAACTGCCAGATTTTTAGAGAAATGGAAGGAGACTTGCATCCAACATGGGATTAACATCATGAGATTAATTGTGGAGGAAGAAAAGATTCAGTTGGCTGAACTTCATGATCAAATTAAACAAACAACTGAGACACTAGAGCCATTAAAAAACCTTGATGGGTTTGAACGCCAAAACGATCTTCTGAAAAAGAAATTGAAAAAGTACAAAAAAACACTTCGCACTACAAAACAATCTAAATTTCAACGTGATCTGGGTGACTGGGCAACAGGTGAAATCTTTGACCTGTCTTCACGTAATAGAAGGAGTAGATCTAGGAGAAGAGGAAGAAGCTCGAGAAGTAGATCGTGGAATGAGTCCACACTTTCAGGTAGTGAAGAGGAAGAGCGTTCGGTGTATTTTTTAGAGGGAGACCAGCCGGAGGAGAATCCACCTCTGGCTGCTCCAAAAAGTATCCTAAAAAAGACACCCAGAGGCAGGGGAGGCAGAAGAGGAAGAGAAGGGGAAGGAGAAAGAGAAAGAGTAGTAACCAGATAACAGAAAACCCGAGCAAAGAGCCGGAGATGATTCAGCATAATCCCCCGTTAAATCTCTCAACAAACACTACCTCCCCCACTATAACATAAATTACAAGAGAAACCCTAACAGAAGAAGGTGATCAGAAAGTGATCAACCTATCTGAATTTCCACTGAAGGCTAGACATGTTAAATTATTACAAAGAGGCCTCTCCTTTTCCCCAACCGAAGGTATGGACCATTTCGAAGTCTACAAAGACATCTGTCTGTACCTAAGAAAGGTTTACTACAAACTACTGTACTCGGTCGATGGGACAACGACAGGCAGTGATAATACCCTAAATCCAGCTGACCTGGAAGCACTTGAAATCTTAAATTCCCTACTTGAGGAATCTTAATCCGGAGATGACCTATCCCAGGAAAGTCCACAGGGTCTCAGAAGAGCGAATATTATCATCCGCTCAACCGCTATGCCAAAATTTAGTAGCAACAAGTGGCTGGGTATGTTCCTTACACTACTGTAGTGGAGGAAGACCTGGGACTGGTCACCTCCGGACAATCTTTCGAGCGAGGAAAGGGTGGCCCTTAAAGAACTTAGACAAGCCACCAACCTCGTGATTAAAAAGAGTGACAAAGGTGGGAATGTAGTCCTACTTTCTGAGGCAATGTATGAAGGTGAAGTAAGGAGATTACTTTCAGATATACAAACATATAAAAAAGTTCGTCAAAACCCCTTCCCAAGCTTAGTAAAAAAACTAAATGAAAAATTGGACTTTGCTAGAGAAGCCAATCTAATCACAGGAAAAGAAAAAACGTATTTAAACATCTCTGACTACAATATTCCCACCTTTTATGCTATCCCTAAAATCCACAAAAACCCACTAGAACCACCAGGGAGACCGATTGTGTCGGCAGTCGGAGGTTCACTTGAAAGGGTGGGAAAATATCTTGACTCCCTGATAAAGGAACTGGTCTGTGATCTACCCTCCTATGTCAGGGACACTGGAGACGTGCTGAATAAGATTCAGGATCTACAGTTTGAGGGAGAAGTGCTCCTAGTGGGCATAGATGTAGAATCCCTCTACACATCTATTCCCAATAATTGGGGCATCCTGGCCGTCTATCGTTTTTTGGAAAAGAAGTTTCCCCTTAATGGAGCACAGAACGAATTTCTGGTAGAAATTCTAGACTTCGCGCTGTGTAATAACTTCTTCCAATTTCTCGGCCAATATTTCCAACAGATGAGAGGCACGGCTATGGGAGCACCCTGGGCCCCCTCCTATGCTTGCCTCCACCTTGGACTCTGGGAGGAGGAGGCAGTATGCACCTCGTCTATGTACCACAGCCATGCCTTGACTTGGCTGAGGTACATAGACGACGTGTTCATGGTCTGGAGGGGCACGAAGTCACAACTTGAAGCGTTCTTGGAAGAACTCAATACAAACAGCCGTACTATACATTTAACGTATACAGTTGACCAAAACCAGATCTCATTTCTGGACCTAAATATCCTCTTAGAAAATGGAAAATTAACAACATCCACGTTTAGGAAAAAGACAGCAGCTAACACCTTATTGAGGGCTGACAGTTCCCACCCTGAACTTCTAAAGAGGGGTATCCCAGTGGGACAGTTTGTCAGATTAAAAAGAAACTGTTCAAAATATAGCGACTACCTTTCCGAGGCCCAAAAACTCTATACCAGATTTAGGGAGCGAGGATACTCCCATTGTACCCTCCGCAAGGCCAAAAGGAAGGCAGGATTGAAAACCAGGGAACAGCTTCTTACCCCCCATATAGCCACACCCATCGATCAAAATACCGTAGCTTTACCTCGTTTAATCACAAGGTTTGGCAATCAGTGGCAGGAAATCCGGGAAATATTAGAAAGACACTGGCATGTTCTTCAAAAGACTGACAGATTGAAAGATATTGTCGGCTCTAGACCTTTAATGGTCGCAAAAAGGGCCAAAAATCTGGGGGATTATCTTGTACACTCAGAATTCAATAAAAATAACTCACAGAGAAGCTGGCTTACTGATCTCCCAAGATTAAAGGGAATGTTTCCCTGCGGCCATTGCCACATCTGTCAGTATGTTGAAAAAACGAATGTTTTCACAGATGCGCTTGGCTCTAAAGAATACAATATAACATCTTTTATTAATTGCAGTACATCACGTCTACTTTACGAAATTACTTGTCCCTGCAACAAGATCTATGTCGGCAAGACAAAGAGGCTGTTACGCATCAGAATAGGTGAACATTTAAAAAGTATTAGGCTAAAAGAAGAAACACCTATTGCCCAACACTTTATTGAGAAACATGGAGGAGATCCAAAAGGTCTTAAGGTTAAAGGCTTCTGGGCGCTGAATATCTCAGCACGACGTGGCGACTTTGACAAAATACTTCTACGCCAAGAAAAAGCTTGGATTTTCAGGCTTTGCGCTATGGTACCCTTAGGACTGAATAATGAACTCAGTCTCAAGATCTTCCTTGACCCTCAAATATGTCACTTCCCCTCCTAAATCACCCTTAGCCTCTTGATAGGAACCTCCATTTCTGGACCCCCCCCAAAATGGAACCCAATCAGGGCATTCTAATTGAGAAGCCCCCCTTGATAATTGCTAATTCTAAAGATTATCATATTATTTTAGGTAACCTCTTCTAGGGGGACCTCGGTCCTTCTATTCCTTTTCAAAACATTGAAAAAATTAAAATATTAAAAATGAAAAATGTAAATATCTGTATTTTGGTATCTCAAAGACTAAGGTACCGCATTTCCTCATAGTTTGGGCCCTTTAGAGGTCCTTTATTCCATTTTAGCCACCACACTGTACCACTTTCGGAACATCCCCCTTAATGTAGTGTGGCTTTAGGTAGCATGGAATGACGACAGTATCAGGCTGTATACAACTTTAGCAGTCTGGGGTTTCTCGGAAGAATGCTGTTGAGCTGGAAAACATGGCCCTCGACACCGCCGTTTAACAATAACAACAAATACCGGCCCCCACCTATAACACCCCAAAAAACTCCCCCCAAAAAATACATACCCCCCTCTTGTCTAAAAGAAACTGAATCCTTCCTCTATGCTGCCAGGATCTCTGCGATTCAGCATTAAGCCCTGATTGGCTTTATGCAACCTTTTTTTCATTGGTATTGCATCTCACTCTATTTTTCAAATGCCATCCCTCCACAGATAATGAAATAATTGATTTTTATGCTATACTCATTTTGATTTTATCAAGAGTAAGGTTGCTATGCTATAATTTTAATTTAGCTCTAAATAGAGTATGATCACTGTGATACACTGTGTACACCACTAGATGGCCCCCATATAGCAATATTAATAGCCGTGACAAATTACGTCTAATTAAGATGCCGGCTATTTAAACAATGAACACATTACGCTATTACGTTCTGAAGAAGCGTGCGTGAGCACGCAAAACGCGTCAACGTCAGACGCCAGCACTCTACCGGCCCTGCAGGAGGCCCTCTGTCTCTGTGTGGACCAATGAGACACGGTGACGTAGGACGCCACGGGAAGTTGGCGAGACACCGCTCCGGAATCACAGACCTTCAAACATCGCTCACTACGAGAGGACACGGGATGGGCGAACCAGCCTGAAAGCACTCTGCAAGACGCACAGAACATCACCACATGGGGGGATTCTTCACACCGCCTGCTGTGAGAAAGGCCGGACACGGGATCCAGGATTCCATTCCGGACTGACGGGAGACCAAGAGGAGGAGCTGTCGGTAAGACCCATTTCTTATACCCACCACTGGACAGTTACAAAGCCATCATTTATGGGTGGACTGCCGACATATAGCCCCCTCATATCCCAAAGAATTGGATCCGGACCATAAACTTATCTCACGAAGCAGGACAGGTGGTACCCCCCACAGAGAGGAATTTCTCCCCTACTCGGGGATCTTTTTCTCCCCCCCCTCCTCTGGAACTTTACCCCATCCCCCTCCACTCCGTTGCTTCCCCCTACAGCCCCGAACATGCCGTGCCACAACTGGTATAACCGTTCATAGCAACTTTACATTGTCAAGAGTGACTTTCAATTTCCACTATGCCGGCCAAAACAGGATCGGGCTAGACTGTCATAGGGACTATATGAGCTTCCATAGAGTGGCCATTCAGTGCACTAATCATTTCCCTCCACCTGACATTTACCCACTGGACATCTGACATAGTGGAATACTGAGTACATGTCATTCCCAGTCACCAACTGTCCACAGTTGCACACACAGCTTACAGCTAATATTTGCCTTTATTTGTGACAGAGAATCGAGGTATTACAGACCCACTTCTCATCTCTTGAGACTGCATTCAAGGCATGCTAAGGCATCTCAACTCCCAGGGATTGAAGAAGTGACCGCAGGTTTCTTCATTAACAGATCACTCCTCTCCCTCGGAATTGATGCAGACAGGGTCCCTGCGATAAGTAGAGTGCAGGTTTAGGGTGGTGCTGTCAACAGCATATACCACCTACACTGATCCAAGGGGTCGGCTTCATACTACATGTGTCATACTTTGGATGTGTAGTTTTTAATCTATTTTTTGTACTTATCAGTTTTTTGTATTGCACCACTTAATAAAGTATTTTTTGCACATATTACCCAGTGAGCCCGGTTAATGCAACCTTTCTGAGAGGGTCTTTCCCCCCTCACTTTTCTCGGTTTTCATACTCTGTGTCTGGTTGCCTGTGGTTCCCGGTTTCATTTACCGTTAGGGTATTCTTTACTTTAACTCATATGACCATATCTGGTCAGTGGATCCCACTCACTTCACAGGTTTTACTTCCTTATTGTTTGTTGGAGAGGTTGCATGAAGTGCATAGATAGGAGAAGACAAGGTCAAGGGTGTTGCCAGTGGAGTGTGTAGGAGCCTGTATCCATTGTTTCAGGTCAAGAGATGAGGTTAGACTGAGAAGTTTAGAAGCAGTATTAGTATTAGCATTAACAGGGATGTTGAAGTCACCAAGAATGATTGTGGGAATTTCAGAAGAGAGAAAGTAGGGTAGCCAGGCAGAGAAGTCATCAAGGAAGGTTGATACCAGTCCAGGGGCGGGTAGATGACAGCGATTCTTAAAGAAACAGGAGAAAATAGACAAATGCAATGCTCCTCAAAAGAGGATAATGTCAGAGAGGGAGGTGGGTTAAGTACCTGATAGGTGCTGTATGGGGCTAGGATTCCCACTCCACCTCCCTTCCATCCACCTGGTCTAGGGGAGTGAGTCCAGAGAAGGCCACCATGGGAGAGGGAAGCAGGAGAAGTAGTATCAGAATTATGAAGCCAGGTTTCGGTGATGGCGAGTGGGTTAAAGGCATTTGTGATGAAGAGGTCATGGTGGGAGGTGAGTTTGTTACAGACAGAGTGGGCATTCCAGAGGGCACAGGAGAAGGGGAGGCTGGTATTGGGAAGAAGAGGAATAGAGACTAGGTTCTGTGGGTTGCAGCTTCTGGCAGAGGGTGTAGGGTGGTGGGAGCGTAGTGAAAAGCCAAATGAAGGCCCTTGGTTTGGGGATATGTCACCACAGGCAAAGAGAAGGGTGAGGGAGATTATGTGGGATTGTGATTTATATGAAGGGACATGTAAAATTAGCAAGAGTTGGTAGGAGCAGTAATAGGGAGAGGACAGAATACGGGGTGATATATATATAAAGCTGTGGGGTGGAGAAGAGGGGTGAAGGTGAGTGAGTTTGAGAAGAGAGGACACATCTGTCAGCAGGAGTGGTACAGAGTGGAGTGCATGTTACAGAGTGTAAAAAGAGCTGAATAGAGAGACAGGGTCATCTGCAGCCTGTTTGTTGCTTGTTGGTGCAGTTTGCTGTGTATATTCGCCTTGTGCAATCGCTGAAGTGCAGAGCTTGAAGTGCATAGCACTTGTAGAAAGAATTACTTTGAGAAAGAATCCTTAAGGAAAGATGCCCTGCAACGTGCTCCCCCAGCAAATTAAGGGTGCACTAAATTTATACTGGTATAAGAGTGGGGGGGGGTGGAAATTGGTTAATTAATCATAAGTGAATATAAGGATGCCTAACAGAGTGGATCTTTCACTTCTAATGTCAGACTAGTAAGGGGCAAGAATGACTATAAAGATAAGGCCTACTCGTAAAGCATTATTAGACACCTCAGAACAACAAAAACATCATGATAATGCACACAGGGCAACAGATGAAAAAAGGGAACATACCAAAAATCACAGATACACAGAGAGAGTAAACAGGTTCCAGTTGCAGTTAAGGGTGGATGTCTTTTAACAGCTTACACATACCAAAAAACACAGATATACAGAGAAAGTAAACAGGTTCCAGTTCAGTTAAGGACGGATGTCTTTTAGCAACTTACACATACCAAAAAGCACAGATACACAGAAAGAGTAAACAGGTTCCAGCTGCAGTTAAGGGTGGATGGCTTTTAGCAGCTTACACATACCTGTGGAAGGACAGAGAACTGATGTTCAGATAAAGCAGAGCTTGAAGTGCACATCACTTGTAGAAATAAATAATTAGAGAAAGAAGCCTTAAGGAACGATGCCCTGCAATGTGTTCCCCCAGCAATGTGCTGACCCCATATGTATAGATACAATATCTCACAAAAGTGAATACACCCCTCACATTTCTGTAAATATTTTATTATATCTTTTTTTCGTGACAAGACTGATGTAATGACACTTTGCTACAATTTAAAGTAGTGAGTGTACAGCTTGTATAACAGTGAAATTTGGTGTCCCCTCAAAATAACAACACACAGCCATTAAAGTCTAAACCACTGCCAATAAAAGTGAGTAAACCCCTAAGGGAAAATGTCTGTGACTCGTTAGTGTTGCAAGGTCTCAAGTGTGAATGGGGAGCAGGTGTGTTAAATTTGGCGTTATCACTCTCACTCTCTCATACTGGTCACTGGAAGTTCAACATGGCACCTCATGGCAAAGAAGTCTCTGAGAATCTGAAAAAAAGAATTGTTGCTTTACATAAAGATGGCCTAGGCTATAAGAAGATTGCCAAGACCCTAAAACTGAGCTGCAGCATGGTGACCAAGACCATACAGCAGTTTAACAGGACAGGTTCCACTCAGGACAGGCCTCGCCATGGTCGACCAAAGAAGTTGAGTACACGTGCTCAGCCTCATATCCAGAGGTTGTCTTTGGGAAATAGATGTATGAGAGCTGCCAGCATTGCTGCAGGGGTTGAAGGGGTGGAGGGTCAGCCTTTCAGTATTCAAACCATACACCATACACTGCATCAAATTGGTCTGTATGGCTGTCATTCCAGAAGGAAGCCTCTTCTAAAGATGATGCACAAGAAAGCCTGCAAACAGCTTTTTGAAGACAATCAGACTAAGGACATTGATTACTGGAACCATATCCTGTGGTCTGATGAGACCAAGATAAAATTGCTTGGTTCAGATGGTGTCAAGCATGTGTGGCAGCAATCAGGTGAGGAGTACCAAGACAAGTGTGTCTTGCCTACAGTCAAGCATGGTGGTGGAAGTGTCATAGTCTGGGGCTGCATGAGTGCTGCCAGCATTGGGGAGCTACAGTTTATTGGGGAAACATGAATGCCAACATGTACTGTGACATACTGAAGCAGAGCATATCCCTTCCCTTTGGAGACTGGGCTGCAGGGCAGTATTACAACATGATAACGACCCCAAACACACCTCCAAGATGACCACTACCTTGCTAAAGAAGCCGACGGTAAAGATGATGGACTGGCCAAGCATTAATCCAGACCTAAACCCTATTGAGCATCTGCGGGGCTTCTTTAAACGGAAGGTGGAGGAGCACAAGGTCTCTAATGATGTCATCATGGAGGAGTGGAAGAGGACTCCAGTGGCAACCTGTGAAGCTCTGGTGAACTCCATGCCCAAGAGGGTTAGGGCAGTGCTGGAAAATAATGGTGGCCACACAAAATCTTGTCCTGTTATTCACTATTGTTGCCAGCAGTTTAGACGTTGATGTATTTTGAGGGGACAGCAAATTTACACAATTATACAAGCTGTACACTCTATAAAGTATATATCTGAGAATACAGAGTTCTCGCCTAGGCGAGACAGATGAGGGCTTGGAAAGACCAAAATTGGGACTTTGCCAGTACCAGTAGACATTAAATAGTAACTAGAGAGTTTAAAATTAATAGAATTTTATTGCATAGAATATAAAAATCATCCGCGTAACATCTGCTAGATGAATAGTATAGAGAATACATAGAACAAACAAAGAAAAAAGTATAGACACTTAAACACTACATATGATGAATGGAATACATCACAAAAATGATGAGTACAATAGTGCATACATGACCATATATAGATGATATATAAATGGCTACTCAGGGTGGACACTCCTGATTGTATCCACTCGAGCAGTGCCCGTATGTATTCCATTCATCATATGTAGTGTTTAAGTGTCTATACTTTTTTCTTTGTTTGTTCTATGTATTCTCTATACTATTCATCCAGCAGATGTTACGCGGATGATTATTATATTCTATGCAATAAAATTCTATTAATTTTAAACTCTCTAGTTACTATTTAATGTCTACTGGTACCGGCAAAGTCCCAATTTTGGTCTTTCCAAGCCCTCATCTGTCTCGCCTAGGCGAGAACTCTGTATTCTCAGAGATATACTTTATAAAGTAATTTAGGGACGGTGGTACTATTGTGCTAATTTTTCCAGTACACCCTTATATTCCCCTGACACACCTTAATCTTTTATCAAGCTGTACACTCACTACTTTACATTGTAGCAAAGTGTAATTTCTTCAGGGATGTCACATAAAAACATATAATAAAATATTTACAAAAATTGTGTATACTCACTTTTGTGAGATACTGTATATATATATATATATATATATATATATATATATTTTTTTTTTTTTTGTATTCATCACTGTTCAGATATGGTTATGGTTAGTAGCGCTGCCTAGAATTTTCCAGTGCCCTTGCTGAAAAAGAAGACTACTGATACTCTGTACTCTAGAGTGATGAGACCAAGATATATGCTTTTGGAACTGATGGCTTCAAAACTGTATGGCGTTGCAGAGGTGAGAAGTACAAAGAGAAATGCATGGTGCCTACAGTGAAGTATGGTGGTGGCAGTGTCCTTCTATGGGACTGCATGAGTGCTGCTGGTGTTGGGGAGCTGCATTAAAGGAGTTGTAAAGTCAGGAAGGTTGTTTACCTTAATGCATTCTATGCATTAAGATAAAAAGCCTTCTGTGTGTAGCAGCACCCCAAGCACCCCTAATTCTTACCTGTGCCCCCTCTCTGTCCAGAGATGTCCACGAGTTCCTCGGCCATCCTGGGACTCTCCCTCCTGATTGGATGAGATACAGCTGTGGAGCCATTTGCTCCAGCGATTGTCAATCAAAGTCAGTGAGCCAATCAGGAGAGATAGGGGCGGGGCTGAATGGCAGCCCTGTGTCTAAATACACACACGGAGCTGAAGCTTGGCTAGAGTGCCCCCATAGAAAGCTGCTTGCTGTGGGGGCACTTGATAGGAGGAAGGGGCCAGGAGCAGGAACTAGGGACCCAAAAAGAGGAGGATGCTGGCTGCTTTACGCAAAACTAACAACACAAAGGAGGTAAGTATAACATGTTTGTTATATTTTTTTTCTTTTTTTTTAAACAAGACTTTACAATCACTTTAAATTGATTGTATCATGAATTCACTATATTAGTCTATATTAAAAGAGAAGATGTTACCATCACTCTGTGCCTTTGGTCATCGTGCACTTTTCCAACATGACAATGATCCAAAACACACATCTAAGGCCAATGCTGCATTTCTGAAGAAGAACAGGGTAAAATGGATTCAGTGGCCAAGTACTCTTATGTCTCCTGATCTAAACCCAATGGAACACCTATGGGGAATTCTGAAAAGACAAGTCGAGCCTCACTCTCCATCCAGCATTCGGGCTCTAGAGGTTGTTCTCGAAGAATGGAAAAAGATAGATGTTGCAATATGTTGCCAAATACTAGATGTAGTAGTTTTTGTTGTGGGGTAGATTCATTTTTACATCAACTAATTTGAGTGAAACTGAAGATTTTGTAAATTGTTCATGTGTTCATTAGGATATTAATAAAATCTTACTTTTTAAAAGGCGTGTGCTCATTTATGCTGAGCATTATTGTTAAGAGACATTGTGCTTTGAGCTTTTTGTCCTTCTCTATCCACTCATCTGAAGGGTGTTCTGGCTTGACTTCATTATACATTTCTATGTAATTTCTCCCATTAGCAGCATTTTCATCTTGAATTTCTAAGACTGATAGTTCTGGTTTGTCAGATTTGTAAATTAAAGCTTTGTTGCAGTTGTGTTACTAGTCATTTTCTTTTATTCTGTTGCAGTCTTCTTTCTGTTGCTACATCTGGCACTTATTTGCTGTAGCTGGTTATGACTGGGATATGACTGCATTCACAGCTTTTCTCTCTGCTGTGCCTGAGCCCATAACCTGTTAGAAATTATGTATAATGCCCTACAGAACAGTGCACAGTCCACATGGGCTTTGCTGCTTAACTACAGACAGGAAGCAGGAACTTTATTAAGAGAAAAGACATAGAGGATATCATAGATGCAGCTACAAACTTGTAAACACTACCATCTACTGGTTGAAGACTGTATATCTACTAAAAACACAGGCAAAAAGAACAACCGACAAAATATAACAGAAATATAAGTTCTTCCCCCACTCTATAGAAAACAAAACAAAATGTCTGAAGTAAAACCTTAAAGGATAAGTTCTCCTTTTGGGAGCCTGTTACATCCATATTTGGGATTGTAATATGTAATATCCTTCAGGTCTGCCCCCCTTAAACCCCCTCCCCCACCCTTTCCACCACGACAAAGCTCCACCTGCACAGCCACGGCATTCATTCACAGCGATCTGTAAATTAATGAACTGCAGGTCTTCTACCAAGGCAGTGAGAGCCCTTGTAGTTCACTGACATATCCTCCAGCTTTGTAACTGTCTGCCCCTTTGGAGGTAAGGGCAGGCAAGCTGGAGGCAGTGTCTGCGGGAGCCTTACATTGCACCCACAATTTTGTAAACATGGGTGCAATGCTCGGCAGACATATCATAAAAATATAATAAATGCACATTTTTTTTTACTGAAAAGATATTTGCATTTATTTCGTTTTTTTTTTTAAAGGTGAACTTAGCATTTAATACTTTGATGGTCATAGGTCATTGAAACATAGATGGCCAGACCAAATATTTTAGCATTATCACACACTGGTTAATTTGATAATACCTCTGTAACTAATTTGCCTACCTAACTATTTTTTACTTTTTCTTAAAGGAAATATAATGTTTTCTTTTGGTACATCGTTTTCAAAATTTCCAGTTAGTTCCATATGAAAAAATAGATTAATATTTCCTCATCCTGGGGCATTGAATGAAGATCATATACTGTATCTACAGCTTGCTGGTGGTAAATAATTGAGGATATTTTTCAAACAACGTTAGTTGCATACCTAAAAACTGGGTGTATACCTGTTTAAGTTAGAACTGTTAATTAATCACTTCCCACTAATTTTGCAGATCCTGAGAAAATTAACATTTTAAAGGCATTATATAATAAACATTTTTTTTTTAAAGATTGCAAATATAATGCGCAGGGTTTCCCTTTCTATATATGCAGTAGTCCCCTATTGTGTTTCTGAAACCCATTCCTCACTGTAAATGAGTGTCTCTGTGAAGGGCAACTTCCCATAAACTCAAGCAATAAGTAGGTGACAGAATGGTCTATCCTGAATTAAAGTGATGGGAGTTCTTGCAGTTACATGCACATGGATATTTTTTAATTTCCAGACTGCAAACAATATTGTGGACATTTTTACCTGGTCAGTTGTAGAAACTCCCTACAAATATAATAAAATAAATTAAAAGTGAACCTGTATTTCAGTAAAGTATGATAAAAATGACAAAACAGACCAATACTACTGTGCAGTTTTGAAAAGTGAAAGTGTTTATGTAGATAATTCTTTTTTTTTTTAGTTTTGGATAGAATATAAAATTTGTCCAGTTACACAACAGAAACTGAGAGGAAAACTCTGAACATGAGAGGAAATCTCCCAAATTGAGGGGATTCCCCTTAGACAATTGTACCCAAGTCAGGTATACACATTGGAATATTTCCCCTTTCCACTTGTTCTGAGAACATTCCTAAAATTCTGAATTCACATCACTCAGTTTTGGTGACAAGGGTAACCAATACAAACAGAGGGGTGAATCTCCTCGAGTGAGGACATAGGATGCAAGACTTGTAAAAACAGTGACAGAATGCTCAACTTTTCCCCAAACTATCCAAAATAGCGTCCTATCCTAAGAAAGGAAAAACCAAGCATCCTTTCTTTAAAAGAAACAGGGATCATGTGTCCCTGATTACTAACAAAAGATGAAAACACCCATCAGCAGACATGTACCATCAATTACCAAATACAATCAATTTGATATTAAATCCATTGGCTTCTATGCACTAGAACATGTCCCCGCACATAAGCAGGATGGGGGGGGGGGGGGAGACATAGATTGGAGATTACAAATCAAGACCCAGTGGATATATTCCTCACAGGCTACCAATTATCCTGGATTGAAGGAATGAAGGAATTAGCTATAAATTATTCCTGTAAATATTAACCCAAGACTGTATTTGTTTAGGAGATTAGGAGATGTCAGTTTTTTACCACCTCCCTTCCTTATCTATTTGAGTACAGACTGTCTATTCTATCTTGAGTATCCCTGCTATATCTTGCACACTTATGTAACATGTTTGTATTTATCTTTTGGGAATCTATGAGTAATGTTGCAGCATATATGTAATTTGGTTGGTTTTTGAAATGTCTTTATGTATTTCTTTACTATATGTCCCCATAGTTTAGATTAAGCCATGCGGATTTTCCATGCACAGTTTCAACATAAATATTAGACAGTATTCAATAAGGGTTTTCTCCCCATTATTTTTTCATAGGGTCTGTCACGGGGGATTGGGCGCATGGTGGTGGGAACTGTCTATGTGACCATGGGTTCCCGTATGGATGCCCGAGGTGCTCGTGGAAGCCTCCAGATTGAGTGTTGCATGTCAGAACCTGCACTTTGGCAGGTTCGTGACTAGTCACCGCTCTGATGGTGGTGACCTGTGCGCCATCCCTCCGGGGGTGTTATGTGTGTGTGGGGGCGGGTCCCCCGTGTCTGTACAAGTGCACGCCCCATCAGGCTTGACATCTTCTCCTCCTCAACAAACATCTTCTCCTCCTCAACCCGCCCCCCTGTCATTAAAGGGATGGGTGGCCGTGGACACGTCTTGTCACCACACCCACATGGGAGAGCCCTTAGGTTGAGGATGATGCATGCAGCGGACTGTCCCCGCACTGCACATGCGCAATTCCCCGCTTTGTGTCCGCATCTTGTTTTGACGTCTGACGTCAGCGAGGTGAAAGGAGTATAAAGAGGTCCACCCACATCCGGCCTGTTTGCTGGAGTACCTGCAGGTATCTATATGAATGGATCTTTGAGTGAATGAGAGGGTGGGTATTTCAATTTGTGTGATACTTGATCTGGTAATTTATTTCCCATATCATCTGCCTTCGTTCTCTTTATATAGACTTGGAAGGGCTAAAGGATCACTAATGCCACAGTGTTTGGTGGACTTTGAGAGTTTATTAACCACTTCAATACAGGGCACTTATACCCCCTTCCTGCCCAGGCCAATTTTCAGCTTTTAGCGCTGTTGCATTTTGAATGACAATTGCGCAGTCATGCAACACTGTACCTAAACCAAATTTATGTCATTTTCCCCCACAAATAGAGCTTTCTTTTGGTGGTATTTGATCACCGCAAGGTTTTTTCTTTTTTGCTAAACAAATCAAAATATATCCCCGAAAAGTTTGAAAAAAATAATTTTTTTTGTTTATGTTATACAATTCTGTAAATAAATAAGTTTTTTCTTGCACTGATGAGCACTGATGAGACTTCACTGACAGGCACTGATGAGGAGGCACTGATGGGGTGGCACTGATGGGTGGCACTGATAGGCAGCACTGATAGGCGGCACTGATAGGCACTGATATGTGGCACTGATAGGTAGCACTGATATGCAGCATTGGTGGGCACTGATAGGCGGCATTGATGGGCACTGATAGGCGGCACTGATGGGCACTGATCAGCACTGACGGGCGGCACTGATGGGCACTAATGGGCACTGTTAGGCGGCACTGGTGGGCAATATTGGGCACTGGTGGGCGTCACTGATAGATGGCAATGATGGGCACTGTGAGGCAGCACTGATGGGGAGGGCACTGGTGGGCAGCACTGATGGGGAGGGCAATGGGGGAATTCCTGAGCCCTGATTGCCATCCCTGGTTGCCATAGTGGGCATCCCTTGGGTTCCTGGTGGTTCTAGTGGCAGCAGAGCACATTATCCTGCCGCACAGGATAATTTATCCTCCTAAAGGACGTGGACCGCACAGAGTGACTCACCATTGGAACGCAAGCCGGATTTACCTCCGCTCGCCACTTTGCATGGTTTTACTGACTGTCACGGACATAACCGCAATAGGTCCTTGCTGGATTTTGCTGAATCGCTGTTTACTTTATATTTTTATGGGGATAAAACCCCTTGACAAACAATATCACACTATCTGGAACCTTTTTATCTTGTTTTCCATTTTAACATCATGAGCTGCCCTATGGAATGGTGAGGAACAAAACCACCATCGGCACAGGAGGATCTTAAAGGGAACTTGCCAATAAGCGTGATTGGTCTCAATATTGTAAGGTATATGAGACCCACTACATTTGGTAAGTTACCCATTTTATAAATTGCTACACGGGAAGAAGGCACCTAGCACCTGCACTCTATCAGTCACTATTTGAATTTTTCTAGAGCACCGCCACAGTTCCCAGAAAAGGGAACAATCACGGAACTTTGCTTTTCATAATAATTTTTTTATATATTTTTTTTATATTTTCTATATATATATTTTTGCAATACAAGATGGGCTTTTATTAATCAATTTCATTTATGGATTAATATAAATATGGATATTTGATTGGCATAAAATATTTGCACATTTGCACTTTATATTTGTGAATTTACACATTTTAAGTATATATAATTGCACAGATTTTATAGATAGATGTTTGTTTGTATAATAGTATTATGGTACCAACATCCCTAATAATAATGCAAAAAAACAAGGAGTTAAGTGAAAGCCCTGGTGTGAGGGTCGAACACAGACACCTTGTTTAAAGTGATGAAGGTCTAGAAATGATGAAGAAAAGGAATGAAAATAGTGAATTTAGGCAGAAAAAAGGACAATGGGGAAAAGTTGAAAGAGAAAGGGAAAGTAAGAGAACTGAAAGAAAAATGGTAGAGGGGAAAGAAGGAAAAAGAGGGAGGGAGTGAAGGGAAAGGGGGAAATAGAAAAAAGGAAGGAGAGAGGAGGGAGAAGGGGGGGGGGGGAAGGGAAAAAAAAAAAAAAAAAAAAGGGGAAAGGGGAGGAGAGGAAAAGAAAAGAGAAGCAGAGGGTTGGATGGGGAGGGAAAGGGGGAAATAGGAAGGAAAGTTAGTAGAGGGCTAGTGGGATTTTAACGGTACTTAAATCAACGATGGAAAAACCACCATGTATAAAAATATATAAATTTTATTGTTCCATTAAAAATTACATACAAGGAGAAGAGAAAAAGATTATTGTAAAATAAAAAATTGTACAGAATAGATTACCATCATAGTCATATCAATTACATACAGTTCTGAACATTGCAGGCAGTATCGATGTTATGCAAGCTCCGATAACCCCAAAACAGGGTACCGGGCCTTAACCCAACATGTTTCGCGGGTTTCAACACTCCGCTTCTTCAGGGGTGTAAAATTGTACACTATATTGGTTGCCTTAGAGTTCCTGTGCAATAGAAATATGTTATGAGAACATTGTAATCAACAGTTGTATGCAGAGGGGTTGTTTGCATGCACAAACACATACAGGTCCAGGGTTCCCACCACCAAAACACATGCAGGGGTATCCACCCAGTAAACGCCTCACCCACGGATGTGGAGGGGGTCATTGGGGTAGCGTGATTTTAATAATAAAGGTTATGTGTGACAATGTCACAATACCTGTATGTGATAGTATCAGTATCTGGTAGGTCATAGAATGCCCATGAGGTTGTATGGCCAGACAAAGTGGCACTTCTTTCTGTTGAGCATAAAAATATTTATGTAATGCCGTAGCCAAGGGGGGGCTCTAAGCCTTTAAGGACACACAGTTCCATTAAGATTAAAGCTTACCAAACTTGAGTTGGAAGTATGCAAGTGTATCTATAAATACATCATGATGTTCCAAGTAGTTCTTTTTTGGCTCCAAGTTTGCATATAAGCAATTATGGAGGGATGTATGGGTGTTCCGGATAAAGGCTCCCTTTAAGGAGGTAAGAGGCACTTGAATGCCTGTATAGTAAAAAACAGATTGTATATAGATTAGGAGAGCATGAATCTAGGCATATGCAAGTCTGTCATATCCAAAGAATGGCTCCCAGCGCTTACCTCGTGTCTGGTCTGCTAGTGTATACCCCGGCATCTGCAAGGGAATTGTTTGCCCGCCACCTTATGAACATCCCCTCAACCCGGCGTGTATGCGCACTTCCGGGCGGAAGTGACGACATCGCGTCGGGTCAGGTCTCTAACGGCGCTCGCCAATGCGCAGGCGCGCGCCGTGCTGCGTAATCCACAACCGCAAAAGCAGCTGTACGCAGCCACATGATCAGACATGGGCGGGGACATTGCCCCGTAAGTCTGTCAGTCCAGAGACCACACATCCGTTGGGAGTGCTGAGTGATATCGCCCCTCCTCTCTCCTTCCTTTTTTCTATTTCCCCCTTTCCCTTCACTCCCTCCCTCTTTTTCCTTCTTTCCCCTCTACCATTTTTCTTTCAGTTCTCTTACTTTCCCTTTCTCTTTCAACTTTTCCCCATTGTCCTTTTTTCTGCCTAAATTCACTATTTTCATTCCTTTTCTTCATCATTTCTAGACCTTCATCACTTTAAACAAGGTGTCTGTGTTCGACCCTCACACCAGGGCTTTCACTTAACTCCTTGTTTTTTTGCAATTGCACAGATTTATGTTTACATTTATATTTATAATTATATAATTTTAGAAAGCGCTGTAGATAGCCCTATTTTAGGCCTATTTTTTCCTTATAGACAAGTATGTTTGGAAAATTTCCAAACCTCATCCGTCAAGGACAATTCTTTGTAGATCTAAACACCAAGGGGGTCTTGATTTACCAGATCTGAAATTATATTTTGTGGCTGTAGTTCTGAAAAAGGATTGCAGAACGGTCTTTTCAATGCCATAGTAAACTATGGATCAAACTAGCATATGATCTCAGCCAAACCTTGTTGCATCTGCTCCCTTGGATTCCGAGACAATTTTGAGACCTTTTAACTACTTCTTCCCCTCTAACCTATTTGTCTTTAGCTATTTGGGACTCCTAAATAAATCTCACAGAGCCTATAACTCACCTTTGCTGCCCTAGTTGGGACACACCTACTTTTACCCAGGCCGAATAGGCACTGTCTTTCCCACATGGACCAAATCCTCACAATTACTCTAACATCAAGTGCTACAGAACAGGGATTTTATTCCACTACTGAACCTCAAACTGCCCTCTACAATCACCAAGCTAGATGAGTAGCACTTCTTGCAATTATCTCAGTTCAAACGCTCACTACCAAAACCTTTTTGATCATACAAAGATCTCAACCCTATAAAGCACATATTCGCTTCAAAACAAGGAATCTCTAAGGGTATATCCCAAATCTATGCTGTTGCTCTTCAAGAGTTAGAGTGGGCCAGATACCCTCACTACTTAGCTGCTTGGGGAATGGATTTGTGACACACGCTCACGGATGTTCAACAAGACAAAATACTCCACTTAGCTCATGTATCATAACTCTCTTCCAGAACTACCGATATGAACTTATGCTATCACGCTGGCATTACTCCCCAGCTCACTTACATCTATTATAGCCTGACTATCAGTCTTCCTGCTGGAGAGGATATGGTATAGAGGCCACTTGTGCTCTATGCTCATATTTGGTGGTCGTATCCTATTCTACACCCATATTGGGCATAAATTATATCTCCCATCCTACACATATCTGGTGTCTCAATACCTTATAACCCATGGGTAACGTTTTTGATTGCTCCTAAGAAACTATCAATGCTTATGAGCGATCTTTTGTTCCCCACCTGTTAAATGCAGCCAAGTGTCTGATCCCCCCTATTTTGGAAAATGCAAATGATTTACTCAATTAAATTGTGCTTCCAAACTGTAGACCACATCTGTACAATGGAAGATCTTACTTTTAAATCTGTAATGCCCAGCCCTCCTTTACTAAAATTTGAGTATGTTGACTGGAATTCAAACCAACTCCTATCTATGCAGCAAATAGAAAAAATGTGCAGCCTTAGTAATGAATATGTATAAACAAATAATACATGAGAGTCCAAACATAAAAGTCCATCAACAAAAATCCCAAGTGGATGATTATGATGAAATAAATCCAGGAAAAAATATATTGTGATCTTAATGTGCAGAAAATCCCAACACCAGTGAAGATAAAGTGAATTGCGCTCACCAGATGGATGGGACCCAGATACCATATAGCATAAGGGTCAAACAGGCTAATGGGAATGTTTGAAGAATGTCCCAGCTGGATTCACTGACCTCAAAGATTTCCACATGGATCAGCAACGAATATGGACACTCCAGAGCTCAACTCCAACATGGTTGTAGATAAAACCAAAAAAGGGGGACAGACATAGTGTAATACTGCTGGGTAAAATGTATTAAAAATAAAGCGGATACACTTACAAACATCCATAAGTAATATGCATGTCAGGTATACATAGGAGGGCTGACTGTAGTCCTCTTAACGCGTTTCAGCATAGATGCCTTTCTCAAAAGATAATGCCAGCCTTAAAATACCTACTATATCTAGAGTATTGGATGATTTGCTCCACCTGAGGAAAAATCGACTGTATGGGCCGCATGGAAGCGTGTATTAGCGTCGGCGTGCGCTCCAAGCCTCGCTCTGATGGCCCGCCGATAGCGTAACGTCACTTCTGGGACTCGGCGGAAGTGACGTTGTTGGAACGCACCGGAAGGCAAGCTAGCGGGTCAAGACTCCAATTCGTGGTGTACTTCCCTGGTATCTTCCAAAGTAAACAGGAAGTAACGATCAAAAGACCGAATAATCATATATATATATGTTATCACATTCCGGACCGAAAGAAGTACACCACAAATAGAATCTCCAGTGACTTTCAACTCAGGGGGACAAAAATATTAAGAGTGAATGCAATATTTAATAATAATGAGTTAAGAAATATTAAAATGTTAAATAAAATAAGTACATGAAAAAGCCAATTAAAGGCATATGACATGTAAAATCATGCACAATGTTACATGACAAACCATTCATAGAATAAAATCTAGAAAGATAAAATACAAAATACATAATAAAATCACATACGGATAAAATGTATCTAAATGCAAAAAAGAGGAAAAGAATGGGAACACTAAAATTAGGGAATAAATATATGAGTGTACAAATCAAGCTGTGTTGATAAAATAATTTATGTCCCACTCAATATTTAAACCATATGGAAAATAAGATTTTAAGGTATAGATCCAGTAAGTTTCTCTCCGGGAGACACCTCGAATTTTTGAACCACCCCTCCATGGAGATACATACTGGTCAATAATCTGAAACAGTGTACCTGTAGGATTTTTTTGGTGAAACAATAAATAATGTTTGGATACATTATGTTTGTCCTTGCCTGTGATAATACTTGTGATATGCTCATTGACTCGTACATTGAAAGATCTAATAGTACGCCCCACATACTGTTTTTTACATGGGCAAGTCGTTAAATAAACCACATGAGTGGTGACGCATGTCGCAAAAAACTTAATTTGGTATAAGCTATTAGTAACTGTAGATTGGAAAGATAAAAACTTCCTCCTTTTATCACAGTTGTATTCACAAACCCTGCATCTCCGACAGGGATAGAAGCCAATAAGATCTGCAAAGAATTTTTTAGGCATAGTCGGTGCATCTGGTATATTAGGGGCCAGCTGCCCTCTCCTAAAAGTAACAGATGGCCGAACAGGTAGGACAGAGTTCAAAACAGGATCATTTTTAAGCACGTCCCAATTTTTTTAAAAAATCTTTTTGATCGACCCGTGCTGTGTGGAAAATTCGGTGAAAAAAGACCATTTAACAAAATTGGACTGATCTTTTTTATTTTTGTTTTTTGATCCAGATAGTAATTGCGTCCTATCAATCTGTGAAACCTCCATAATAGTAGATTCAAGGACATCAGGGTTGTAGCCCTTAGTCAAAAATCTACCCTTCAAAATTTGTGCTTGTTGGAGAAAATCCTGATCTTGGGTGCAATTCCTCCTGAGCCTGATAAATTGGCTCTTAGGTATTCCATTCAACCAGGACTTATGGTGACAACTGTCGGTTGGTAGGTAGGAATTGGGGTCTGTATCTTTAAAAAATGTACTGGTAACAAATTGGTTGTTAACCAATAAAATATTTAGATCAAGAAAATGGATGTTATTTGGGCTATATTCATATGATAACTGAATACCCCTCACATTGCTATTTAAGAAGGCCATAAAAACCTCCAAGGATGGTGGGTCGCCCTTCCATAGGAAGAGGATGTTGTCTATATAACGCATCCATAGCACCAATTCAGGTGCATCATATGGATAGACGACATCCTCTTCCCATTTGGCCATAAAGAGGTTGGCCAGGCTGGGGGCGAATTTCGCCCCCATGGCCACCCCTCTTTGTTGCAAATAAAACTGGTGGTTAAACCAGAAATAGTTGCATCCTGTGGCGAACATCAACAAATCTAGGATGAAATCTTAATGAAGAGAGGTAATAGAATTATCTGTTTTTAAGTAATGTTCCACCGCCTCAAAACCCAGTTCATGTGGGATACAGGTATAGAGGGAGGTGACATCTGCCGTCACCAGAAGATGTTCACCCTCCAACTTGGTGTTCCCAAGGATGTTAATAACATCCCCAGTATCCTTGATATAAGAGGGAGTTTGAGTTACTAGAGGCTGCAAATAAAAATCTATATATTTACCAATCCTAGATGTGATGGAATTGATGCCGCTAACAATAGGACGGCCGGGTGGATGGGCTGGATTTTTATGTACTTTATTTAGGTAAATAGTACATTATAGGAATACGGGGAGCAGTAGGAACTGACTTTTCTTTTTTATTGAGAATATTCCTTTTCTACCAACTTAACCAGTTCACCCTTAAAAGAAGAAGTAGGATTATTTTGTATTTTAATATACGTATCCTGATCACTTAAG
Organism: Pelophylax lessonae; assembly: GCF_965119305.1. Lineage (NCBI taxonomy): Eukaryota > Metazoa > Chordata > Amphibia > Anura > Ranidae > Pelophylax > Pelophylax lessonae. The sequence goes on along the minus strand of NC_138773.1, from coordinate 113,814,435 downwards.
ATCTTATTCATTTCCTCATAATAGTCCTGTTTGTCAAGGACAACGATTCCGCCGCCCTTGTCAGCAGGACGTATTATGAGTTCTTTCTGTTCACATAAAGATTTTAAACCTTTTCTCAATTGAGGTTGTGTATAAGGTTTTTTTTACACGTAAATTAGCCAAATCCTTAAAGACCAAATCCCTGAATACCGCCACTGATGGAGCAACCGGACCAGGGGGGTTAAACAGAGATGGATTGGATAATCCCGAATGTTTAATGGAGGAAATGTATTCTCGAGATGTATCAGTTCTAGGGTTAGAAAGGATATATCTTTGTACATTTATTTTCCGCACAAATTTGTGAATATCAATAAATGTATTAAATGTATTGATGGGTTTGGGTGGAGCGTATTTCAATCCTCTATCCAAGGTGAACAACCCATCAGAGGTAAGTTCCACCTTGCTGAGATTGAAAATGTCGGAACCAATTAAGTTTTTATTCTTTTTCCTTTGGATCCGCCACGCCCCTCTGGTGCCTCGCTTGACTCTGGACCCCTTTTGCCCTTGTTGTACTGCAGAGGAAAATCCCAATTCTGACTGGGTCCTGGGCACGGTTGGTTGTAATTAAAGGGTGAGCTATTTTAGTGATCATATTCACCCTCATGGGGTCGGGAGTGATCGTCCCTATGTGGTGGTTGTCTCAAAGGGGAAAACCTATTATGTGTATTCACATTTTGCTGATTGGAATGATGTGGAGGAGTATAAGTTTGATGATGGTAAGATCTATATGGGGGGGGAGAAAAATTTCTCTGATGGTTATCATTATTATGCCAATATCCTCTGGGTGAACCCATTGAATGAGGTGGATACCAATTTCCCCTCCCAGAACCTCCCATATAAGGTGTGTGTGGTTGGTTATTGCCTCTTCCATTTTGAGGTTTGCCCTTTTTATGGGGAGGACCTTTATTTTTAGGTTTCCCTTGTGTATTGGGTGGAAGAGAAACCTGAATAGAGGTAGCGGCATTAGTATTGCCTCCATTTTCATTCGTATGGTCCATTTGGTTTTCACCATTCGTACCATTATTTAATAAAAAATTTTGCCATTGAAAGACAGTCTGATTACTATAATCAGACATGTCCCTGGCATCCTTTTTTTGTTTTTTGATTTTTTGTTCCCTTTCCTCTTTTTCTAAATACTTTTGTAGATTGTCAGACAAAGTTTTGTACTCAGCTGAAGTGTTAAAAGGGGATACCTTTTCTTTTAACTCTTTGATCTCCTTATCTAAAGAGATCAATTTACTGCGTTTAATATCAACTAGATGTTGTATTAATTTTAAACCCGCATCATTAAAATAATCAAACCAAGCTTCTATGGCAGTGTCACCCATCTGAGGCTCTTTGGAACCATTGATTTTGAAATATAATGTTCCAAGAATGCAATGTCCCATTCAGAATGTAGTTCTGAAACCATCAGGTTTTTTAACCATAGAAATATACCTCCAACTTCGGTGTCGGATTTGGTAGAAATAAATACTCCATCCGAAGATAGAGTCCTATTTGCTCTTTATTCAAAAACATCCATTGTTGGTTGTCTCTGGGTAGAGAGCAATATGAAAACAAGTGAATTAAGGGTGAATAAACACCTATATGTAGAAGCAGCAGTAAAAAAAGGTCAAATCTAAACAATAAATGTGGAACCATGTTGGAGTTGAGCTCTGGAGTGTCCATATTTGTTGCTGATCCATGTGGAAATCTTTGAGGTCGGTGAATCCAGCTGGGACATTCTTCAAACATCCCCATTAGCCTGTTTAACCCTTATGCTATATGGTATCTGGGTCCCATCCATCTGGTGAGCGCAATTCACTTTATCTTCACTGGTGTTGGGATTTGCTGCACATTAAGAACACAATATATTTTTTCCTGGATTTATTTCATCATAATCATCCACTTGGGATTTTTGTTGATGGACTTTTATGTTTGGACTCTCATGTATTATTTGTTTATACATATTCATTACTAGCGCTGCACATTTTTTCTATTTGTTGTTTATTTGTCACTATTTTTGTCTAGTGATTTGTGTCAGCTGCTTGTTCACTCATTAGTTAGCGCAGTAATTTTTTGCTTCCACTCATACATTGGTATTTCTACTTAACGGTCATAGATATTCTATGAATTTGATTGGGATCTTCACATAAGGCACGGCACCCCAAACCTCTTCTTTTCTGGCCCCCCGTTCTGCATTTCACCTTCCCTTCTTCTCTCTCCACTCACTTTCTGCTCTCTCCCCTCCACACACTGTCATAGAGTGAAAATCACCTGAGATAATTTGTCCTAATTCTGTTATGGCAAGCAATTGCCTCTTGGTTTGTGGACTGTTGTACCAAATAATATGGAAGTTTGTTTATTTTGTTCTCTAAACTCATCTCAATAGACATGTATTAAACAAAAAACCTGAAACATTGTATGCTATGTTGTGCATCAATGTGTATGGATTATCCTGACTTTTCTAAATATAAAAACACGGTAGAATGTTTAGTAAATCACCAAAATGTATCCACTCCAAATATTTTGCTGTTTTTTCCCCAGTGTTGATATTGTATATAGTAAAAAAAGGATAATTACCAGAGGCAGCTTTATGAATAGGCAACTCTGTCAAAATACATAAGGGTAAAATCTGCTGTACATTTTACAGTATCCAATGTGTAGAGTAATAGCTTTCCAATATGTTAGGGATTCCTCCAAGGTGCTGATGGCCCCCCTTTCTCAATTTGCATTAAGGAGATGATCTCTGCGACAGACAACAACTTGTGTCTCTCATCCCTAGGCTCAAGCAATCACTGGGTGGTTGACTGATGAGCCTCCAACGTAGACCTGAAGCTCGCGAGCAGAGAACCTAGTACACATACGCCAGGGAAAAAATAATTTTTTTTATTGTATATAAACTGAACAAAATTATAAACGGAGCACTTTTGTTTTTGCCCCCATTTTAATGAGCTGAACTCAAAGATCTAAGACCTTTTCTATGTACACAAAAGGCCAATTTCTCTCAAATATTGTTCACAAATCTGTCTAAATCTGTGTTAGTGAGCACTTTTCCTTTGCTGAGATAATCCATTCATCTCACAGGTGTAGCATCAGGGCTGGCCCAAGACATTGTGCTGCCTGGGTCCGAGAATGAAATACTGCCCCCCCCCCAAAAAGAAAAAAATTCACGCCCTCCAAGAGGCCCCCACATTCTATAGGACTATGAAAGCAGTCAGAGGGGTGTGAGTGTGTACGGAGTGACAGCAGGAGCAGGACAGAGCAGTAGACACTGGGCAGATGAGTGCACCAGGCTTTCTACTGTCTATAGTGCCACAGTGCCCTGCAGGGCTGCGGGCATGGTACAGAAGAACGCAGGTTGGCGGACATGGTACAGGAGAATGCAGGGCTGCGGGCATGGTACAGAAGAACACAGGGTGGCGGACATGGTACAGGAGAATGCAGTGCTTCGGGCATGGTACAGAAGAATGCAGGGCTGTGGGCATGGTACAGGAGAATGCAGTGCTGCGGGCATGGTACAGGAGAATGCAGGGCTGTGGGCATGGTACAGGAGAATGCAGTGCTGCGGGCATGGTACAGAAGAATGCAGGGCTGTAGGCATGGTACAGGAGAATGCGGGGCTGTGGGCATGGTACAGAAGAATGCGGGGCTGCGGGCATGGTACAGAAGAATGCGGGGCTGCAGGCATGGTACAGGAGAATGCGGGGCTACGGGCATGGTACAGGAGAATGCAGGGCTGCGGGCCTGGTACAGAAGAATGCAAGGCTGTGGGCATGGTACAGGAGAATGCGGGGCTGTGGACATGGTAAAGGAGAATGCGGGGCTGTGGGCATGGTACAGGAGAATGCAGGGCTGTGGGCATGGTACAGGAGAATGTGGGGCTGTGGGCATGGTACAGGAGAATGCGGGGCTGTGAGCATGGTACAGGAGAATGCGGGGCTGTGGGCATGGTACAGGAGAATGCGGGGCTGTGGGCATGGTGCAGGAGAATGCGGGGCTGCTGGCATGGTGCAGGAGAGTGCGGGGCTGCGGGCATGGTACAGAAGAATGCGGGGCTGTGGGCATGGTACTGGAGAATGCGGGGCTGTGGGCATGAAACAGAAGAACGCAGGGCTGTGGGCATGGTACAGGAGAATGCGGGGCTGTGGGCATGGTACAGGAGAATGCGGGTCTGCGGACATGGTGCAGGAGAATGCGGGGCTGCGGACATGATACATGAGAATGCAGGGCTGCGGGCATGGTACAGGAGAATGCAGGGCTGCGGGCATAGTGCAGGAGAATGCGGGGCTGCGGACATGATACATGAGAATGCGGGGCTGTGGGCATGGTACAGGAGAATGCGGGGCGGTGGGCATGGTACAGGAGAATGCGGGGCTGTGGGCATGGTACAGGAGAATGCGGGGCTGTGGGCATGGTACGGGAGAATGTGGGGCTGTGGGCATGGTGCAGGAGAATGTGGGGCTGTGGGCATGGTGCAGGAGAATGCGGGGCTGCGGGCATGGTGCAGGAGAATGTGGGGCTGCGGACATGATACATGAGAATGCAGGGCTGTGGGCATGGTACGGAAGAATGTGGGGCTGTGGGCATGGTACAGGAGAATGCGGGGCTGTGGGCATGGTACAGGAGAATGCGGGGCTGTGGGCATGGTACAGGAGAATGCGGGGCTGTGGGCATGGTACAGGAGAATGCGGGGCTGTGGGCATGGTACGGGAGAATGTGGGGCTGTGGGCATGGTACAGAAGAATGCGGGGCTGTGGGCATGGTATGGGAGAATGCGGGGCTGTGGGCATGGTACAGAAGAATGCAGGGCTGTGGGCATGGTACAGGAGAATGCGGGGCTGCGGGCATGGTACAGGAGAATGCGGGTCTGCGGGCATGGTGCAGGAGAATGCGGGTCTGCGGGCATGGTGCAGGAGAATGCGGGGCTGCGGACATGATACATGAGAATGCGGGGCTGCGGGCATGGTACAGGAGAATGCAGGGCTGCGGGCATAGTACAGGAGAATGCAGGGTCTGCGGGCATGGTTCAGGAGAATACAGGATCTGCGGGCATGGTACAGGAGAATGCAGGGCTGCGGGCATAGTACAGGAGAATTCAGGGTCTGCGTGCATGGTGCATGAGAATGCAGGGCTGTGGGCATGGTGCATGAGAATGCAGGGTCTGCGGGCATGGTGCATGAGAATGCAGGGCTGTGGGCATGGTGCATGAGAATGCAGGGCTGTGGGCATGGTGCATGAGAATGCAGGGCTGTGGGCATGGTGCATGAGAATGGAGGGCTGTGGGCATGGTGCAGGAGACAGACATGGTACAAGAGAATGCGGGGCTGTGGGCATACTACAGGAGATGCAGTGCTGTGGGCATGTACCATGCCCGCAGCACTGCATCTTCTGTAGTATGCCTGCAGCCCCGCATAATGGCAGGTAGTGTGCAGTCTCACTTACCTGTTCCTAAAGGGCGCCTTATGATTTAAAAATGGCGCCGCCCGGCGCCACACGTCAATACGTCCGTGGCCGGCCTGACATGCACACTGCGCATGCGCCGCCGCAGCCGCTCAGGAAAGCTAATACATGTTCGGCTATTTCCGGAAATAGCCGAACGTTTACGGGCTTTGCCGAGCGGCGGCGGCGGCGCATGCGCAGTGTATATGTCGGGCCAGCCGCGGACCTTTTTTTTTTGCGATAGGGGAAGAAGAGAAGAGGCGGCCGGGGGCCGCCCCTCTCTAAGTGCTGCCTGGGACCCATGGTCCCACCGGGACCCATGGTAGGGCCGGCCTGTGTAGCATATCAAGATGTTGATTAGACAGCATGATTATTGCACAGGTGTGCCTTAGGCTGGCCAAATAAAAGGCCACTCTAAAATGTGCAGTTTTATCACACAGCACAATGCCACGGATGTTGCAAGTTTTGAGGGAGCCTGCAATTGGCATGCTGACTGCAGGAATGTCCACCAGAGCTGTTGCCCATGAAATGAATGTTCATTTCTCTACCATAAGACATCTCCAAAGGCGTTTCAGAGAATTTGGCAGTACATCCAACTGGCCTCACAACCGCAGACCACGTGTAACCACACCAGCCCAGGACCTCCACATCCAGCATCTTCACCTCCAAGATCGTCTGAGACCAGCCTCCCGGACAGCTGCTGCAACAATCGGTTTGCATAACCAAAGAATTTCTGAACAAACTGTCAGAAACCATTTCAGGGAAGCTCATCTGCATGTTTGTCATCCTCATTAGGGTCTTGACCTGACTGCAGTTCGTAGTCGTAACCGACTTGAGTGAACAAATGCTCACATTCTATGGCGTCTGGCACTTTGGAGAGGTGTTATCTTCATGAATGCATCCTGGTTTTCTTAGATCTTTAAGTTCAGCTCATGAAAAAAAAAAAAAGGGGCAAAAAAAGTGTTGCATTTATAATTTTGTTCAGTATATATTTAGTTCCTATGGTGGAAGTGATTGATAGAGCCACACCAAAGTGCAATTGTTTACAAAATGTATTGGAGTGTCAAAAGCTTATCTTTAGCTTCCTAAATGACACTGACTTACTTCACAGCCCCAGGGAAGCCTTGTAGCAGCTTCATTGTCACTTCTCAAAAGTAGTATTTGCTTCCTTTCTTATGGTTCTCCCATTTGGGCACTCGTAAGTCAATGAGTACAGAAAAAAAAGGGAAACAGAGCACCTCTAAGTGCAGCAATTTATTAATAGCTTGAGATCACTATATAATGGCAACTCACTAGATAGAAGTGAAGTGTAGTCTTATACACTCCGGTGGCATGTCAAAGGTGGATGTAGTCCCAGGGGTCCCGCAGAATGGAAGACTCCGTGCTGATCGGGTGGACGGTAGGACGCTGAGCAGAGGATCCTCCGTCTTCCGAGTTCTGGGTATGGCTAGGGCGCCAAAGGACCACGCTGGAACGCAGCGCACGCTGCGTGATGTCACCGGAGAGGGGAGATGACACGGCGCGTTTCAGAGCTCGCGCACGACTCTCAATGGGCGTGCGCACTCTTTTTTCAAGTGCAGGATAGAAAAGTATTCCGGGAACAAGCCGTATATATACAAAACAGGAGTAAACAAGGGGGAGGTGACTGCGAAAAGGATCTAGCATTACCAATAAACAGCTAAACAATAAGAATGCACTAAACCATACTGGATACATTTTACAAGACTGAAATAAAGGTCAATAAAAATATCTATATATATGCATACAAAGATAGTAAATATTAATGCATGTGATGATGAATAGGGATGATCGAACTTTTGAAAAGTTCGGTTCGGCCAGAACATCCGAACTTCCCGAAAGTTCGGCCCGGATTTCAGAACCCCATTGAAATCAATGGGACCCGAACTTCTGTAATCAAAAAACACAATTTTTAAGCCCTAAAACCCAATAAATGCCCCTAAAAAGTCCCTAGGGTTCTGGGTCATGCCCCATTAACTATTAATCACACAAAAAAAGTTCTTAAAAATTGTCATTTTTGATAAAAAAGCCAATTATTGAGAAAAAAAAGAGAGATTTTTTTATTTTGACTTTGGATTTAGTATCTGGGGGGTCTAAAAAGTGTACATGTGAAGTTTCAGCTCTGTAGCATGTCCAGAACCATGAAAAAAAAAAAAAGATAATTTTTCAGTAGAACAGGGATGTGGGACCCTCCTTTTACAACTATATGATCTTTTTTTATGGTTCTGGACATGCTACAGAGCTGAAACTTCCCAGGTACACCTTTTAGATCCCCCCAGACACAAAATCACACAAAAAAGTTCTTAAAAATTGTCATTTTTGATAAAAAGCCAATTATTGAAAAATTAAAAAAAAAAGTGTACATGTGAAGTTTCAGCTCTGTAGCATGTCCAGAACCGAAAAAAAAAGATTGTTTGTATTAGAACACTTTCAGCTCAGGGGGTTAGCTTCTCTTCTCGGTTTTCACACCTTGCCGGTTTCAAAGCAGGCATTTTTTTGGGTTCTTTGCAGTCAGGAAAAACATCTGAACTTGTGTATAGTGGTACTGTGCACAAGTTCTGATGTTTTGCCTGCCTCCAAAAAAACCCCAAAAAATGCCAGCAAAAACACACCTGGGCATTTTTTTTTTGACGCTAGCGTTTTTTTTGGCATTTTTTGGGGTTCTTTTGAGGCAGGCAAAACATCTGAACTTGTGTATAGTGGTGTATATACACACATACATATATTTATATACACACCTAGACATATATAGGTGTGATAGTAGCAGAAATATATGCTTGCGCTAATGAAATCATTTACAGTAATATATTTCTGCTACTATCACACCTATATATGTCTAGGTGTGTATATAAATATAATTATGTGTGTATATATACCACTATACACAAGTTCAGATGTTTTGCCTGCCCCAAAAGAACCCCAAAGAATGCCAAAAAAAAAATGCCCAGGTGTGTTTTTGCTGGCATTTTTTGGGGGTTTTTGCAGGCAGGCAAAACATCAGAACTTGTGCACAGTACCACTATACACAAGTTCAGATGTTTTTCCTGACTGCAAAGAACCCAAAAAAATGCCTGCTTTGAAACCGGCAAGGTGTGAAAACCGAGAAGAGAAGCTAACCCCCTGAGCTGAAAGTGTTCTAATACAAACAATCTTTTTTTTATGGTTCTGGACATGCTACAGAGCTGAAACTTCACATGTACACTTTTTAGACCCCCCCAGATCTGAAATCCAAAGTAAAAATCAAAAAATCTCTTTTTTTTTTTTTTTATAATTTTTTTCAATAATTGGCTTTTTTTTATCAAAAATGACAATTTTTAAGAACTTTTTTTGTGTGATTTTGTGTCTGGGGGGTCTAAAAGGTGTACCTGTGAAGTTTCAGCTCTGTAGCATGTCCAGAACCATAAAAAAAAGGATTGTTTGTATTAGAACACTTTCAGCTCAGGGGGTTAGCTTCTCTTCTCGGTTTTCACACCTTGCCGGTTTCAAAGCAGGCATTTTTTTGGGTTCTTTGCAGTCAGGAAAAACATCTGAACTTGTGTATAGTGGTACTGTGCACAAGTTCTGATGTTTTGCCTGCCTCCAAAAACTCCCAAAAAATGCCAGCAAAAACACACCTGGGCATTTTTTTTTTTTTTGGCGCTAGCGGTTTTTTTGGCATTTTTTGGGGTTCTTTTGAGGCAGGCAAAACATCTGAACTTGTGTATAGTGGTATATATACTTACATAATTATATTTATATACACACCTAGACATATATAGGTGTGATAGTAGCAGAAATATATTACTGTAAATGATTTCATTAGCGCAAGCATATATTTCTGCTACTATCACACCTATATATGTCTAGGTGTGTATATAAATATATGTTTGTGTGTAAGTTCAGATGTTTTTCCTGACTGCAAAGAACCCAAAAAAATGCCTGCTTTGAAACCGGCAAGGTGTGAAAACCGAGAAGAGAAGCTAACCCCCTGAGCTGAAAGTGTTCTAATAAAAACATCTGAACTTGTGTATAGTGTATAGTGGTAATGTATCACGTACCTGGTGAAGACTGGAATGTTGTGGAGGCCTCTCTTGCTCCTCCCGCCTGACACTCCTGAAGGTGGGAACAGAGAGTGTAAGGCAAGGAGTGGCATGAGTGCCGTAGCGGCTAGCTGGTGGTGTTCACTCCGTAGGTGGGTACAGCTGGTAGTCGCAGTCCTTGGAACAGGGTGCAGTGGCAGCTTGGCACCAGAGTGTGGGAGCAGTAGCCAGCAGAAACCTGGCAGTGAGGTACCGAATCAGCGAGCAAGCAAGTCCAGAAGATAAGCCGAGGTCGATAACAGCCGGGCAGCGCGGTACAGGGTAAGCAGGCAGATCAGGTCCATTTAAGCAAGCCAAGGTCAGGGTAGTAAGCAACAGAGCAGGAGCACGGGCAGAAGCAAAGTCCAAAGGCAGGCCGGGTCATACACAGGTTAGTAGTAACAACAGATCAGGTCTCAGAACCACGGGAACAAGCTGAAGACCATTCAGCAACTGCTCACAGTACTAGAGCAGTTTAAATAGGCCACTGGGAGCCAAATGCTAAGTGGTGAGTGCAGGTGTGCAATGTGCACGGGCGTGAGCGAAAGTCCGGACTGGCCTTCTGGTGGAGGAAATCCGGTTTACCTTACATTGCCCCCCCCCTAATGGGCAGCCTCCGGATGCCCATCTGAGACCTCTTGGTAGGATGAGCTTGGAAAAAAGTTTTCACCAGTCTTGGGACATGAACATTAGCTTCAGGCTCCCACGAGTTTTCCTCAGGACCATAACCTTTCCACTTGATTAAATATTGAGTACCTCCTCTCCCTCTCCTACAATCCACAATGGCCTCAATTTCATACTCCTCTTCATCGTCAATCATGATTGGTGCTGGAGGGTCCGGATTACGGGCAGGAAAGGGATCTGGTACAGCAGGCTTTAGCAGGGACACATGAAAAACTGGGTGAATCTTGTATTTCTCAGGTAGAAAAAGTTCATAAGCTGTTGGATTTATCATTCTTTTTACAGCAAATGGACCGATGTACTTGGGGGCCAATTTCTTGGAAGGACAGGCCATCTTCAAATTAGTGGTTGATAACCAAACCTTGTCCCCTGGCTTGAGATCCAGATCACCCCTTCTCTTTTTATCAAAGAATTTCTTGTTGTCTTGTTGAGCCTTGGCAATAGCTTCCTGCAGAAGTTTATTGTTGCTTTGTAGAAACGTCAGTCGCTCCTGAACCGCTGGAACAGGTAAATCAAAGACTGCATCAGGTAAAAAAGAAGGATTGAATCCGAAGTTCGCAAAGAATGGAGTTTGACCAGTAGCCGAGTGGACAGAATCATTGTAAGCGAACTCTGCTAGAGGAAGGAGCGAAGCCCAATCATCCTGTGAGAAAGAAGAAAAACACCGAAGGTATTGCTCTAAGGTCTGGTTAGTTCGTTCTGTCTGACCATTCGTCTGGGGATGATATGCTGAAGAAAACCATGTCTCAATCTTAAGTGCCTTACAAAGTTCTTTCCAGAATTTGGACGTAAACTGGACCCCTCGGTCAGAGGTTATGCTCCGAGGGACCCCATGCAACCCCACTATTTCTTTGACAAATGCTTTTGCAGTCTCCGGAGCAGATGGTGTTCCAATCATTGGTACAAAGTGTGCCATCTTTGATAGCCTATCAATGATCACAAAGATAGAAGTAAAGTTTTCAGATACTGGGAGCTTGACAATAAAGTCCATATTAATCATCTCCCAGGGCTTGGTAGGAATGGGCAAAAGCCTTAATAGGCCCCAAGCTTTAGTCTTGTCTCCTTTGCTTCGAATACAGGTTTCACAAGTCCTTACGTAATCCAGGCAATCCGACCTCAGGCTAGGCCACCAAAAAGACCGTTGTAAAAGTTCCAGAGTCTTGCGCATCCCAAAATGCCCTGCCAAAGGGTGGTCATGGCACAAATTTAAGACTGACTGGCGAAGACTTGAAGGTACAAAACTTGTTGCTCATGGACGAACAATCCATCCCATTCTTGCAATTGTGAGTCACATGGTGGACCTTCCTCCTTTGATGCTTGTTTGAGCTGTGACACAAAATCTCCTTGCAGTAACAGAAAATTTTGCGAGGATAGGATGGTGTCAGGTTGAGTAGCTTCCTTTTCTTCCAGAAACATACGTGACAGGGCATCAGGTTTCCCATTCTTAGAACCAGGTCTGTAGGTTATGTGAAATGAGAATCTTGAAAAAAATAAGGCCCACCTGGCCTGACGGGGTCTTAGACGCTTAGCTGTATGGAGATACTCTAAATTTTTGTGGTCCGTGAAAATCAGGATTGGATGACTTGCTCCCTCAAGCAGATAACGCCATTCCTCCAGAGTGGACTTGATGGCGAGTAACTCACGGTCTCCCACATCATAATTCCTCTCTGATGGACTGAGTTTTCTTGAGAAGAAAGCCACGAGGTGTAGAAGAGACTTAGCGCCTTGTCGCTGAGATACGATAGCACCAACTGCATTTTCCGAAGCATCGACTTCCAGGACATAAGGTAATGCAGGATCAGGATGTTGCAGAATTGGTGCTGATGTAAAGAGAGCTTTTAATTTATCAAAGGCGAGTTGCGCTGCCGGAGTCCACTGAAATCGGGTGTTTTGTTTAGTAAGCTGTGTGATGGGGCTGATGATAGCTGAGAAGTTCTTGATAAATTTACGATAAAAGTTAGCAAATCCAACAAATCTCTGGACTCCTTTTTGATCTGCTAGCACTGGCCACTCAAGAATGGCACCAACTTTTTGCGGGTCCATTGCAATGCCTGATGTTGCGATGATAAGCCCCAGAAACTGGATTGTTTCTTTCTCAAATTCACACTTCTCAGCCTTTGGGTACAACCGATGTTCCCGGAGACGGTTGAGGACCTTTTTAACGTGCAGCCGGTGTTCTTCAATGGAAGGGGAGAATATGAGTATGTCATCAAGGTACACAATCATGAAAAGGTCAAGGAAGTTCCTAAAGATATCCTTGACGAAATGCTGGAACGTTGCTGGGGCATTACACAGTCCAAAGGGCATGACTAAATACTCAAAATGCCCAAAGCCGGACCGGAAAGCTGTTTTCCATTCATCCCCCTTCCGGATCCTTACTAGGTTATATGCACCTCGAAGGTCAAGCTTTGTGAACACTTTCGCTGTTCTGAACCGCTGGAAAAGTTCTGGAACAAGAGGAAGAGGGTACCTGTTTTTAATTGTTATTTTGTTTAACTCTCTATAGTCCACACAGGGTCTCAGGGTGTGATCCTTTTTTTCAACAAAAAATATTCCAGCCCCAGCGGGGGATGTGGATGGACGGATGAATCCCCTTTCTAGGTTCTCATTAATGTATAGGCGCAATGTCTCAAGCTCAAGTTCTGATAGGGGAAAAATACATCCGAATGGAATCTCGGCCCCGGGGAACAGTTCAATTGGGCAATCGTACGGCCGATGCGGCGGTAAGGTCTCGGCATTCTTCCTATCAAAAACATCTAAGAAATCATGGTAAGTTAATGGAACATATTGTGAAACTGAAGTCTCTGGTTGCAGTTCCATAAGGGGGGCCGAGGTGGTGACCGTATTGGGAAAACAGTGTTGCTGGCAGTAGGTGGTAGGGAATGAAACAGCTCCAGACTCCCAGTTTATTTGGGGATTGTGTGCCTGCAACCACGGAATGCCCAGGATGATGGGGAACAAAGGTGATGGGATAATGTCCAGGGTTAGGTATTCTGAATGATTAGAGGAGGTTACTGCCAGTAGCGGACAAGTTTCTTGTGTGATAGGACCTGACTTGAGATTCGAGCCATCCGCCAAATGAATCTTCAGATGCTGCATTTTAGCTTGCAGTGGAACCTTGTGTTGTTCAGCAAACGAATAGTCCATAAAACAACTGCAGGCCCCAGAGTCAATAATGGCTTGAGTTTGGATGCTCCCTCCAGGTAGCTGCAGGGAGAGAGTCAGCAAAAGGAGATGCTCTTCAGGGGATATCTGGAAGTATCAGAAACAAGGACAGTCTTACGTGGTCTTATCGGGCAGTCATGCAGAAAGTGACCAATGCCCCCACAGTAAAGGCATAAATTGTTCTGCTTGCGTCTAAGTCTTTCCTTGGCTGACAGAGGTGAACGAGGAAGTCCCAACTGAACAGACTCCACCATGAAAGAGGATGGTGGCGGAGCTGGAGATACAGGTGCTGCTGGTGTCCATTTAGGTGGAATGTTGCCAGATTTTTCTGCCCTCCTCTCTCGGATTCTGCGATCAAGCTGAATAGAAAGCTGGATCAAGTTTGAGAGCGTAGTTGGTGGATCTAGTCTGGCAAGTTCATCTTTAAGAGCCTCTGAAAGGCCCAAACGAAACTGGTACTGCAAGGCTGCATCGTTCCAGGCAGTGTCGGAACTCCATTTGCGAAACTTAACAACATAGTCCTCCACAGGCTGAAGTCCTTGCTGGAGTTTATGCAGAATAGCTTCTGCTGTGGAGGTCCGTTGGGGATCATCATAGATCTGGGCCATGGCTTCAAAGAAGGAAGAGACTGATGCAAGAACTGGGCTTGTCTTTTCCAGAAGCTGATGAGCCCATGACTGTGGTTCCTCTCGCAAGAGAGAAATGACAAAGCCCACCTTAGTAAATTCAAGGGAGAAAGTTTGTGGTTGTAACTCGAAATACAACTGGCAGGCATGGCGGAAGGCCCGAAACTTATAGCGATTTCCTGAAAAGCGTTCCGGGGTAGGTACCCGAGGCTCCGGGGGAGGAACCATTACTGTGGATGCAGGAGCTGGAGCAGGAGCAGTAGCTGAATTGCCAGATACAAAAGCTTGAGATACAATGGGCAGGGAGCGTAAACGACCTTCAATCCGGAAGTAATTCTCCTGGAGTCCGGTCACCACTTGGATTAAGGCTGTGATTTGTTGGCACACCGCTTCAAGCAGAGAGGAGCCTCCTCCAGTCTCAGTCATGGCTGAATGGTACTATCACGTACCTGGTGAAGACTGGAATGTTGTGTCCTTGGAACAGGGTGCAGTGGCAGCTTGGCACCAGAGCGTGGGAGCAGTAGCCAGCGGAAACCTGGCAGTGAGGTACCGAATCAGCAAGCAAGCAAGTCCAGAAGATAAGCCGAGGTCGATAACAGCCGGGCAGCGCGGTACAGGGTAAGCAGGCAGATCAGGTCCATTTAAGCAAGCCAAGGTCAGGGTAGTAAGCAACAGAGCAGGAGCACGGGCAGAAGCAAAGTCCAAAGGCAGGCCGGGTCATACACAGGTTAGTAGTAACAACAGATCAGGTCTCAGAACCACGGGAACAAGCTGAAGACCATTCAGCAACTGCTCACAGTACTAGAGCAGTTTAAATAGGCCACTGGGAGCCAAATGCTAATTGGTGAGTGCATGTGTGCAATGTGCACGGGCGTGAGCGAAAGTCCGGACTGGCCTTCTGGTGGAGGAAATCCGGTTTACCTTACACTATGCCTTCTTCTATAAGGCACTTCCTAGAGGCCCACCACAAATCCACTGAAAGTCTTCGGGTTTGGGTAATAAAATCTATACCACCTCATTACTCTGAAGCAGAATGTTTTTCCAGATTATGCCAACGTGAGACCTTCTGGATCTACACCCTCTACACCCTTAAGCCTTTCAGCTTAAACGAGGAGTTAGAGATCAGTACCATCTTGTAGACTTTTATGTATTTAGGCCGATATGGTCCTGTTTATGATGAAAACCTTTTTCACACATGTGTATATGTATATATGTACATGTATATTTTATATGTATGTACTGTTATATATACATATATATATTTTATTTTTAACCTAATATCATTATTCTGTTTCTAGCTCTCTACAGTTATGACATCATCACATCCAGTGTCCGGGGGTGGAGGTGCGTGCATATATACACATGTATTGCCTATGCGGGTGTGCGCATATGTGCGTGCATATTTCACATGTATGTGCATATGTGAATGTCCGCCTGTGTGTGTGTGGTGGCACGCTCTCCACGTCTGCTTTTCTACATTTTTCCTTCCATTGCCTTTATCCGTTATGTTATTACACCATATACATATATACACTTAGTCTTACATACATTTTTGGCGTGACCCTATACAGTGGTTTTAAAATTTCTACCATTTTTACAAATTTTACACATTTTATATATATTTTATATATATTTTTTAAATCATTTCATTGTTTATTCATCATCACATGCATTAATATTTACTATCATTGTATGCATATATATATAGATATTTTTATTGACCTTTATTTCAGTCTTGTAAAATGTATCCAGTATGGTTTAGTGCGTTCTTATTGTTTAGCTGTTTATTGGTAATGCTAGATCCTTTTCGTAGTCACCTCCCCCTTGTTTACTCCTGTTTTGTATGTATACGGCTTGTTCCCGGAATACTTTTCTATCCTGCACTTGAAAAAAGAGCGCGCACGCCCATCGAGAGTCGTGCGCGAGCTCTGAAGCGCGTTGTGTCATCTCCCCTCTCCGGTGACGTCACGCAGCGTGCGCTGCGTTCCAGTGTGGCCCTTTGGCGCCCTAGCCGTACCCGGAACTCAGAAGACGGAGGATCCTCTGATCAGCGTCCTACCGTCCACCCGATCAGCACGGAATCTTCCATTCTGCGGGACCCCTGGGACTACATCCACCTTTGACATGCCACCGGAGTGTATAAGCCTACACTTCACTTCTGTCTAGTGAGTTGCCATTATATAGTGATCTCAAGCTATTAATAAATTGCTGCACTTAGAGGCGCTCTGTTTCCCTTTTTTTACATGTATCCACAGCCTTGACTTCACTGTGTCTCCTGGAGCAGCCCTTACAGCAGCAATTACCACTTATTGCACTATTGACTTTACACTGTTTTTGGGACTTCTTTTTTGGACTTATCCAGGGATTTCCTTGTGTTTTGTATTTTATTTTATTTACAGTCCAGATTTTTTGTCTCTGCCCTTATTCCCTTACAGTACTATGTATTGGCCACTATCCTGCATATAGCCATCATCCTATCCAGCCTATACCTAGGCACTTGCTTCCTTACCTGTCTGAATGAGTACAGAAAAGCCTTAGAATACAAGTTTCTCCGTGTAGCCATTAGTGAATTACTGGAAGGACCAAACAGACAATACTATACAATAAGTTATTCAGTTAAAGAAAGAAAAAGCTTAAAATGGTTGGCAGCCTTGTTCATAGCGCTGGCTCTATGTGTTCCATGGGCCCACTTATTTAATTATTTTTTTTGTTGTTGTTTATTTGTTTGTTTTACCTAAAAAGTGTGCCCTCCCTCCAAAGATTCCAGTCCCACAGGCTGGCCTCCCCATAGAAAGGGGCATGAAATAAAGATTTTATTTTAGACAGTTTGGTTGAAATACTAGGTGCATGTCTGAGAATGAGGGCAGGGACAGAGATTTTAGCAAACACAGACCAATCATTCATTAAAGCTGGAGGCAAAACAGAGGTTGAAAAAAGGGCAATGGTTTGCTAGAGATGAATATAAAGAGATGATTTCTTTAGGGTTATAGCGGTTGATGGCTCACTGGAGATGAATATAAAGGAATGATTTCTTTAGGGTTAGAGTGATTAATGCTTGCATATAAAGAGAAAATACCAGATGAGAGGGAGAGGATGAAGCTTTCAGTAAAGAGAGAGATTTATCACTATATCATGAAATGACTTACTTAATAACATGAGAAATAATATGGATTTTTTTTTCTTTGGAGAACATTTTAATGGTTGCAATTCCTAAAGTATTGTGAGAAGCTAAAAAGGAAAAATCCTGAATAGTAAGTATTTTTCCCACAGACCTTTTTCAACATGTTTTGCACTCTCCAGAGACAGTAAATATTTGAGTTCAAATTCTGGACAGCTCTGCTGGGAATCAGACCGTCAGGTGTCCTGAAACTGTTAAGGTGAAGCACTGCTGACTTCCATCATCCAATCATGTGCAAGCAAAAACATGGTTTTTGTTTTTTTGTTTTTCATTTTCTTTGCATATGATTGGGTATTAGTTGCAAAGTGATGTTTCACCATGTTCACTAAACTCTGGGGAAAATGACCTTGCAGAGTGCAACTTCACTTGCAAGGTGAACAATGTATTTGCCTTTGGTAAATCAACCCCACTCCCCACTATGTTTGGGAATACATTTTAGCAGTTTGATTGTTTTTTTTTTTTGCTAACTTCAATAAATGGGAAGAAGGGTGGGGGGTAAATCAGAATATCCCAAGGCCCAAGGAAAAATTACTGAAACCATCTGACAAAGCTCTAATCCCCTTCTAAGACTCATTGTTTCATACATCTCCCTTCTCTCACACAGTCTCTTTGCCCCACTTATGAGTGTTTTTCTCTGTTGTATGGAAACATATCAGGTTGTCTTTGTTTGATGTATGCTGACATCAGTTGGTGGCTTTGGGCCACTGCAACTTGTTTAATTATGTGATTTGGTATTGCCCACTGTCCTTCCCTCCTGTTTAGTAATAGTTAGTTAAGTCCTAGCCAAACCTTCCCTGTTTCTTTTATGTTCCCTCAGTGTCAGTGTTAAAGGAGAAGTACAAACAGAAGAAAGGTCGGCCGCACACCACTGAATGCTTGAAAACTAGCGAAGCCCTTTATTGAACAAGCCAAACATGAACAAGATATATGAATACAGGTAGACGCGTTTCACACGTGTCAACGTGCTTGTTCAGAGGCGATGGATACATTCTTCCATGTTTAAAGGAGAAGTACAGCCAAAGCTTATTACATAGTTAGTCAGGTTGAAAAAAAGACACAAGTCCATCTGGCTCAACCAATAAAAAACAAAAAAAAAAAACAGTAATGAAAACCCAACCATACAATCCCATATACACAATCCTATACCCGCAGTTGATCCAGAGGAAGGTGAAAAGACCCCAGCAAAGCATGATTCAATTTGCTACAGCAGGGGAAAAAAATCCTTCCTGATCCCCCGAGAGGCAATCAGATATTCCCTGGATCAACTTTACACATAAATATTAGTATACACTTATATTAAGTACATCCAGAAAAGAATCCAGGCCTTTTTTAAAGCAATCTAGTGAGCTAGCCAGAACCAAATCTGGAGGGAGTCTATTCCACATTTTCACAGCTCTTACGGTGAAGAAACCTTTCCGTAGTTGAAGACAAAATCTGTTTTCCTCTAGACATAAAGAGTGCCCCCTTGTCCTCTGTGTTGACCTTATAGTGAACAACTCAACCCCAAGTTCACTATATAGACCCCTTATGTATTTATACATGTTGATCATATCCCCCCCCCTAATCTCCTCTTTTCAAGAGAGAATAAATTCAGTTCCTCTAATCTTTTCTCATAGCTGAGCTCCTCCATGCCTCTTATCAGTTTGGTTGCCCTTCTCTGCACTTTCTCCAGTTCCCCGATATCCTTTTTAAGAACTGGTGCCCAAAACTGAACTGCATATTCCAGATGAGGTCTTACTAATGATTTGTACAGGGGCAAAATTGTATCTCTCTCTCTGGAGTCCATGCCTCTGTTAATACAAGAAAGGGCTTTGCTTTGCTTACTTTGCTTGTTTGGCTGTACTTCTCCTGGGGATCATAGGAGTGCAGTTAGTTCTGCACTCCTGTGACCCATTTTCAGCAGACAGTGGGCTGAGGTACGATGTCTGCTGATGTCACAGAGCCGTTCCAGGCTTGGGCAAGATCACAACAATGGATTTAGGATCCACCCACATTCTCAGAAGAGCTGCTTAGAGCCTGAGTCAGCCGCTCCTGCCTCTCCACAGCCCACTTCTCCAGTGAGCATGGGAAGGCAGAGCAGAGAGCTGCTGACTGACAGTCAGCAGCACTTTGCTTAGGAAGCTGTGAGAACAGAGCGATCTTTGGTGTTCTCAGTTTTAGAGGTGTCGGGGAACAGATGCAGCACTGGACTGATGCATCTGTAATAAATAAATAAATAAATAAATAATAATTTAGATCTACAGTTTACGGGACATATGGACAGCAGATTGGTTACTTTTCTGCATATGGTTTTATCTCATAGGGAGGGACACATTACATCTAGTCTCTATAAGAAGCCACTGTCAGGGAATACCCTTCTTCGTGACCCACGTATTTAAATGGGCCAGTTTTTGAGGTTGCGCAGGATTTGCAGAGAGGAAAGTGATTTCCAACAAGAGAAGGAAAAAATGCATGATAGAGTTTATGCCGAGGATATACGCCTTAGATAAGGAGATACACAGCCATGTAAAAACAATACATTTTAGTGTAAAATCAATCTAAAATATCACACAGTATGTATACATTAATACATACTGTATGATATTTTCATTGTTCAAAGTATTTTATTAGAGTTACGTACATACAATAGATACAGAAGTGTAAAAAGGATACAACAAAAATGTTAAGAAGATAGAGTCCAAATATAGATAGGCAAATGGTATACAAGATATAGAGAGAGTCAATGAGCGATAATGAAAAGTTAATAAGTATAATAAATAATGTAGAAGTGGAAGTCAATGGGGTTGCAATAATTGGAATGAATAGCATTTCCGTGTCCTCCCTAGGGGTCACCCCTAATGGGTTCAAGCTGTGACCCAGAAGGAGAACAGTTAATGGGAACCTTCCACAAATAAAAGATCTTCAAAAAAGTTACATATCTTGACTAATAAAAGTATCTCATAGAACATATGAAGAACAGCCTAATATAGCATGGCACATAGTCATCCAATTGTTCAAAATAAACAAGGACTCAAATATAGTAGAGAAAGTAAATTGTTGTATCGAAAGATTACTAAAAACCAAATAATAATAAAAAATAAAAAGAAATAGAGGGAAAGAGAAGAAAACAGAAGGCAAGAATGCCAGAAAGGAAAAAGAGTGGAAGATAGAGAAAAGAAGTGGGAACAATTATCGGGAATAAGGCAAGGCAGAGGGAAACAATATAATAGGACGTGTAGGAATGTTACCAAGAAAGTAAAACAGCTTAATTTAAGTCTGGGGGAAGCATCTTGAAAATCCAAGGTTTCCAAAGAATGTCGAATTTATTCAAAGTGCCATTATCCAAGGCCGACATCTTGGCATGTATCATCAAAATGTTCACTCATTGTTTAGTTTCACAAAAGTTTAAGGAAGAGAATTTCAATGCTTTGGCAATAGTCTGTTTAGCGGCTGTTAAGAGTTGCATAAGGAGTTTAAACTGAGTGTGTGTAAAAATGTCTGGTTTTGCATTTAAAAGTGCAATCATTGGGTCTGGCAGTAGTGGCATATCAAACAGCTTAGTCGAAAGACTTCTCCCCAAAAAGAGGAAACAATCGGGCATAGCCACCAGGTGTGAAAGTGGGTACCAACCTCCGAACAGCCGCAAAAACAGAGTGCTGAGAGGTGTGGTGCAATCTCTGGTCTGTAAAATTAAGCCAGTCATTTATACACGTCATTTATTCAAATCCTTTGTAAAATTCTTCTCCTATATCCACAACATCCTATTGCAGTTTCCCTCCACCCAATAAAACCACATTTAAGCATAATGTCATATGATACTAAGTAGCTTCATCGTGCCAAAAGGAAACAACAAAACAAACAACCACACAATAGGAAAGAAAGAAAAAAAAAAGCCTCACCTTCAACCATATCTAGTATTTATCACTATTTCAAATCATGACATAATAACCAATAGCTCTTTTTAGTCAATCAACCGACCGGCCAATAAATAGTCAATCTGTCAACCCACAACCCAAGCCACTCCAGATTTACCCTCCAATATGTTTATCATAATCTCCGAGGTATTTGAAAGCGAACCACGCTCCCCAGATCTTGGCAAATTTCTCAGTTGAATCCTTGGCAATAGCCACCGTTTCTTCTAAATAGCATATCTTATCAACGGATTTCAACCACTCTTTAATAGTGGGAACCCGGTCAACCTTCCAATACCTCAGAATTAACACTTTGGCAGTATTTATTAAGTGCTTAACCAAAGACTGTTTGTACTCCATTAATGAACAGTCAGAAATATGCAGCAAGCAGCATGCAGGAGATAATCTCAACTTTGAATTTGTAATATGTGTAATTAGCTCTTGTATCCAAGAAAAGAAAGACTCGCTGCTCCAGGTGAGAAAAAGGAAGCCTTATGATGCTAACGGGTGCCCGCCTCGGCTCGCCTCCGCATACAATAATAAGAAAGAATTGGCCGCACTCCAACCTGCATCCAGATTTGGTTTATTAGACGAACATCCCAAGTGTTACAACAGTGTACAGGTAGATGCGTTTCACACACTAACAGGTGTGCTTATTCATTAGTAATGAATAAGCACACCTGTAAGTGTGTGAAACGTGTCTACCTGTACACTGTTGTAACACTTAGGATGGTCGTCTAATAAACCGAATCTGGATGCAGCTTGGAGTGTGGCCAATTCTTTCTTATAATTACAGTAGCTCTTGTACCTTAGACCAGAATGTAATTATAAGTGGGCAATCCCACCAAATATGTATCATATCTCCCCGTGCTTGATGACATCTCCAACCACTGTACGTAGTCTGTGGGTAGTACCATTTATTAATCTTAGCAGGCGTTGCATAGCATTGTGTCAATAATTTGTATGAGGTCTCTTGCAAATGTGTACTTATAGAGCATTGATGGGCCAGAACACATGCATTCCTCCACTGAGAGTCTGTAAATTTAACCTGCATAACAGATTCCCAAAGATCTCTGAACCTATCTACATCTGGTGGCAGGGTAGATTGAAGCAGTGTATACATCTGTGAGGTAGCTTTATCAATTTTTTGCCCTTTAAAGCATATGGACTCAAAACTTGTCAGGGGCCTTTTAAATTCCCCTTTCTTTATATACAAGGAAAGATAACTGAATTTGCCTATATGACCATGGTGTACAATTGCCCATACAGGACTTCAAACCATCATATGACAAAATCCTGCCTCCATGTATACAGTGTGTTACTAACAATGGCCTACTTTCCTCTATTTTAAATGTCTGGGCCATAGTCATACTTGGTGGGAAATTGGGGTTGTTATCTAATGGAGTTAAAGGCCCTACAGAAGTGGAAATGGATGTAGTACGAATCGCCTTACGGAATGCCGATAATGTTGCACCGATTGTTGGATGCTGTTTTAAATATGAGGGGCACTTCCCCCATTTTATCCATGATACAAATCTCAAAACCATTAAAGTAGTTGAATCCTCTAACAAGATCCAGTCCTTATTGTCCCTATGACAATGCCAGTCCACTATCCTCGCCAAATGGACCGCCATAAAATAAGTTCGAAAATTTGGGAATCCTAATCCTCCTTTCCCCTTGTCCATTGTCAGGTATCTCAAATTTATACGTGGTCTGTACCCCTGCCATAGAAATTTCCTCACCGTTGCAGCTAATTGGTAATATATGAAAGTGGTATAGTACTTTAGGGAGGATAGTCATCTTGATTATTGCTACCCGCCCGAACCAAGAAAAAATGCTTCAAATTCCATTTTTTAAGATCTAATGTTATTCGACGAATCAACGGTAAGTAATTTGCCGAAAAAATATTACCCACTTTTCTGGTAATATTTACACCTAGATATTTTAGCTCTCTCTTAACCCATTTGAAAGAGTTATTTTGTTGTGCCATAATGTAACTCTGTTTATCGAGTGTGAGATTGAGAGCTTCAGATTTTGTGTAATTAATCTTAAAATTGGAAATATATGCAATACTGAAGGAGACTGAGTTACCATCTGAATAAAAGGTTCTAGTGAAATCAAAAATAAAAGAGGAGAAAATGGGCACCCCTGTCTGGTCCCATTTGCAATTGCCACAGGGTCAGACAGGGTTCCATTACTTTTTAGCCTTGCAGTTGGGAAATGGTAAAGGGACATTATCCATGCAAGCATGTGAGTCTGCATTCCAATATACTCAAACGTTGCATGTAGATAGTCCCAAGCAACCCTATCGAAGGCCTTCTCCGCATCCATAGACAGGAGAAAGCCCTCGATCTTCTCTGTTTGTACTCTATGGATTAGATTTATTGTTTTGATTAAATTATCTCTTGCCTCCCTTCCTGGCATAAAGCCAGCCTGTTCCGAACCAATGAGTGACAACATTAGTGGACGTAGTTGATTTGCAAGAACCTTCACTAGTAATTTCAAATCTAAATTAAGTAAGGAAATGGGCCTGTAACTTGCACACTCACTTTGATCCTTACCCAACTTTGGGATAACCGTCACAAATGCTTCTAAAAAAGTAATGGATGGCAGACTCCCCTCTTTAATGAATTAAAGACCTTAGTCAACGGCCCCTTAAAGCAGAGTCCCTCCAAAAATTAAAAGTCAAAAGTCAGCAGCTACACATACTGTAGCTGCTGACTTTTAATATTAGGACAGTTACCTGTCCTGGAGTCCAGTGATGTCGGCACCGCAGCCAATGTTTCCATCAGCTGCCGGGTTCTGCCGCCGCCATTGCCGATAAGGGAACCTGGCGGGTCCCTACTGGGCATGCGTGAAGCGCGCTGTGCCTTCTGATTGGCTCGACGGCGGGGGAAGGAGGAGGGGGCCAAACTTCCGAGGAACGGCACCATGGCACGGTCTCCCGGAATTTGGGGAGGGGACCTGTCAAAAACAGGTACCCGTTCCCCCCTCCCCCCCTGAAAGGTGCCAAATGTGGAACCGGAGGGGGGGGGAGGAAACAAATGAGCAGAAGTTCCACTTTTGGGTGGAACTCCGCTTTAAGGACATAGACAGAAACGTCTTATAATAATGTGAAGTCAAGCCATCAGGCCCCAGGCTTTTACCTGTTTTCAATCCCCTTATTACCACTGTTATTTTCTCATCCCCAATGGGCCTCTCTAAATGTGCAGCATTCAGTTGGGACATCACCGGCATTCCGCTAGTTTTAAGGAACTCTTGAATAGTTTTTTTTCTATGTTCAAAAAGGTGTAATCGACTATCCAAATATCACGGTCCAATCAACCACACAAACAGCGCTAACGGATGAATGGATATAATAATAGGATCTATAATATATATATATATATATATATATAGGAGTATATACAGGCAAAAGGTGTAATGAAACACAAGTGGCCAGTTCGAACAAAACAGTCCAAATTTGTTGAGGGAAGGGTGTGAAGGAACTTGGATACACCACAATTCGACCAAACACCGGTCTCCCCCCCTCTCCTCTGGAACTCACCAGATGATTGGTAAAACAGGGCTTCCTCAAACGTGAATTCAAATCACCATCAGGACTTCTCCACCCTTCACAAGCTCGGATCTCCTCTCATATCCTATTAGCCTTCATATGTCACTCCATTCATGATGGCATGTAAATGAAGAGTGAGGGACAAATAGTGTAATTCCTCAAAATTTATTGATTAAAATCCACACCAAAATGGCCCCACTCCCCTCCAGATATCTACTTACAAGAGAGAATCTGAATGAAGGCATTCAAAAAATATATACACTGACGCTTAATGACCGTCACTCAATTCGTCAAGTTTAGCCAGGCGTCCATCTGATCACAAGGCGACCGCGCACACATGCCCTGACGTTTCGTCACTAAGACTTCTTCCGAGAGCGTGTGTGCGCGGCGCGGTCCGCCTGTGTTTGTATCCACTCCGGCACATGCGCACTCGGCAGAAGCGCCGACCCCGGAAGTGTACGCACACCGTCCTCTTCCGTTGCGCAGCGTCACTTCCTGTGGGCGAACCTCCGCACCGGAAGGATGTCACTTCCCGCTGCCAGACTTCCGCCCAGAGCAGTAATACAGACACTCGTAATTCACCCAGTGTCTGCAACGGATGTCCTCACACTCGTGAGGACCGGAGCCAATGGGTATTCTAAGTATACGATTCCTCATGTCAAGATACATTTTATACAAGCCGAATCCATATATACTATTGAATGCCCATCATTTTACATAAAAATGTATTCGGTCATCAACCTCATTACTCAGTTTAGAACCAATGTGTCAAATATATTAAACATGGGAAAAAAATGGTGAAAAAAACAGGAATTTCTATATATAATAAAGCAATGGTCGAAGAGTGTTTAGACAAATACAATACAGTTATATAAATACATTACTATAATTAGCAATGGTCACTCATACCCAAAGTGTATACCTATGATCACATTCTTAAAATGCCAATGATCTAAAATTATAAATATATATATGTTGCTAAAATGTCTTGAAAACAAATAAATATTATATCAAATAAAACCAGATAAATACCATACATCAAGAAAAAGACTGGATATAAGCAATAGTACTGAAATAGATATAAAATACTTCAAATAAAATGAAATAAAACCAGAACACCACATGTTAAGAATTGCTGATAAAACAATTGATATCCAGATCAATGTTTAAACCTTTGGGGTGTAAGGATTCAGTTAAATAAATCCAGTATGTTTCGCGTTTGGACAATTTGCGAACTCTGTTGGATCCTCTCCACACTGGATCTACCTTTTCAACCCCCCAAAATTTAAGGTATGTGGGATCACTATTGTGATAATCACGAAAATGCAGAGATACGTTGTGATCTTTAAAACCATTCTTAATGTTTGTAATGTGCTCCGACGCTCTAATGGCGATGGTACGCTTAGTTCTTACAATATACAGCAGATTGCAAGGGCATTGTAAACAATACACAACATGCGTACTATTACACGTAATGAGGTCTTTTATCTGAAAGCATTGTCCATTTGAGGGAGATGTAAATGTCGTAAAATTCCTCAGGTGTGTACACACCTGTCTACAAGTTTTACATTTCCTACAGGCAAAGAAACCTGCAGTATTGTCCCAAAACATTTTTGGTTTAATCGGGGGGTCCAAACACTTTTTTAACCACTTGGTCTCAAAAGGTTGGTCCCCGCCTGTATATGAATGAAGGGTTTTCAGGAAGCACCCCACTCAAAACTTTGTCCATACGTAATACGGGCCAATGCTTTTTAAAAATCTGCTCCACCTCCTGATACTGCGCGTTATACTGGGTTAAGAAACTCCATTCGTGCTCACGTGTGGGCTGTCTCACTGTATCTCTAAGGCATTAATTTTGTGAAAGGTTCCCTATCTCAGCAATGGTGGTGTCCAGTCTGTTGGCTTTATATCCCTTTTCAACAAATCTTTGTTTTAGGACTTGGGCCTGGGTTACAAAGTCCTCATCCATGGTACAATTTCTTCTCACACAGGGAAACTGTCCCCTCGGAATGTTGGACAACCATTTATGGTGATGGCCACTATGGACGGGGAGATATCCGTTCCGGTCAGTGGGCTTAAAGTAGACCTTGGTCTTCAGGCCACCTTCCAGGAGTGATATCTCCACGTCCAGGAAATGGATATTAGTTCGACTCCAATTAAAATCCAATTTTATATTGTTGGAATTCTTATTCAGTTTCCCACAGAATTCCATGAGGGTGGACTCATTACCTGCCCAAATAAAGAACAAATCGTCTATATAACGACGATATATTAATAGTTCTCTGTATTGGGCGGCATATATAAAGCGGTCCTCCCACTCTCCCATGAATATATTTGCCAAACTTGGAGCGAACTTGGCTCCCATTGCCACGCCTCTCTGTTGCTGATAAAACACATCGTTGAACCAAAAATAATTGTGTGCCAAACAGAAAATTAAAGCATCTTTCAAAAAGCGCTTTTTTTTTTTTTCTTCAATTTATCTCTTTTTTATTCAGGAATTCACATGGTTATACATAACATTTTCAACATATACATCTTTTTCATAATATATATCATAATATATAACATCTCTATCTGCTGTTTTTATAAAAAAAATTTTTTTTCCTCCCCCCCCCCTTCCCTTCCCTCCCTTCCCTCCCACCCAACACAACAGAGAAAAAAAAAAAAAAACCAAAAGAACTTATTGTAATAAACAGAGATGGAGGGATACTCTCTTTTGCTATCTCACTTTCCTTCTCATTTTATTTTGTGAAGTATAGTTTCCCTTCTTCAGAGCATATCCAGTGGTTCCACAGTTCCCAAATTTTTCTATGTTTCTCCTGTCTATTTTGTGCCGCTGCAATCAATTCTTCCAATCTCCTGTTATCTTCTATCCTTCGTATCCACTCGGACACTAAGGGAGGTTGTGTTTTTTTCCAGGCCCCTGGAATGCATGCCTTTGCTGCATTTATCAAATGAGGAATTATGGATCTTTCATATTTTTTTGCTGGAATATCCGATAGGTTTAATAGAAGAAAAGACGGATTCTCCTCTAATTCGTGTTCTACAAATTTCTGAACTATATCCTTCACCCCTGTCCAGTAAGTTTTTATTTTAGAGCAGGACCAGAAGATATGGTACAAGGTTCCCACTTCCGTCCCGCATCTCCAACATAGATTAGATTCATTTGGGAACCATCTATGTAATTTCTCGGGCGTGACATACCATCTTGTTACCAACTTATAGTTCGTCTCTTGTATTCTGGTACATCTAGATGACCCTAGTGCAAACCTTAATATCCTCTGGATCTGCTCCCCTGTAAACCTACAGTTCAAGTCCTCCTCCCACCTCCTTACCCATGGCAAATCCGGTTGTTCCTCCGGGTCTGTCAATAGGCCATATGCAATTGACAGAGTACGTGAGAGATTTCCTGGCTTTACACAAGCTTGCTCGAATCTCGTTAGTGGTCTATCAAAATCCTCTGGTCCCGGTATAGAGACCAGAAAATGATGTAGTTGGACAGCTTGCCAAAATGGCACCTTATATAGTCCCTCCCCTTCAGTCAATCTGGTCATCGAAGGCCATTTTTTTTGTGTTAAGAAAGACGATGCCTGTTCCTGCTCCCTTTCCCTTAACATTACAAATTGTCTTTGATCTAGTCCCGGAGGGAATCGGGGATTACCTAATATTGGAAGCAAGGGGGATCTATCTGTCGTTAGTTTATTAAATACATTTGGTCTCGTGCAGATCCGTAAAGTATTTCCAATTATTAAGTGATGTTTTAGTCTTTTCGGGAGGTCCTGGTAGCACCATATCGCTCTTTTCAGGTTTACTTCTGTTTGTGCTTGTTCCAGGATCACCCAAAGTTTAGTCTCTGAGTGATGCCACCAGTCCAAGATCCTACTTATTTGAGCTGCCTGGTAATATGCTCGTACGTCCGGCAGGGCTAGACCCCCCTTTTTTTTAGGCAAAGTTAAAATTTCCCGTGCTATTCTTGGTTTTTTGTTTGACCAGATATATTTCACAAGCAATGAGTGTATTACCTTGAAAAATCTACCTGGTATCTTCACCGGTAGTGCTCGGAAAAGATATACAAATTTTGGCAATATTATCATCTTCAATAAATTACATTTACCAAACCACGACTGCATCCCCCCGTGCCATTTTTCTAATAATCTCTTAGTCGTTGCTATCATAGGCAGGAAATTGAGGTCATACACCTGTTCTAATTTTGCCGGTATGTATGTTCCCAAGTATCTCACGGCCGTCTCATTCCACTTAAAACCAAAGCTATTTTTCAATAATTGCACCTGAGTCGTGGGCATCTCTACCCCCATTGCCTCTGATTTCCCAAAGTTGATTTTTAGATTTGATAAGGCCCCATATACTTTAAGTTCTTGTATCAGGTTCGGCAATGAGATACTTGGATTAGTTAGCGAAAATAACATGTCGTCCGCGTAAGCAGCTATTTTATATTGTTTCCCCTTTACGCTTACTCCTTCTATGTCTAAGTTCCCTCTGACTTTACAGAGGAAAGGCTCTAGTGTAAGGGCGAACAAGAGGGGTGATAACGGGCACCCTTGCCTTGTGCCATTTTTTATCGGAAATGTTTTTGATAATAACCCATTAGCTTTCACCCTAGCAGTTGGATTTGTGTAGACTCTAGTTATTCTATCTATCATTAAGTTACCCAACCCTATATATTTGAGCACGGCAAACAGGAAAGGCCAGCCCACCCGGTCAAAGGCCTTCTCTGCGTCCGCGCTCAACACTACACACGGGGTCTTCTCTTCCTTTACTATTTGTATCAAGTTGAGTATTCTTGTTGTATTATCTTTCGCTTCTCTTGATGTCATAAAGCCTACTTGATCTAGATGTATTAATTTTGGTAATATTCTTGCCATCCTGTCTGCCAGTATCTTTGTGAATATCTTCAAGTCCACGTTTAATAGGGATATTGGCCTATAGCTGCTACAAGCCGCTGGGTCCTTACCCTCTTTTAAAATTAATGAGATATGTGCCGTCAGTGTGTCTCTGGTTAACGTCCCATCTGACTCTGTTGCATTGAATAACTTTACCAGGTATGGGCCTAGAATGTGGAACAGTGACTGATAGTATTGTGCCGTTAGGCCATCTGGCCCTGGCGCTTTTCCTGGTTTCATTAAATTCGTTGCCTGCTGTATCTCCTCTATGGTTATTTCTGCTTCTAGTGAGTCTCTTTCTTCCTCTGATAGCTTAGGTAATTGTGACTCGTTTAAATATTTTTCAATTTCCCTTTGTTTAGGTGGCTCTCCTTTTAAATTATACAGTGTGGCATAGAATTTCTCAAATACTTCCGTTATTTGTGTTGGTAATGTCTTTTTATTCCCCTCAGCTGTTACTATATGCGGTATGTATGACCTCAATCTCTGTTCCTTGACAGTCCTAGCCAACAATTTTCCACATTTATTTCCTGCCTCATAATTTAGTTTGCGGCATCTTTGTATATCTGCTTTGGCCTTATATTGTAACAGGTCCGTGATCTGTTTCCTAATCGCTGTTAACTCTGACAATATTCTATCTGACGCTGACTGCTTATGTTTTGTCTCTAGTTCTCTAAGTTTTTCTAACAACTGTGCCATTTGTTCATTTCTCTCTTTTTTGATACGCGCCCCGTTCTTAATAAAAATCCCTCTTATTACTGCCTTATGTGCTTCCCATAGGGTGCCCATCCGGCAGTCCTCTTGATCATTAATCTCGAAAAAGTTTTTTAGTTCTTGAGCCACCTCTTTTAACACTTCTTCCCTTTGCAGCAAGCTCTCGTTCAGCCTCCAGCATTGCTTATTCCTTAAAGGATTTAATGTGAGGCCATACACCATTGTTATAGGTGCATGGTCTGACCATGTGATATTATCAATATCCGTTTTTTTCACTGCCTGTAGCTGAGCGTGGGGTATTGCAAAGTAATCAATTCTAGAATAATTCTTATGCGGCGTCGAAAAGAACGTATATTCTTTCTCGGAGGGGTGTTGAAGGCGCCATACGTCTATCAACTGAGATTTATGCAGTATTTTCAATATGCGTCTATTCCTTCCGGGGGATACTGCCATAGTCCCGGCTGAGGTGTCTACTGCGGGTATCAGGGGAGCATTAAAATCTCCTCCCAGGATTAGTTGACCCTCTGTGAAGCTCTCCAAATTAGCCAGGGTTTTTGATATAAACCTATCCTGTCCATTGTTAGGCGCATATAGTGTTGCTAATGTTACCCTTAATTCTCCTATTAATCCTTTCACAAATAGGAACCTTCCCTCTGGATCTTGTTTACTGTCTTGCAGGGTCCACGGGACGCTTTTTGCTATCAATATAGATACCCCTCTCGATTTTGCCTCCATATTCGTGGAGTGATATGTGTATGGAAAAAAACTATTTTTAAGATATGGTATTTTATCTGTCCTGAAGTGCGTCTCTTGTATAAATGCAACGCTAATTCTTCGTTTTTTTAGGTCATTTAATAATATACGTCTCTTTTCTGGAATGTTTAGCCCCCTAACATTATGCGACATGATTTTTAAATCCTCCATCTCTGTTTAGTTTACATACAACAAAACAATCCCCAAAAAAAAAAAAAAAAAAAAACCCCTCCCTAATTGGCGAAGAGAAGATTCCGGTTCCCCGCGGTTCCGGCTCTTCTCTTCTCCAATTTGGATAGTAAACATATCCTTATCTCACACTGCACTATTAAGTGCACTTCTGTGTGGATTTTTTAAATAGGGGACTACCCCGGCATGACTCTCCGCCGATCCCCCACACCTCCCTTCTATACTTCTTCAATTAATTCTAATCTCCCACTACCCCCCGGGTCCTTTCTAATAGGTAATGCATCGGCAAGAGAAAAATAGTTACATTCCTTCATAACTCTCTCCTTCCCCCTTATATGAGTGCTATTTAGTCTTACACTTTCTTGTACTATTGCCTTGTTCCCCCTTAAATAGTGGCAAAAAGTAAAAAATAAGTAGAGGTCCAAAAAAAAAAAAAAAAAAAAAAAAAAAAAAAATATATACTTTTGTGCTTCGTGCTCAAAATTTAGAGGGGGAAGAAATCCCAAACACACCTTCCTCCCAAAAAATGTGGGAAAAAAAAAAAAAAGGTATTTACTTTTGTGCTTCGTGCTCCAAGTTTAGAGGGGGAAGAAATCCCAAACACACCTTCCTCCCAAAAAATGTGGGAAAAAAAAAAAAAAATTATTTACTTTTGTGCTTCGTGCTCAAAATTTAGAGGGGGAAGAAATCCCAAACACACCTTCCTCCCAAAAAATGTGGGAAAAAAAAAAAAAAAAAAGTATTTACTTTTGTGCTTCGTGCTCAAAATTTAGAGGGGGAAAAAATCCCAACCACACCTTCTCGTGTGCAAAATTTAACAAGTGAAAAAACCCAATCCTCCCATTTCATGTATAAAATCCAAAGGAGGAAAAATCCCAGCCATGCCTTCCTCCCTTAAAGTGTAATATGCTAAGAGGAAAGGAAAAAAAAAAAAAAAAAAAAAGGGGAAAAGGAGAATCTCCATTCCCTACTAGTGTATCAGTAAGACATAATCAGCATTACGAAAGTTCCATTCCTATCATAGATCTTCTATGTTGTTCTTCTTTCTCCTATCTCTTCCACCCGATCGTCTCTCTCTTTCTCCTGTAATCGGGGATACCCAATGGGTCCCTCTCTGGGTATATGGCACAGCCAGTTCTCCACCTGTATAGGTTC
Organism: Pelophylax lessonae; assembly: GCF_965119305.1. Classification (NCBI taxonomy): domain Eukaryota; kingdom Metazoa; phylum Chordata; class Amphibia; order Anura; family Ranidae; genus Pelophylax; species Pelophylax lessonae. The sequence goes on along the minus strand of NC_138773.1, from coordinate 113,782,091 downwards.
TGCCTCTATAAAGCGAAAAAATGCCATTCTATCTTGGTACGATTGGAGCTTGAAGTATCTTCCGTCTCTGCGAAACGTCACGGAAAAGGGGAACCCCCATCTATAAGTACATCCCGCCCTCTTGGCCAATTCTAACAAAGGTCTCAGGATCGCCCTTCTCCGTAACGTTCCCCCAGAAATGTCTGCAAAAATCTTTACTGGTTTTCCTTCCATTATTATCTCCTGGGTCTCCCATGCTGATCTCAGAATCGTTTCTTTATGTGTGTAATGGTGTATTCTGCAGATCACATCTCTAGGCCTCCTTTCTTCTTTGCTTCGGGGGCCAAGGGATCTGTGGACTCTCTCAATTTCTAGGTTTCCTGGGTATTTATCTTTTAAAACTTGTTTAAATATTTCTTTTGTCACCTCCACTAATCTTTCATTGCCGAAAGTTTCAGCTATTCCGCGTAACCGCAGGTTACTGCGGCGACTTCTGTTCTCTATGTCCTCTAGCTGTAGTTGTAATACCGCCTGCGTGTCTTCCTGGTTATCTCTTTTTGCTTCTATAGCTGCCAATCTTTCTTTTATTGCGCTAATTGAAGCCTCCTCTTCTCCTAACCGGGTTGCAATCTCCTGTATGTCTTTTTTAACTTCTTGTATTTCTTGCTGATGTTTCTCCTCTATTCTATTGATCATCTGTTCTATGTCTGCTCTTGTCGGGAGTGCCTGTAGCATAGCTTTAAGCTCTGAATTTTGTGTGGCAGCTTGCGTGAGTATACAGGTTATTGGTGTTTCATCTTGGCTATTCCTTAAGTCATTAGCCACTCTTACTGTAGGGGGTGAAGTGTCCGCTAATTTTGATGTATGGCTAGCTTCTGAGCTTGCTGCTGCCATTTCTACACTTTTTGCGGATTTCTGGCTATTAGAGAAGAAACGGTCAATCTCTCCTTCTGTTTTGTTTGACTGACCTTTTCCTGTACTCCTTCTTCCCTTTCTTCTCTTAGTGAGTGTCATCCTTTTTCTTTATCCTACATAGCTTCCTGTCCTTTTCTCCCTCTTCATTAGTGTATTTTTTCTCCTGTTATTGTTGGTTTAGCAGATTATTCCACTCTTTCCAGCAAGTATACATCACACAGTTCTATTGCACCAATACATACTTATTGCCACTTAATATGTCTTACAGTACTCACGGCTCCAGTTTAGCTTTTTCTTCCTTCACCTCTCCACAGAGTGTGTCTCTTGTACTACGAAAGTTTTTAGTTATAGTGTAATATCCTTCCCTTTTCTCTGCCGTTGCTATGATCCGTCCTCTCGGGGGGAAGGGGGGTAAGGCCAGGCTTCTATGCTTGTCTTGTTATATGTGACCGTCCATTGCCTCTCCTCTCACCTCGGGTGGTCATCCTCAGTTAGCTCTACAATGGGCAGTACATCTCAGTCTTTCCCCCATCAGCTCCGTAACTCTCTGGATGGCTCCGGGTGGCTCACTCCTCCATCCGGGTACTCCACCAGTCCAAGTCCAAGTTCCTCCCCGACCGTGCGGGGCGCCGTCTGTGGGGTAAGACTCTGCAGCACCTGCAGCCTCAGCCGCTACGATGTCCCGTCTGGCGTTCAGCCCTCTCTCCCAGAGCAAGTGGTCTGCTGGTATGCAAGGCTACAGCCCCCGCACCTGCCTGCTGACCCAGCCGGACCCGACCCGCCAAAACCGCTGCTCGCGGCCAGCGGGAGGCTCTCTCCTATCTGCCCGGCTCCTTGGCGTCCCCGCCTCGCTATCTTTCGGATCCCCGGCGGGCGTGGGTGTTCAGCGTGTGGAGGTGTGGAGCTCAGCGGAGGTCAGTCTCAGCGTGTCATCGCATGACCGCTTCCGGGCACGCCCCCTATTACAAATCTCAAAAAGCGCTTTTGCCTCTCAGGAATGTCGTCCCATTTACTAAAAGCCCAATTAAAAGCCAGAAGGGCATCATCATGTTGTATGATGGTATATAATGAGGCTACATCACCTGTCACCAGGAAGATGTCCTCACTAGTAGGTAAAATCAAATCTTTGAGGGCCAGAAGTAATGCCTTTGTGTCCCGTAGATACGATCTCAGCTGAATTACACAGGTTTGTAAGAAAAAATCTAAATATTCACCCAATCTGGCTGAAACAGATTGTATCCCATTAACAATGGGCCTTGCTGGGGGATTAATTTGATCTTTGTGCACCTTCGGCAACGTGTATATAGTTGGAACTCTACTATAGCTCGGTACAAGGTATTGTTTTTCTTTTTTGGATAGAATGTATGTATCGTAACCTCTATCTATCAATGCACTCAGTTCTCTTCTGTACTGTAAAGTAGGGTCTTTATCCAAGACCCTATATGTGTCAGCATCAGCAAGAAGAGCGGTAAGTTGTGAATGGCAGTATTCCTTTTTCAGCAATACCACACCTCCCCCCTTATCAGCCGGTCTGATAATCACATCTTTTCTCTTTTCAAGAGATAGTAACCTGTCCTGAATGTACCTGGGATTCACCACTTTCTTAGTGGGAATCTCCTTGAGGTCTCGAATCACCAAATTCTTGGATACCTCAATATACTGATTCGAGGACTGTTGTGGGTTAAACAGTGAATTATTTTTAAGTCCACTGTCAACACCTATTGATTGATTTATCAGTCCTGCTCTAGTAGAGCCTACCGATTGTGCCGGATTCAAATAGTACTTCTTAAGATTGATTTTTCTTATGTACTTATGCAGATCTATGTACACATTAAATTTATTTACGGTTTCTGTTTGGCACATTTAAGACCTGCGTGTAATATATTCAATTCTTTATTAGTCAAAGTCACATCTGCTAGATTGTATATACCATTTAGTCTAGATCCCTCCTTCTTTTTTTGCTGTTTACGTCCGGCCCTGCATCCCCTGACATGTGGTTTCCCATATGTTCCTGTGGGCCTGCTTGCTGCCCCCATTGTGGAGGGTATGGACCCTGTGATTGGTCTCTTGAGGTCTCCCCCTCCACGGTTTGCCTCCTCTCCTCCCCCCCCTGCCTCTTCCTCCTCTCCACTGAAAAGGGCGAGGTGGGTGTGGGGTTGGGGAATTCATGCCATTTTGCTAAAGCAGAGGTTCAAAGCGATTCTGCGTAGGGACTCTATATGGGGAGTTGGATCTCAGATCTGCTTGGTATCCATATGTGTCTATATTAGGCTGATAACCGTTATTACCCTGGACATAATAAGAACTAGAGTTTTTAGGTCTAGCTCCCTTAGGGACCTGTGGGCCAGCCTGACCACCTAGTGGACCTCCTGGAGTGGTTGGAGTCGCAACCGATAGTTGAGACACCTGATTCTGGGCTAACTGCCCTCCCCCTCCCGTAGGTCTTAGGTTGTTGCCCGCAATAGGATTTTGCCATAAATAAATGGAATTCTTTTTAAAATCCTCCAAATCCCGGTAATACTTTTTTACTTTTTTCTTATGGGTTTCTTTATCTATATTTTCCAATTTTTTCTTGATGTCTGTGTTAAATTTTAAAACTGCAGGTAACTCTTTATCTTTGTCTAAAACACTCTTTAGGTCAGCTATCTTTTTCTCTAAAACCTTCATTTTAAGTTTTTTCCTTTTTAAAATCAATTCCTGTAACTTAATACCAACACCGTTAAAGAATTCAAGCCACTCTGTCTTAGAACTCTCATCCTCGAGTGCGTCCTGGGGAGAAACTTCCCACCTAAGACTCCTCATTATAATGCGTTCCTTAATATATTTCTCAAATGTGCATATATCCCACCACGTCCGAACCTTCTTCTCCAGGGTATAACCCAGAGCATTCAGTTTGGAGGTGAGATCCTGAGATGTGTTAGTCTCAATCGCACACGAGAAAATGCTATCCACCTCCAATTGTCTATCTTTTAGAAAGGATATAGCATCCATAGCTGCAGGGTTAAAGATAAAAACTGATAATGACAAGGAGTGTAGAAAAATTGCAATACCACCTTAGTTGCAAGCACACACTCACCCCGCGCTATACTCAAAACTTAAGATAATCTAGGAGATGCAGATACATTTAGGTGACCTCAGAGGTCTCAGCAGCTGTTTTAGTCAAAGTAATGTTCCAAAAGGTGTAATCGACTATCCAAATATCACGGTCCAATCAACCACACAAACAGCGCTAACGGATGAATGGATATAATAATAGGATCTATAATATATATATATATATATATATATATATAGGAGTATATACAGGCAAAAGGTGTAATGAAACACAAGTGGCCAGTTCGAACAAAACAGTCCAGACAGAGGAGGAAGAGGCAGGGGGGGAGGAGAGGAGGCAAACCGTGGAGGGGGAGACCTCAAGGGTGGGGTCCTCCCCAATCACAGGGTCCATACCCTCCACAATGGGGGCAGCAAGCAGGCCCACACGAACATATGGGAAACCACATGTCAGGGGATGCAGGGCCGGACGTAAACAGCAAAAAAAGAAGGAGGGATCTAGACTAAATGGTATATACAATCTAGCAGATGTGACTTTGACTAATAAAGAATTGAATATATTACACGCAGGTCTTAAATGTGCCAAACAGAAACCGGTAAATAAATTTAATGTGTACGTAGATCTGCATAAGTACATAAGAAAAATCAATCTTAAGAAGTACTATTTGAATCCGGCACGATCGGTAGGCTCTACTAGAGCAGGACTGATAAATCAATCAATAGGTGTTGACAGTGGACTTAAAAATAATTCACTGTTTAACCCACAACAGTCCTCGAATCAGCATATTGAGGTATTCAAGAATTTGGTGATTCGAGACCTCAAGGAGATTCCCACTAAGAAAGTGGTGAATCCCAGGTACATTTAGGATGGGTTACTATCTCTTGAAAAGAGAAAAGATGTGATTATCAGACCGGCTGATAAGGGGGGAGGTGTGGTATTGCTGAAAAAGGAATACTACCATTCACAACTTACCGCTCTTCTTGCTGATGCTGACACATATAGGGTCTTGGATAAAGACCCTACTTTACAGTACAGAAGAGAACTGAGTGCATTGATAGATAGAGGTTACGATACATACATTCTATCCAAAAAAGAAAAACAATACCTTACTCCATACAGTGAGTGGATGCTACGTTCTTTTCACTACAGTTTCTGATTGTATACTTCACGAGGCTCCCCCTTTCTTCTTCTCCCCATATGGATATTCGCCATTTGGTGCTTGGCTGATTGTGGAGAGGGGACCTGTGAGGATCCATCTTGCCTGAACATTTGCTTAGGGCAGGTTGTATATACAGCGCGACACCTAGTGGTCACACAGGTGATTGCAGCTGGTTTTCTTTTTGTTGGTTTATTTTTCACCAGGGTTAAATCCCTGACTTCACCTTTTTTCACCTAAATGGTTTCTACTGGCATGCTGCACCCTTGACAGTAACATTGCCAGAAATACTCACCAATATTTGTTTTTCTCACAGTTGATGATTTTATTATTTGTATATCACAATAAATAAAAAACACTGTCTATGCTATTTATTTATTGCACTTTAGCACTTTCTGGGTTTTATCCATCACATACCAGGTAATTTATTTATAATCACTTGACACACAGTGTAGATATCTTTAATAATTTTTTTTGGTTTTATGGGATACACCCCCTCATTTTAATATGGATTATAAGAGATTGCACTTTATTTTTATCTAAATATTTATTTGCACCAGGTAGCGCCGTTTACAACCTTTCTTTGCACTTCACTAATACCTTGTACCGAGCTATAGTAGAGTTCCAACCAGTGGCGGCCCGTGCATAGGGGGCGCCAGGGCGCCGCCCCCCTACCCCTAACAAAAAAGAAAAAAAAACAAAACGAACAAATAAAGTTGTTCAAAAAAAAATTGGGTTCGCCGGCCTGAACCCAAGGAACTGGTGGCTGGGGGGGGGGGGGGGGTTACGTCCGAGAAGAAACGCCGATTGGCTGCCTTCTGGGGGGGTAGGGGGGTATCCTGGGCGCAAGTCTTTGCGGTTGGACACCCCCACTTTCTGATATCCTGGCTGTGATTGGTCCAGTCTACAGCCTGGACCAATCATCATCCAGGATATCGCTGAAGTCGCAATGGGGGCGGTGCCGGTGCGTGCGTCAGTCACTCACCATCACCGCCGCTCAGAGAAGAGGAGAGGCCGCCCGCCGGATCCCGCCGCCGAGACGACGAGGGAGAAGGACCCGCCGCAGAAGAGGAGGAAGAAGCTGAGCCGCGCCGCCGCCAGGTAAGTTTGAAGGGAGCACGCACGCTGGCACTCTGCAATCATTGGGGGACAATGCTGGCGCTCTGCAATCATTGGGGGACAATGCTGGCGCTCTGCAATCATTGGGGGACAATGCTGGCACTCTGCAATCATTGGGGGACAATGCTGGTGCTCTGCAATCATTGGGGGACAATGCTGGCGCTCTGCAATCATTGGGGGACAATGCTGGCACTCTGCAATCATTGGGGGGCAATGCTGGCACTCTGCAATCATTGGGGGACAATGCTGTGGCGCTCTGCAATCATTGGGGGACAATGCTGTGGCACTCTGCAATCATTGGGGGACAATGCTGGCGCTCTGCAATCATTGGGGGACAATGCTGTGGCGCTCTGCAATCATTGGGGGACAATGCTGGCGCTCTGCAATCATTGGGGGACAATGCTGTGGCGCTCTGCAATCATTGGGGGACAATGCTGTGGCGCTCTGCAATCATTGGGGACAATGCTGTGGCGCTCTGCAGTGATTGGGGACAATGCTGTGGCGCTCTGCATTGAAAGGGGCTCGCACGCTGAACACGCTGGACAATGCTGGCACTCTGCAATCATTGGGGGACAATGCTGGTGCTCTGCAATCATTGGGGGACAATGCTGTGGCGCTCTGCAATCATTGGGGGACAATGCTGTGGCGCTCTCCAATCATTGGGGGGCAATGCTGGCACTCTGCAATCATTGGGGGACAATGCTGTGGCGCTCTGCAATCATTGGGGGACAATGCTGTGGCACTCTGCAATCATTGGGGGACAATGCTGGCGCTCTGCAATCATTGGGGGACAATGCTGTGGCGCTCTGCAATCATTGGGGGACAATGCTGTGGTGCTCTGCAATCATTGGGGACAATGCTGTGGCGCTCTGCAGTGATTGGGGACAATGCTGTGGCGCTCTGCATTGAAAGGGGCTCGCACGCTGAACTCTGCATTGATGGGGGCACGGAACAGTTGCATTGAAGGAGGCACGCACGCTGAACTCTGCACAGTGTTTATTGCATTGAAGGGGGCACAGCACAGTTGCATTGAAGGGGGCATGCACGCTGAACTCTGCATTGTTGGGGCACAGCACAGAGTTCATTGCATTGAAGGGGGCACAGTGTTTATTGCATTGAAGGGGGCACAGCACAGTGTTTATTGCATTGAAGGGGGCACAGCACAGTGTTTATTGCATTGAAGGGGGCACAGCACAGTGTTCATTGCATTGAAGGGGGCACAGCACAGTGTTTATTGCATTGAAGGGGGCATGCACGCTGAACTCTGCATTGTTGGGGCACAGCACAGTGTTCATTGCATTGAAGGGGGCATAGCACAGTGTTTATTGCATTGAAGGGGGCACAGCACAGTGTTTATTGCATTGAAGGGGGCACAGCACATTGTTCATTGCATTGAAGGGGGCACCGCACATTGTTCATTGCATTGAAGGGGGCACAGCACAGTTGCATTGAAGGGGGCATGCACGCTGAACTCTGCATTGTGGGGGCACAGCACAGTGTTTATTGCATTGAAGGGGGCATAGCACAGTGTTTATTGCATTGAAGGGGGCACAGCACAATGTTCATTGCATTGAAGGGGGCACGCACGGTGAACTCTGCATTGAAGGGGGCATGTACACTGGTCTCTGCATTGAAAGGGGGCATGTACGCTGGTCACTGCATTGAAAGGGGGCATATACCATCTCCTGTACCATGACCCGTGACATGCCTATACCATCACCTGTGCCATGCCTATACCATCACCTGTGCCATGCCTGTACCATCACCTATGCCATGCCTATACCATCACCTGTGCCATGCCTGTACCATGACTTCAAAGTCACGCAATTTTTTACTGCGTTTTTTGACGCGAAGCAATACCTATTACATTTTTCTTTTTGCGCCCCCCCCCCAAAAATTTTGAGCACCAGCCGCCACTGGTTTCAACTATATACACGTTGCCGAAGGTGCACAAAGATCAAATTAATCCCCCAGCAAGGCCCATTGTTAATGGGATACAATCTGTTTTAGCCAGATTGGGTGAATATTTAGATTTTTTCTTACAAACCAGTGTAAATCAGCTGAGATCGTATCTACGGGACACAAAGGCATTACTTCTGGCCCTCAAAGATTTGATTTTACCTACTAGTGTGGACATCTTCCTGGTGACAGGTGATGTAGCCTCATTATATACCATCATACAACATGATGATGCCCTTCTGGCTTTTAATTGGGCTTTTAGTAAACGGGACGACATTCCAAAGCCAAAAGCGCTTTTTGAAAGATGCTTTAATTTTCTGTTTGGCACACAATTATTTTTGGTTCAACGATGTGTTTTATCAGCAACAGAGAGGCGTGGCAATGGGAGCCAAGTTCGCTCCAAGTTTGGCAAATATATTCATGGGAGAGTGGGAGGACCGCTTTATATATGCCGCCCAATACAGAGAACTATTAATATATCGTCGTTATATAGACGATTTGTTCTTTATTTGGGCAGGTAATGAGTCCACCCTCATGGAATTCTGTGGGAAACTGAATAAGAATTCCAACAATATAAAATTGGATTTTAATTGGAGTCGAACTAGTATCCATTTCCTGGACGTGGAGATATCACTCCTGGAAGGTGGCCTGAAGACCAAGGTCTACTTTAAGCCCACTGACCGAAACGGATATCTCCCCGTCCATAGTGGCCATCACCATAAATGGTTGTCCAACATTCCGAGGGGACAGTTTCTCCGTGTGAGAAGAAATTGTACCATGAATGAGGACTTTGTAACCCAGGCCCAAGTCCTAAAACAAAGATTTGTTGAAAAGGGATATAAAGCCAACAGACTGGACACCACCATTGCTGAGATAGGGAACCTTTCACAAAATGAATGCCTTAGAGATACAGTGAGACAGCCCACACGTGAGCAGGAATGGAGTTTCTTAACCCAGTATAACGCGCAGTATCAGGAGGTGGAGCAGATTTTTAAAAAGCATTGGCCCGTATTACGTATGGACAAAGTTTTGAGTGGGGTGCTTCCTGAGAACCCTTCATTCATATACAGGCGGGGACCAACCTTTGGAGACCAAGTGGTTAAAAAAGTGTTTGGACCCCCCGATTAAACCAAAAATGTTTTGGGACAATACTGCAGGTTTCTTTGCCTGTAGGAAATGTAAAACTTGTAGACAGGTGTGTACACACCTGAGGAATTTTACGACATTTACATCTCCCTCAAATGGACAATGCTTTCAGATAAAAGACCTCATTACGTGTAATAGTACGTATGTTGTGTATTGTTTACAATGCCCTTGCAATCTGCTGTATATTGGAAGAACTAAGCGTACCATCGCCATTAGAGTGTCGGAGCACATTACAAACATTAAGAATGGTTTTAAAGATCACAACGTATCTCTGCATTTTCGTGATTATCACAATAGTGATCCCACATACCTTAAATTTTGGGGGGTTGAGAAGGTAGATCCAGTGTGGAGAGGATCCAACAGAGTTCGCGAATTGTCCAAACGTGAAACATACTGGATCTATTTAACCGAATCCTTACACCCCAAAGGATTAAAGATTGATATGGATATCAATTGTTTTATCAGCAATTCTTAACATGTGGTGTTCTGGTTTTATTTCATTTTATTTGAAGTATTTTATATCTATTTCAGTACTATTGCTTATATCCAGTCTTTTTCTTGATGTATGGTATTTATCTGGTTTTATTTGATATAATATTTATTTGTTTTCAAGACATTTTAGCAACATATATATATTTATAATTTTAGATCATTGGCATTTTAAGAATGTGATCATAGGTATACACTTTGGGTATGAGTGACCATTGCTAATTATAGTAATGTATTTATATAACTGTATTGTATTTGTCTAAACACTCTTCGACCATTGCTTTATTATATATAGAAATTCCTGTTTTTTTCACCATTTTTTTCCCATGTTTAATATATTTGACACATTGGTTCTAAACTGAGTAATGAGGTTGATGACCGAATACATTTTTATGTAAAATGATGGGCATTCAATAGTATATATGGATGCGGCTTGTATAAAATGTGTCTTGACATGAGGAATCGTATACTTAGAATATCCATTGGCTCCGGTCCTCACGAGTGTGAGGACATCCGTTGCAGACACTGGGTGAATTACGAGTGTCTGTATTACTGCTCTGGGCGGAAGTCTGGCAGCGGGAAGTGACGTCCTTCCGGTGCGGAGGTTCGCCCACAGGAAGTGACGCTGCACAAAGGAAGAGGACGGTGTGCGTACACTTCCGGGGTCGGCGCTTCTGCCGAGTGCGCATGTGCCGGAGTGGATACAAACACAGGCGGACCGCGCCGCGCACACACGCTCTCGGAAGAAGTCTTAGTGACGAAACGTCAGGGCACGTGTGCGCGGTCGCCTTGTGATCAGATGGACGCCTGGCTAAACTTGACGAATTGAGTGACGGTCATTAAGCGTCAGTGTATATATTTTTTGAATGCCTTCATTCAGATTCTCTCTTGTAAGTAGATATCTGGAGGGGAGTGGGGCCATTTTGGTGTGGATTTTAATCAATAAATTTTGAGGAATTACACTATTTGTCCCTCACTCTTCATTTACATGCCATCATGAATGGAGTGACATATGAAGGCTAATAGGATATGAGAGGAGATCCGAGCTTGTGAAGGGTGGAGAAGTCCTGATGGTGATTTGAATTCACGTTTGAGGAAGCCCTGTTTTACCAATCATCTGGTGAGTTCCAGAGGAGAGGGGGGGAATACCGGTGTTTGGTCGAATTGTGGTGTATCCAAGTTCCTTCACACCCTTCCCTCAACAAATTTGGACTGTTTTGTTCGAACTGGCCACTTGTGTTTCATTATACCTTTTGCCTGTATATACTCCTATATATATATATATATATATATATATATATATAAATATATATATATATATATATATATATTATAGATCCTATTATTATATCCATTCATCTGTTAGCGCTGTTTGTGTGGTTGATTGGACCGTGATATTTGGATAGTCGATTACACCTTTTTGAACATTACTTTGACTAAAACAGCTGCTGAGACCTCTGAGGTCACCTAAATGTATCTGCATCTCCTAGATTATCTTAAGTTTTGAGTATAGCGCGGGGTGAGTGTGTGCTTGCAACTAAGGTGGTATTGCAATTTTTCTACACTCCTTGTCATTATCAGTTTTTTTTCTATAAAGAATTTGGTAGTCTGTGCGGAGTAAGTAGATTATAAAGTTTTGTATAATATTCTGGAACCACTCTTGCAATTTCCATATTATTGCATTATACCCGCTGATGTTTTAATGCCTCGTATCGTAGTGGATGTATTAAGATCTTTAAACGCCTTAGCTAGTAATTTACCTGTTTTATCTCTTTGATCATAGAAAATACCTTTTCTATAATAAAGGGCACGTTGCGTCTTTAAATTTAAGATCTTCTGTAGATCTTGTCTGGCTTCCGTTAATTCTGTGAATGTCCCCTCTCCCTACCCTTGTTTATAGTAAAGTTCCAACCTCCTTATTTTTTCAGTTAAGTCAAGCACCTCCTTCTCTGCTCTTCTTTTATAAATTTAACCTATTTTGAAGAATTCTCCCCTCATGACACACTTATGTGCCTCCCATAAGGTCATAGGTGAAATGTCATCAGTTGAGTTTGTCACAAAATATTCTTGCAGACTATTAGTTAGGCCTAAAAGAAATTCTTGATCTACCAATAAAGATGGATTAAGTCACCATATGCCTCTCTCCTTCCTTGCCCTAGTAAAGTCTAATGATTAGGATACCGGTGCATGATCTGAAATTGATTAAATACCGATCTTTGATTCATGTAATACTGGCAGATCCCTTTGCGATATAAAAATGTAATCTATACGTGAATGCTTAGAATGAAGCGCAGAATAATATGTGTAGTCTCTATCAGAGGGATGTGGCAGCCTCCAAGAATCCATAAGTGATAAGGAATTAAGCATAGATCTAATTTGTTTGAGGGTACAGTAACGAACATTAGATTTCATATCTGAAGTGTCAAGTTTAGGATCTAGCGGGACATTGAAATCACCCCCCCCGTAGCAGAACACAGGGGGGAAGGGGGGGAATTTGGGACTTTATATGAGACTCGTGACCAACAGAGTCTCCATCCATATATGCCATAAAGCAAAAGAACAAACATAAAATTGGGACTTTATATGAGGTCTGACCAGCTAATGTAGAGTATAAATGATACAAAAATTAGGAAAAAAGTAAATAAATGGTAAGATGGACCGGTATGTTTATTAAATCTATAGACCAATAATGAAGATCCATAGACTAATATATTCAATAAAAACATGTAACCCAAAAAATGGGAATAAATATAAATGACACAAATATAAATACAATTGGTATAATAAAATCATAGCAATGATACACAGTAGTACAATGTTATCATGGTAATAATTATTGATAAAGTACATAATAATGGGATCAAAAAACTGAAAATTGCATAGTATATGCTTGTAGTAATGGAGTTGCCTGTATTGAACTCAACGCGTTTCGTGAAAAAAATTCACTTCATCAGGAGTAGGCTTAATTCAAGTATCTAGAACAGATATACATACATAAGCAACAATATATCCAAGACACAAAAGCCTCAATAGCCTATCAAAGATGTAACTTACAATAGGGTGTGAACTGTTTTTGAGGTATAGAATCATCTGGGGGTATGTCCAGCCTGGGAACTGAGGGAGCGGAGCCCGCCCGCATCAGGTGGGCACATGGAAGCAAAAATGTGTAGTGAGGCTTTCCAATAGGGGATCACCAAGCCTCCACTCACCATAGGAGCATATACCTATAAGGGTAGCAGAGACTGTATAAGTATAATAAATATAATGAGATGCTACAGGAATGATCGAGATCCCGGAGAACCAAACCCGAAAGAGTGAAGCAGGTAAAATGTGTATGGCAATGCATAGGGCAACCTCATGAAGGGTGAGTGAGCCAATATGGGTGAAAGAAATGGATAACATATAATACCAGCATGAAAGTAAAGACAACATGGAAAGGTATATATGACGTGAAGACATCAGAAGGCATCTGAGAGGACAAGGAGGAGGGAAAAACCAGGGTGCAATGAAATGTGGAAGATGTGATACAAAAGGGAGGTATAGGTGTACAGATAACAGTGATGGCTGACATGGCTGACATATGAAATGATAATAAACAATAAGTTTGTGGAAGTGAAATATCTGGAAAATAAACCAAGAGGAAAATGTACCAGCACAGAGGCCAGAGCAGGATTCGCACCCAGCGTCATGCTGGTGTTAAAGCACTTGGGAAGCTGCCAGGCCGACCATGGACACCAGATACAGCCCCCCTATTTAAACACCGGTGGACAACACGTGTCGGAACCGGCGCCAAACTGACGTCACGTCCCGCACGGAAGTGCATGGCGCCGACGTGCTGCGGCCACCACCCGCCCCGAACCCCGCCCAGAGGATCAATAGCAGACAACCGGAGGCAAACCATTTCAGTTCTTCTGTTACTTTCTTACAAAAGGCCCCATGTGATGAGTTTGGGAAATAAACATTAGCAAGTGTAATTTGAGTGCCTTTCAAGCTACCCTTGATGAAAATGTACCTGCCTTCCGGGTCTACCAAATGGTGAGTGACCTCTAGTCCAGCTGACCTATTAATTAAAATCACCACTCCTCTAGTTTTTGCCACGGTATTAGTGGCATAAGTTGATGGTGTTTTGAAGGTAAAGGGTGGTCATACCAAATATTGATTTGATTTGGATTTCTCTTCTGTTCATTTATTTTCCATCTTTCTAACTGATAAAAATAGATTATTGATACTTCTCTTTCTGAAAGCATTCCTAATTTACAGCATTTTTTCACACCTGCTCAAAACTTTTGCACAGTAGTTTAGATAATGTCTTCCTCTCTCTGCTCTTATCTGTTTTTTTTGGGGGGGAGGGGTTTTGTCATGGTTTTTGTTGTGCTATGCTGTCTATTTAGTTTTTTGTAGTTTGTAAAATAAAATAATAAATTTAAAAATTAATAAAATAATTTCCTTTTTAGTTTTTTTTTCCTATTTGTGGTGTATTTTATTATTTGAGGCATTTTACACAATAGCAAAAAAGAAGTCTAAATAGAAACATTTAAAAAAAGACATCAAATACCCCTAATAAGAAGAAAACACACCAAAGAACATGCAAAAAAAAAAGCAAAACTATACATTTTACAACTATATAGGGCAGGGATCTTCAAACTACGGCCCTCCAGCTGTTGAACTACACATTCCATGAGGCATTGTAAAACTCTGACATTCACAGACAGGACTAGGCATGATGGGAATTGTAGTTCCTGAACAACTGGAGGGCCAGAGTTTGAAGAACCCTGATATAGGCTAAATAGCTATGGAAAATGAAGTGATTTTTTTTTGTCATACTGTAGTGCTGGGTAGTATTCCAGTTTGGCTGTTATGTAAATTTAATTATTGTTTTTACTATAGTGAGTGGAGTGGTTGCTTCCAGTTAAGGTAAATTTAGTTTGACTCCACTGTAATGAGTGGAGTGGTTGTTGATTATTTGGGTCTGCTCAGGGTTCCTGAGCTAAGAGTATGATTGCTTCAATCTGCCTCTGGAAGAAACTTGCAGAGTATAGGGAGGGAGATTCAAATGATCAGCTCAATATGTATCATACCCTGGTCAATCCCTGGAAGGGGGCATCCAGAACATGGCTGGGAAGGTAATAAATAGACAGGAGGCCTAAACAGATTGTAACAGATTGTTCATTTCTCCTCAGGGATGGCTCCAGTACTCCTGAGGCTGCTGCCTCTAGGAGACGATTTACTGAGACAAAAGACTACAGTTTGGGCCTCAGTGGTGGCTGGGCTGAGAGACATATGAAAATTACCGAGGAGGTATACCTGCTAAAGAACACTGCCCTGGTGTAGGCTAGGTTACAGACAGATACTTGGACACTGTGGATAAAGATCTTGCTGGGAACTATTAGTTGTGCAAGTGTCAGAAGGGATCAGTGGCCAGGGATTGCCCTGTGATCTGCAGCTGTGGGGCCTTAGACATTCCTACCATCCCCTACTACTTCCAGAAAGCTGCTATTGCAAGACTAGAGAGAAGTTTACCTCCCTGTGTAGTTGCTGAATGTTTTAAGGAATTCTGTGACCCAAAATGTGTTCCTTTTGGTAAAGTTCTGCTGCAATAAATACTAAAAAGACATCCCCTAGACTGAGATTTAATTGTCGGTGTGCTGGCGTTATTTGTGGCCTCTGTACTACTGTGTCTGTTTCCGTGTGCCCCTCCTGGGTTGCACACTACAATAAGCTGCCTTGCACCATTAACAGTTAAACAAGCAGCTTTAGCTGCATTACTTATCTTATCCTTGGTACTTTTCCCCACAGATTTAATGCTGAAAGGTCCATAGCTGCTTGTCTTTCAGGTTAAATAATGGCCTGCATCATGTGACCTACTTGCTGTGGGCCCAGATTGTCATGGACCTACCTCCTTTGGGTAAATAAGAAAATTTACTACTCTAAAATCAGGTTTCTCAGAGTTTCTCTGCAATGTCTAAAGAGGTGAATGATTGCTTTGTGTGCATAGTCTAGGAACATATTCACAGAATCTTAGTATATACCAATATATGGTATTAAGGGTATGTTGGCTCTAAGAGTCTGACAGTCCTGTGTGCACAAGAGAAACTGTGAAAGCAAATGACATGTGTAAGCAAAATGTTAAATTACTGTGCCAATATCTGTAGTTCTACACATATGCTCTGTGTCACCAGATGACATGGAATGGAATGTTCAAGCCTGTGCAGTGGCGGCTGGTGCATATGGGGCACAGGGGTGCCGCCCCCCCTATCCATGCATCCAGCCCCCTAATCTACATGCGGGGTGCCGGACGCATAGAGATCAATGGAGCTTTTTTTTTAACCACATGATTAGAGCCAGAGGCTCTAACAGGCTAAAAAAAGGGTGGGCTCGGGGAGCAGAGCACTGCGCTTGGAGCCCACCCAGTTGTGTGACAATAGCGAATGAAAATTCGCTATTGTCACATGGATCCTCCTCCTGGCCAACCAGGAAGCGGGTTCTGAGACCCGTTTCCGATTGGCCAAAAGGAGAAGCCATGCCATTGGGCATGGAGGAAGGGGAGGGAGGAGATGCAGAAGACAGGGGGAAGAAGAAGCTGCTGCCGCCGCCATTGCTGTCGCCATCGCTGATGTCCAGGCAGGGTGAGTGATCCTGTCCTGTCCTGTCCTGGGGGTCCTGTCCTGCTGTGGTCCGTGGGGTGTGTGGCCTGGTGTGGTCAGAGTTGTCAGAGTTGTATAAAGTACTCGAAACCCATACTTGAGTAAAAGTACAAGTGCTCGAGTACAAGTGCTCGATCAAAAAGTGACTTGAGTAGAAGTGGAAGTGCTCGATCAAAAAGTGACTTGAGTAGAAGTACTAAAGTATTCAACATTTTTTGTACTTAAGTATTGCAAGTAGTTTTTTTAAAAATTTTGCTACTCAAGTACTGAAAGTAAAAGTACCAGTAGTTTTGAAAAAAAATTGCTACTCAAGTACTGAAAGTAAAAGTAAAAGTACTGTTTTATGTAGTTATTAAAGAAAGAAGTCAAAAGTTTGAACATCATATTGTTTTTTATTATTTCAAATGCAGCTATTATTTTCGTATGCGCTGATAATACACATGTTTTGAGCTTCATGAAACCTGTCATCTACTGTTCTGGCAGTGGTAATTTTTATAATTGTAACAAGTAACTATGCAGCACAAAAAAAAAAAAGAGTAGAAGTATTGAAATCATTGAAAAAAATGTAGTGAAGTAAAAGTGGAAGTAGGAGAAAAAAATTATACTCTAGGAAAGTACAGATACCGCCTTTCGGTACTTAAGTACAGTAGAGTAGTGAAGTAGTTCTACTTAGTTACTATACATTTCTGGGTGTGGTCAGGGGGGGTGTATGGTGCGGTCCGTCTGCCGCCCCCCCCCCCGGCCCCCGGCCCATGGAGCACCAGCCGCCACTGAGCCTGTGTAAATGCATAAGTATCACAACCAGAAAACCAGAAAATCATTGGCAATTCATTTTGAATAATATCCAGTATATCTATCACATTTGCTATATTATTTTTATTGGAAATTAAATTTTTTCTTTTACAAAGCCGAGTACCTGATCCACAAACATACAGCATACTTTCTAGATTAATGATAGGCAAGCTTTAGTCATTGTACAGTTTTTTTAGTTTTTTTCTGGAAAGGAAAAAACTAATCATGGCACCATACTGTAATTATTTTTCACACATTCACTGATGTCCGCTATCCTGCACACAAGGAATTTCTATTAAGTAAATTGCTAGTAGAAGACTTTAGCTGTGTCATTATTAAATTTCCTTGTTGACATTGAAGACCTTTTTTAATGTGTAAAATGGGAGATAGCAGCAGATAGGAGAGAGCTGGAACTTGAACAAAGAACAGTGAATGTACTAACACTTCAGTAAAGGATTAAACACTGAACTAACACTTTGACTGTTTGTAGTTAGGTTAAATAATGACAGGGGATGACATACATTGCCATCCCTGTTTGCTCTATGGTAATGTCATATTCAAAACAGCTATATAGATTTAAAGGTAGTATACATTTTCAAACCCGTTTAAATATTTAGTGTCCTGCTTTCTTTGGTTTTACAGATTTGCTTAAAGAAGTATTAAAGGCCCAGTACATGTGCTATCCCCCATCTCCAAATGTATCTCCTATCCTTGTCATTGCCCTTGGTTTCACAAATGATCAGCACTGCTTTCCAAACATCCCTGTTCTCCCACTCAAGGCAAGGGAGGGATATTCTTTAGCACCCCTTCGCAACATTCTTTGTTCTACAGGAGGCACTGAGGGCAAGGAAGTGATAGGTTTCTTCTACTGTCATCAGTGAAATTTCTGGCAGGAGGGTGGAGCGGCCAATGGCTGACAGCACTTTACAGAGTGTTCTGGCGGGGCCTCCCCCCTGTCAGGATGCAGTAGAACAGTAGGGGAAATTGCTGGACTAACGTTGGATAGTTGGTACGGCGGCTCCTCCTGAGCTGTCAGTTTTTCTTTCATGCAGGCCTGCTGGGTTGAACAAAAAAAAACTTCTAGTGTGTAATAGGCTTAAGGGACCACCAAGACAAAGAGGAAAGGGTAATATCACTCAGAAAAACAAAGGTTGTTTCTGTATACGTATATATATATATATATATATATACACACACATACATACACTGTGTATATTTCTTCTTCATCTAGAAAAAAGAATGTGTTTCATGGAGTTATCAGATATTCTCAGATTTTGTTCTCATGTCAAGTAGACTGGAATTTGATTTGTCTCATCACCACCAAATCATAAATTATATTTTAAATACATTTGTTCAAAAGGTCACATTTAATTATGTGTTCATTTGGTCTGTGTTCATTTGACTTTAAATGTGGAGAGTAATTTTGACTATTAAACTTGTATTATTTTCCATATAATGTATTACTGTTATGATAACAAGTAGAACTGTGTTAACACTACTGAAATCTTTTGAAGATACAAATTCACCATTGTCCCCTCTGGTAACTTGGAGATTTGAAAAGTGTTGAGTTAAGAGGCATGTTGAAAGTCTATCGCACATCAGAGGAAGAAAAACATTCTCACAGCCATTTTGCTCCTAGCTCTTTCCTTACTGAAAACCACTCCTCTCATAGGACATTATCAAACACACTCTCACTGCTGAAATAACTGGCTGAAACATGGGAACAAGCCGCAAAATTCTTTAAAAGAAATCACAAAAAATTATTGACAGCTTTTAAGAACAGGACATAAAACAATGATTTCCAACATGCCACGTAGCTTAATTATTGCAAAGGTAGGGTCAGCCTTTTGAGAACATATGAACTGGATACATGCATGTAGTCATCAGGCTGTAACTCTTTTCTACAATTATTTCTACAATTATTTATTTCTTCTTAAAAAGGCCCTCTGTATAAAACTGTGCAAATACAATTTATGAATTATTGTTCATGTTTTTAGGTATAATCACTATAGCTACATTCTCTATTGGACAAATTTGCAATTTTTTTTCAGCTTTTAAAATTTTAAAGTGGAAAGTGGTTTTAAAAAAAAAATGGGGGTAGAATTATTGGAGGTATAGCCTGGACTGTAGTTATTAACAACTGTGGAACCTCTTCCTTTGTTGATACTGTATTATCCTTTCACAGTGTGGACAGGGTTTAAAGTGTTAACCCCAACATTTCATATTCCTGATATGTGCCTGCTGTAGCATGTACTTGTATGAAAAAGTCTCCTGTTCTATTTGCAGTGCTTCCTTTGTGTGAAATCCCTGGTGTTCCTGCCAGTGCCTCTGGTTTACTTTTAAAAACTGACTACACTAAGCAGGACAACATATCGTGGTCAGTTCTCTAGCTGTGCAATTCAGCGGCTTCTTAAGGGGTAGCACTATAAAAAATTGCAACATTCAAAGAAGACAAATTAAATCACTTGCAATTCCAAACAGTTTAGAATATAATTGTTGCTAATAATAAAAAAAAAGTTGCTAGACAACAGAAACATGGAAGAGGAGAGATTTCACTGTTTACAATCAGTTTACTTTACTTTCTGCTGTTATGCTGATCGTTGCGTTGTACTATCCACTCCAGTCAGCAGAACTATAGCCAGAAAAGCCTATGGAAACTAATGCAGAATGCTGAGGATCATGGGATTTGAAGTCCAGTACAGCAACTATAGAATGGAACGCATGAACCCTTTACACTACAATTCCCAACAGAACATTGAGGCAGAGGGGGAATGGTGGAAAGGTTTTGAACAATCTGCTCTAAGTACTTCTTCCTCCTGGCTCTGAGAGAACAGATGAGAGCACATATGCTGCATAATGACCAGACTGCTGATAGGCCAGACCAGCAGAGACACCAGAGGCAGCGCAGCAAAGACCGCAGCGATCATATCTGCACTTTTGCTGCAGGATAACCAAAGCATTCTCTCACCTTCTGCTTCCCACCACTGAATTTCCAGAGGCATTCAGTGAAGACTGAGACTTTCTACAGTGAGAGTTTTCAGCCACACCACTTGGAGAAGTAGGAAGCCACTGCCCATTGTTAACACTGCTAGCAGGGACTGAGTTACTGGAGGCAGGACATTAAGTATACTGCACACACATTGCACCTATACTGCACGTTTACTGCATTACCACACCTATACTGCATGCTGGTTTACTAAAACTGTTGTTAAGTGCACTAACACTTTTTCTAGGGCTCCAACAAAAGATGGCAGAAGAACAGGGTACAGGACTGCCACTCCTGTATACCATTCTGCAAATCCTCTTTGTTTCCCTTTCTCTTTTCCTTGGTATTTATGGATATTGCACATTCAGTTGGTCTAGGCCAGTGATGACGAACGTTGGCACTCCAGATGTTTTGGAACTACATTTCCCCTGATGTTCATGCACTCTGCAGTGTAGTTGAGCATCAAGGCAAATGTAGTTCCAAAACATCTGGGGTGCCAAGGTTCACCATCACTGGCCTAGGCTACATAAGATTGCCATCTCTGTAGGATCACTGTCTTGCAGAGCTTCAGCCACCACTGGAATTGCCCCATCTGATATTTCCAGGTGCATCAGAGGCCTACATCTGCACTGGGCAGATCCCCCCTTCTTCCAGATGCTACATCACTAGTGTGGCCCTTCAGAGCTTCAAAATAGTGGGTGAGCCACAGCATGCGGCTTGAAGATGCAGACATCACACAAACCCAGAAGTGTCAGATGCAGAACATTCCAGTGGTAGCTGTAGGGTTAAATTCACCAGAATCTGTACTGGTATTATAAAGGTGCTGTCTTTTTTTATTATTATTTATTTATTTTGTTTTAGAGATTATATTCGTTTCTCATTAATTCACATACCTTGCTTTAGGTAATGCTAAAAGTTGGTTGTTTTGAGAGATTTAAAAAGAGTACAAACATGCCTGAAAGCCTGGGATATGGAAGATATATTATACATTTCTCAGTATTTCTCTGGAACTATAACATTTTTAATATCAGTGTTTGGTCTGTAAACATAGATAATCTCTAAGTATAATTAAATATTTGTATCACATAACTCTGAACATCTACTAAGCCTAAACATGCCTATGGAAATGTGCTTAGCATGTACTCAGCAGTCTTTCACATCTAATCGAGGAGAAGTAGAGGACAGTGACTTGATTTGACCCCAGACAGTATATACCTGTATTCAGATGCCTGAAATTAAATGAGCGTTTACACTCTTGATGTTCCCCTAATACCTAGGAGTATGTTTTAGATTTATTCTCATAGGCCCTGGAGCAGACATCTACTGTATAACCCTCCTATACCAGAACAGTGTTTACATTTCCATTAACTTTGTTAATGCTTATGATTAGAGTTGAGCGAACACCTGGATGCCCGGGTTCGGCGGGTCCGGCCAAACTTGAAAAAAAAGTCTGGGTTTGTGACCCGGACTTAACCCGAACTTGACCCCGATCCCAAACCCCATTGAAGACAATGATGACCCGAACTTTTGAGCACTAAAATGGCTCTAAAACAAACATGGAAAGGGCTAGAGGGCGGCTGCAAATGGCAGCAAAATCTGGATAGGGAAATAACTTAAGATAACATAAAATACATAAAAATAGGAGGAGGACGAGGCCCATATGGAGTAGGAGGTTGAGGTGGCGGTGGATATGGCGGTGTAGGTGGAAGCGGCGGTGGTGGAGGAGGACGAGGTAGCCAACACTGGTTTTGGTTTTTAATTTAATTTTTTTTTTAAATTAGAGTACACCTCAAAAGAGTAAGAAAGATCAAATACAACAATGGCTGGGTAAGGCCGGTATACATGTCTATTCTGCACAAGGTACGGACACGTCCTGTGGGATCCATGCCTAGTTCATTTTAATGAACCTGAGCTTGTCCACATTGGCTCTGGACAGGCAGCTGCGTTTGTCTGTGATAACGCCCCCAGCCGTGCTAAATACGCATTCAGATAATACACTGGCTGCAGGGCAGGCCAGCACCTCCAAGGCGTAAAGAGCAAGCTCAGGCCATGTGCCCAACTTGGAGACCCAGAAGTTGAAGGGGGCAGACCCGTCATTCAGTACGTCTAGGCGTGTGCACACATACTGCTTCACCATGTTAGTGCTGGGTCGTGGTGCTGCTGGTGGAGCTCCTGTTGCAAGGAGAGGACGTGGTCGATCTGTGCCAGCTACACGCACAAGTGAAACACCTTTCTCAGCTGCGAGTAGGCGACAGAACCTGCAGCAGTATTTGTCAGGGCCTAATGCGCCTCTACAAATGTTGAGGCCAGAACAAGTACAGGCGATAGTAGATTGGGTTGCTGACAGTGCCTCCAGTTCCTTCACATTGTCTCCCACCCAGTCTTATGCTGAAAGGTCAGAGTTGGCACCTGCAGCCCATATCCATCAATCATTCACCTCACCCCCTGCAAATCAGCCAAGCAGTCTGAGCCCCAATTCATGCAGCAGTCTCTTCTTCTTTTTGATGACTCTGCTAACATGGTTTCCCAGGGCCATCCACCTAGCCCTGCCCCAGAAGTGGAAGAGATTGAGTGCACTGATGCCCAACCACTTACAGTGGGTACGGAAAGTATTTAGACTCCCTTAAATTTTTCACTCTTTGTTATATTGCAGCCATTTGCTAAAATCATTTAGGTTCATTCTTCTTCCTCATGAATGTACACATAGCACCCCATACTGACAGAAAAACACAGAATTGTTGATATTGTTGCAGATTTATTAAAAAAGAAAAACTGAAATATCACATGGTCCTAAGTATTCAGAACCTTTGCTGTGACACTCATATATTTAACTCAGGTGCTTTCCATTTCTTCTGATCATCCTTGAGATGGTTCTACACCTTCATTTGAGTCCAGCTGTGTTTGATTATACTGATTGGACTTGATTAGGAAAGCCACACACCTGTCTATATAAGACCTTCCAGATCACAATGCATGTCAGAGCAAATGAGAATCATGAGGTCAAAGGAACTGCCTGAAGAGCTCAGAGACAGAATTGTGGCAAGGCACAGATCTGGCCAAGCTTACAAAAAGATTTCTGCTGCACTTAAGGTTCCTAAGAGCACAGTGGCCTCCATAATCCTCAAATGGAAGATGTTTGGGACGACCAGAACCCTTCCTAGAGCTGGCCGTCCGGCCAAACTGAGCTATCGGGGGAGAAGAGCCTTGGTGAGAGAGGTAAAGAAGAACCCAAAGATCACTGTGGCTGAGCTCCAGAGATGCAGTCAGGAGATGGGAGAAAGTTGTAGAAAGTCAACCATCACTGCAGCCCTCCACCAGTCGGGGCTTTATGGCAGAGTGGCCCAACGGAAGCCTCTCCTCAGTGTAAGACACATGAAAGCCCGCATGGAGTTTGCTAAAAAAACACCCGAAGGACTCCAAGATGGTGAGAAATAAGATTCTCTGGTCTGATGAGACCAAAATAGAACTTTTTGGCCTTAATTCTAAGCGGTATGTGTGGAGAAAACCAGGCACTGCTCATCACCTGTCCAATACAGTCCCAACAGTGAAGCATGGTGGTGGCATCATCATGCTGTGGGGGTGTTTTTCAGCTGCAGGGACAGGACGACTGGTTTCAATGGAGGGAAAGATGAATGCGGCCAAGTACAGGGATATCCTGGACAAAAACCTTCTCCAGAGTACTCTGGACCTCAGACTGGGCCGAAGGTTTACCTTCCAACAAGACAATGACCCTAAGCACACAGCTAAAATAACGAAGGAGTGGCTTCACAACAACTCCGTGACTGTTCTTGAATGGCCCAGCCAGAGCCCTGACTTAAACCCAATTGAGCATCTCTGGAGAGACCTAAAAATGGCTGTCCACCAACGTTTACCATCCAACCTGACAGAACTGGAGAGGATCTGCAAGGAGGAATGGCAGAGGATCCCCAAATCCAGGTGTGAAAGACGTGTTGCATCTTTCCCAAAAAGACTCCTGGCTGTATTAGATCAAAAGGGGGCTTCTACTAAATACTGAGCAAAGGGTCTGAATACTTAGGACCATGTGATATTTCAGTTTTTCTTTTTTAATAAATCTGCAACAATGTCAACAATTCTGTGTTTTTCTGTCAGTATGGGGTGCTATGTGTACATTCATGAGGAAGAAGAATGAACCTAAATGATTTTAGCAAATGGCTGCAATATAACAAAGAGTGAAAAATTTAAGGGGGTCTGAATACTTTCCGTACCCACTGTATGTCCCAAGATGAGTACATGGGAGGACCATCGCAGCACGTCTCGGATGATGACGAAACACAGGTGCCAACTGCTGCGGAATCCCGAATTGTGGAGACCGACAAGGAGGGCAGGGGTGAAGACTGGGTGGAAGATGATGTGGAGGAAGATGAGGTCCTTGACCCCACATGAAATGAACGTCATGCAGGTGACCTGAGTAGTTTGGAGGAAGAGGCGGTGGTCGCACAGAGCCACCAGCACAGCAGAAGAGGGAGCAGTGTGCAAAAGTGGAGCACCCGTGCCCTAGACACTACGCCTGCTACTGCCCAATGCAGCAAGGGACCGAGCACACCAAAGCCAGCTCAAAGGAGTTTCCTAGCATGGCAGTTCTTTAGACAATGTGATGATGACAGGACACGAGTGGTTTGCATGCTGTGCAATCAGAGCCTGAAGCGAGGCATAAACCTTCTCAACCTGAGCACAACCTGCATGACCAGGCATCTAAGTGCAAAGCACGAGCTGCAGTGGAGTAGACACCTCAAAAACCATGAAAGGTCTCTGGCTCCTCCTTCTTCCTCTTCTGCTGCTGCAGTCTCGGCCTCTTTATCCACCTCTGTAGTGACAGTGGCACCTGCCACCCCGCAAACAGAGGATCTGCCAGCAACACCACCACCTGGGTCACCAACAACCATCTCCACGATCCCCCGTGGAAGCGTTCATCTTTCTATCTCCCAAACACTGGAGTGGAAGAGGAAGTACCCCCCTACCCACCCGTGATCCCTGGCCCTGAATGCCAGCATTTCAAAATTTCTGACCTTTGAAATGCTGTCATTCCATCTGGTGGAGACGCAGAGTCTTAAAAGCCTTATGGCGGTGGCTGTCCCACAGTCCGACGTGCCCAGCCGCCACTTCTTTTCCAGGCAAGCCATACCTTCCCTGCACAACCAAGTGGGTGACAAAATCAGGTGTGCACTGCGCAATGCCATCTGTGGCAAGGTCCACCTAACTACGGATACGTGGACCAGTAAGCACGGTCAGGGACGTTATATCTCCCTACCAGCACACTGGGTAAATGCAGTGGCGACTGGGCCTGAGGCAGATGGCAGTTTGGCGCATGTCTTTCCCCCACCGAGGATTGCAGGGCACTTCAGTTTGCCTCCTGTTCTTAACTCCTCCTACTCCACTTCCTCATCCTCTACCGCCTCCTCATCCGGTCAGCGTAACACCTTCACCACCAACTTCAGCACAGCCAGGGGTAAACGACAGCAGGCAGTTTTAAAACTTGCCTGTTTGGGGGAAAAACCCCACACCGCGCAGGAGTTGTGGAGGAGCATAGAACAGCAGACTGATGAGTGGTTGGTGCCAGTGAGCCTCAAGCCCGGCCTGGTGGTGTGCGATAATGGGCGAAATCTCGTAGCAGCTCTGGGCCTAGCCAGTTTGATGCACATCCCTTGCCTGGCGCATGTGCTGAATTTGGTGGTACAGAGCTTCCTTAAAAATTACCCCGATATGTCAGAGCTGCTGCAGAAAGTGCGGGCCGTCTGTGCGCACTTTCGGCATTCTCATCCTGCTGCTGCTCGCCTGTCAGCGCTGCAGCGCAACTTCGGCCTTCCCGCTCACCGCCTCATATGTGATGTGCCCACAAGGTGGAACTCCAAAAGTTGGTTATATATTGTGTTTTTTTGCATTAACATTTTTCCCAAAAAATTGTGTTTAAAAAACCACTGCACAAATACTGTGTGAGATAAAATATTGCAACGATCGCCATTTTATTCTCTAGGGTTTCTACTAAAAAAATATATATGTATAATGTTTGGGGGTTCTAAGTAATTTTCTAGCAAAAAATACAGATGTAAAGCAAGCTCAGTGCATATGTCTGCTTAATCTGGATTTAAAAAAGAAAAAAACTTTTTTCCTTCATATTTTACTTTGACATACAGTGTTTAGACACTGCTTTTCTAATCTGCTCTTCAAAAAGCACTAATGTAAGGGAAAAATAATTATTTTTCAGTTTTTAGGGAAAAGAAAATATTTTTCAGTTTTTCATTCAAATTTTTTTTTTATTCAATAGCAGAATAGAACAACAACAGTATCCAACCTGTTAGGCGTGCGGCGTGTAATAGCCATGTAATGCAAGCTGAGTGCATATGTGTCTGCTTAATCTGGATTTAAAAAAAACAAAAAACTTTTTTCCATCATATTTTACTGTGACTTACAGCGTTTAGACACTGCAGTTCAAATCTGCTATTCAACAAGCACCAATTAAGAGGACAATTATTTTTCAATTTTTCATTCATACTTTACTGTGACACTGTCATACAGCGTTTAGACACTGCTGTTCAAATCTGCTCTTCAAAAATCACCAATTAAAGGGAAAAATAAAAAATTTTCATTCATACGTTACAGTTAGATACACCCATTGGATACTGCTGTTGTATTCCGCTTTGTAATAAAAACCCATTTAGGGGAAAAAAATTAAATTGCAGCCTAGTCTGTATATGTTACAGTGAGATACAACCATTGGATACTGCTTTGGTATTCCGCTTTGCAATAAAAACCCATTTAGGGGAATAAAATTAAATTGCGGGCTAGTCTGCATATGTTACAGTGAGATACACCCATTGGATACTGTTGTTCTATTCCGCTTATCAATAAAGTAGTTTGGAGGAAGAGGCGGTGGTCGCACAGAGCCACCAGCACAGCAGAAGAGGGAGCAGTGTGCAAAAGTGGAGCACCCATGCCCTAGACACTACGCCTGATACTGCCCAATGCAGCAAGGGACCGAGCACACCAAAGCCAGCTCAAAGGAGTTTCCTAGCATGGCAGTTCTTCAGACAACGTGATGATGACAGGACACGAGTGGTTTGCATGCTGTGCAATCAGAGCCTGAAGCGAGGCATAAACCTTCTCAACCTGCGCACAACCTGCATGACCAGGCATCTAAGTGCAAAGCACGAGCTGCAGTGGAGTAGACAACTCAAAAACCATGAAAGGTCTCTGGCTCCTCCTTCTTCCTCTTCTGCTGCTGCAGTCTCGGCCTCTTTATCCACCTCTGTAGTGACAGTGGCACCTGCCACCCCGCAAACAGAGGATCTGCCAGCAACACCACCACCTGGGTCACCAACAACCATCTCCACGATCCCCCGTGGAAGCGTTCAGCTTTCTATCTCCCAAACACTGGAGTGGAAGAGGAAGTACCCCCCTACCCACCCGTGATCCCTGGCCCTGAATGCCAGCATTTCAAAATTTCTGACCTTTGAAATGCTGTAATTCCGTCTGGTGGAGACGCAGAGTCTTAAAAGCCTTATGGCGGTGGCTGTCCCACAGTCCGATGTGCCCAGCCGCCACTTCTTTTCCAGGCAAGCCATCCCTTCCCTGCACAACCAAGTGGGTGACAAAATCAGGTGTGCACTGCGCAATGCCATCTGTGGCAAGGTCCACCTAACTACGGATACGTGGACCAGTAAGCACGGTCAGGGACGTTATATCTCCCTACCAGCACACTGGGTAAATGCAGTGGCGACTGGGCCTGAGGCAGATGGCAGTTTGGCGCATGTCTTTCCCCCACCGAGGATTGCAGGGCACTTCAGTTTGCCTCCTGTTCCTAACTCCTCCTACTCCACTTCCTCATCCTCTACCGCCTCCTCATCCGGTCAGCGTAACACCTTCACCACCAACTTCAGCACAGCCAGGGGTAAACGACAGCAGGCAGTTTTAAAACTTGCCTGTTTGGGGGAAAAACCCCACACCGCGCAGGAGTTGTGGAGGAGCATAGAACAGCAGACTGATGAGTGGTTGGTGCCAGTGAGCCTCAAGCCCGGCCTGGTGGTGTGCGATAATGGGCGAAATCTCGTAGCAGCTCTGGGCCTAGCCAGTTTGATGCACATCCCTTGCCTGGCGCATGTGCTGAATTTGGTGGTACAGAGCTTCCTTAAAAATTACCCCGATATGTCAGAGCTGCTGCAGAAAGTGCGGGCCGTCTGTGCGCACTTTCGGCATTCTCACCCTGCTGCTGCTCGCCTGTCAGCACTGCAGCGCATCTTCGGCCTTCCCGCTCACCGCCTCATATGTGATGTGCCCACAAGGTGGAACTCCACCTTGCACATGCTGGCCAGACTTATTGATTGACTTATTGACTTTTTTATTAATAATCAGAATAAAACAACAGTATCCAATGGGTGTATCTCACTGTAACATATGCAGACTAGCCCGCAATTACATTTTTCGCCTAAATGGGTTTTTATTGATAAGCGGAATAGAACAACAGTATCCAATGGGTGTATCTCACTGTAACATATGCAGACTAGCACGCAATTATATTTTTTTTCCCCAAAATGTGTTTTTATTGATAAGCGGAATACAACAACAGTATCCAATGGGTGCATCTCACTGTAACATATGCAGACTAGGCCTGCAATTACATTTTTTTCCCCTAAATGGGTTTTTATTGATAAACGGAATAGAACAACAGTATCCAATGGGTGTATCTCACTGTAACATATGCAGACTAGCCCGCAATTAAATTTGTTTCCCATAAATTTGTTTTTATTGATAAGCGGAATACAACAACAGTATCCAATGGGTGTATCTCACTGTAACATATGCAGACTAGGCCGCAATTACATTTTTTTCCCCTAAATGGGTTTTTATTGATAAGCGGAATAGAACAACAGTATCCAATGGGTGTATCTCACTGTAACATATGCAGACTAGCCCGCAATTTAATTTTATTCCCCTAAATGGGTTTTTATTGCAAAGCGGAATACCAAAGCAGTATCCAATGGTTGTATCTCACTGTAACATATACAGACTAGGCTGCAATTTAATTTTTTTC
This sequence comes from Pelophylax lessonae, assembly GCF_965119305.1. Classification (NCBI taxonomy): domain Eukaryota; kingdom Metazoa; phylum Chordata; class Amphibia; order Anura; family Ranidae; genus Pelophylax; species Pelophylax lessonae. Next base: position 113,752,805 of record NC_138773.1, on the reverse strand, counting down.
CCCTAAATGGGTTTTTATTACAAAGCGGAATACAACAGCAGTATCCAATGGGTGTATCTCACTGTAACGTATGAATGAAAATTTTTTATTTTTCCCTTTAATTGGTGATTTTTGAAGAGCAGATTTGAACAGCAGTGTCTAAACGCTGTATGACAGTGTCACAGTAAAGTATGAATGAAAAACTGAAAAATAATTGTCCTCTTAATTGGTGCTTGTTGAATAGCAGATTAGAACTGCAGTGTCTAAACGCTGTAAGTCACAGTAAAATATGATGCAAAAAAGTTTTTTGTTTTTTTTAAATCCAGATTAAGCAGACGCATATGCACTCAGCTTGCATTACATGGCTATTACACGCCGCACGCCTAACAGGTTGGATACTGTTGTTGTTCTATTCTGCTATTGAATAAAAAAAAAAAAACATTTGAATGAAAAACTGAAAAATATTTTCTTTTCCCTAAAAACTGAAAAATAATTATTTTTCCCTTACATTGGTGCTTTTTGAAGAGCAGATTAGAAAAGCAGTGTCTAAACACTGTATGTCAAAGTAAAATATGAAGGAAAAAAGTTTTTTTCTTTTTTAAATCCAGATTAAGCAGACATATGCACTGAGCTTGCTTTACATCTGTATTTTTTGCTAGAAAATTACTTAGAACCCCCAAACATTATACATATATATTTTTTTAGTAGAAACCCTAGAGAATAAAATGGCGATCGTTGCAATATTTTATCTCACACGGTATTTGTGCAGTGGTTTTTTAAACACAATTTTTTGGGAAAAATGTTAATGCAAAAAAACACAATATATAACCAACTTTTTTGCTAAAATATGAAAGATGATGTTACGCCGGGTAAATAGATACCTAACATGTCACACTTTAAAATTGCGCATGCTCGGGGAATGACGACAAATTACAATACTTAAAAATCTCCATAGGCGATGCTTTAAACATTTTTTCAGGCTACCTGTTAAGAGTAGCAGGGGGGGGGTCTAGCACTAGAATTATTGTTCTCACTCTAGCATTCACAGCGATACCTCACGTGTGGTGCGAATTCCGTTTACATATATGTGTGTGACTTACATATGCATTCCCTTCTACGCGCGAGCACGGTGGAATGGGGGCGCTTTAAATTATTTTTTTCTTTTTATTTTGTACACTGTCTCTTTAATTTTATTGTTTTTTTTATCACTTTTATTCCTAATTTAAGGAATGTAAACATTCTTTATAATAGAAATAAGAGATGACAGGTCTTCTTTATGGAGAGATCTTGGAGTCATTAAGACCACAGATCTCTCCTCTGCCTTTAAAAGCTAAAGATAAAAAAAAAATTATCTTTTGCTTTAAAAAAAAAAAATAAATTGTAAATTATATGCTTTCACCCTAGACCGGAAGTGACATCATAACGTCACTCTGGTCCTCCAAAACCATAGAGGTGATCAGAGACGACCTGGTTTCTTGTAACCTCCACGACCAGCTGTGTAAACCATTGGATCATTTCTCAGGCATGCCGGTAAAAAGGTAAGCCTGATAAACACAGGAAAGTGGTGGGAGGAGGGGAATGACCCTGCCCTGTGGTGTTATTGTTCTCTATTTGGTGGAAAAGATACATGGACACATGGACTTAATCAGTGGGTTTTATTATATTACATATTCACTAGTATTTTTAGTGAAATAATTGTTTTTGTAAATTCTTTTTTTATTTTGTGATTCCTTTTATTTTCACTAGTTGGTTTATTTTTTATTATAATTTGACACTGCGCCCTATATAATCTTTTTGGAGGTTTATGTATATTTACCTGCGTTGTTTGCTGCCAATGTTATTCACTCTGGCACTGACTGTTACTCTACATACTGTTGAGCTCTATTTGGTGGAAGAAATACACAGACAAGTCAGTGCACTTTATAATATTTTAAGATAAAAGAATCCCACACTAATAATAGTGCAAAAAAGAAGAAAACAGTAAAACAATTAGCTACCACAAAAAGTGCAATCACCACAATAATAAAATGCATATACCTAGAATAAGTGAAGCATTCTGTATACTCTCCCTAAATTTTACAATCTGAACAAAACGGTATGGGTATGCATCTTAAAAGTTTAATCTGTGCAAATAACATAAAAACTATATCACAACTTTCTTCGCGGGCTGCTCTTCATACTGGTCATCTGTTTCTCCAATATAAATGCCATAGAAAAGAAAAGGCAAGATAGTGCAGAGAGCAAACCAATATTTTATTACAAATCTAGTAAAAGTACAAGCATTTGGATAAGGACACACAGGAGGAGGTCTTACGATCTGGCTTAGGTGGCTTTTCTTGTGGGTTTTTGACCCATGGCCCCTGCAGGGATTGGATGTGTGCCTTTCTGACCCTCATATAAATGTGGGGTTTGTTGCAATGCTATTGAGCTCCGGATGCTCAGTCAACATACGGTGAAAAAATACATGTCCATATCTTACTGTCATGGATAATCCCTCTATGACAGATAGGCAAGACACAGTCAAAGCAATTGAAAGGTAAATGCTTGAGCGGTCTGATGCATGCTTTTCCTTTTTTTTTTCCCTCCTTTTTCTTTTGGGGAGTTATATGGCCCCTATGTCTGCCTAGGAGACACTAAGACAGCCAGCCATGGATTTAACTGATACTGCCAATAGGATTTCCTCTAACAAGTGACCTTGAGGAAGCTACGCTTGTTAGTGAAACACGTCGACCTGTGACCAGTGGAGGTGTCCTGGTAAAATGCATGCACCCCCCACATTTGGGGAATACTTCATCCCGTAAATGGGAGTAAGGGATATGTTGTACTAGGACCTCCTCCTATGTCTTACTGTTTTTACAGTGATTTTAATACATATGTGTTGTTGTACTGTGTAGATGTGATAACAACTATGTGTTTTTTCTCATTATATGTATAAATTAAATTTTAATATTTTTGTAATATAAATGTGTTTGGTCTCATGCTTTTTCCAGTAAAGTCCACCTTTGGCAGAGTAGGGGTTCTGCATACTTTGTTGATTCTAGTAAAAATACACTCAAATGATAGAAAGGGTCAAAGAGCTTTTTCAGCAAGATGGTGTCCTAGCTCCACCCTCCGTAATGATGTACCAATGAAGTTTATTATATTACATTGTATGATATTTGTTCATAGGGTCAGTCTCCTATATATTCACTTGTATTCATGGTGAAGGTTTTTGTTTTTTTTTACTTGTTGGTTGGCTTTATTTTGTAGTTTGGTGCTGCAACCCATATAAGTATACCATTTGTGAGGTTTTTGTATATATGTATATGTATTATGTATATTGACCTGCTTTCCTAGCTACCAGTAATATTCACTTGAGCTCTGACTTATACTCTGCATAAAATGTATTACATACCTTCTTCAGGTTTGTGTCTACAAAGAAGCATGGGGTCGATAATAGGGATGATATTGACATGAACCACTTTGGCTCAAAATTGATATGGTCCAGAAATATTTGAACAGGTGATAAAAAGCTCTTGGACCAGATGGCATACACAAACGTGTCCTAAAAGAAAAGAGCTCTGTTATATCAAAGCCATTATTTCAAATTTTTAGGGACTCTTCAATGACTGGCATAGTACCATTGGATTGGCGTAAGGCCAATGTGGTGGGCCAATGTGGTGCCTATATTTAAAAATGGATCAAAGTCTTTGCCAAGTAACTATAGACCTGTTAGTTTAAAGTATTTTTTTTTCTTTCATTTTTTTAACCACTTAAGGACCGTAAGGTTTTACCCCCTTATTGACCAGGCCATTTTTTGTGATACGGCACTGCGTTATTTTAACTAACAATTGCACCGTCATGTGACGCTGCACCAAAATAAAATTGAAGTCCTTTTTTCCCCACAAATAAAGATTTTTTTTGGTGGTGTTTGATCACCTCTGTGGTTTATATTTTTTGCGCTATAAACAAAAAAAAGCGATGATTCTGAAAAAAAAAACCCAGTATTTTTTTACTTTCAGTTAATAAACAATCCCAATAAAAAAAACTTAAAAAATTGAATTTTTGTCATCAATTTAGGCCAATATGTATTCTACCACATATTTTTGGTAAATAAACCCCCAATAAGTGTATATTGATGGTTTGCGCAAAAGTTATCGCGTCTACCAACTAAGGGATAGGTTTTACTTTTATTTATTTATGTATTTTACTAGTAATGGCAGCAATCAGTGATTTTTTTTAGCGGGACTGCAACATTGCGGCAGACAGATCGGACACCTAACTGACACTTTTGAGGGGACCAGTGACACTAATACAGTAATCGATACTAAAACTATGAACTAATACGATACTAATGACACTGGCAGGGAAGGGGTTAACACCAGGGGCGAGCAAATGGTTAAGTGTGCTCCTAGGGGATGCTTTCTAACTGTATGGGGGTTGTACTCACTGGATGAACACAGAGACCTGTGTTCCTAAATAGGGAGAACACAGGATTACATCAGCAGACCGCATTTCTGTCTCCATGGGACCTGCTGATTGGATCCCCTTTGGCCAATCAGCACGTGTGCGTGCCCCCCACTATATGTTACACAAAGCGACATACAGGTATGTTGTTTTGCGAAATCTGTTTGGCTATAGGACAAGAAGTGAAGGAAAATCTCTGCAATGGGACACAGATTGCAGAAAAAAAATCTTACAGGGCTATTTACCAGGGCCGGCCCTACCATGGGTCCCGCTGGGTCCATTGGACCCAAGCGGCACTTGGAGAGGGGAAGCAAACTGACTCCCAAGATTTTTTTTCCAGCAGATTTGTGTGTCATAAGTTCGTGGCTCGTTACGTTGGCATTTCCTCATCTCATTCTGCGGCCCTTAGTGCAAACTGATGAGTATGAGGAGGTGGAGTGTCTCCTCCGGGGAATGTCCCTCGCGTCACGTGATTGTGGTGTGCACAATGACTTTGAACATCGGATCACTCAAGCTCACGCAGGGCAGGCTGGATCTTCTAGGGCGGTGGCCGCGGCAGACACAGGAGTGACAGGAGCACTGAGGACAGACAGTGGTTGTTTGGTGGACCGGTCCAGTGGTGAGCTATGGAAGAAAACAGTATATATTTTCTAAATTTTATTTTTACATAAATTAATGAATTTGGGCCTTTTTGGTGGGCATGATTTTTTTTTTTTGGGGGGGGGGGGCAGCATTTTATTCTTGGACCCAGGCAGCACAATGCCTTGGGCCAGCCCTGGTTATAACCCTCCTTGCTCTATCCCACTTAGAAAAAAAAGTTTTGCCTATAGTTATACATTAACTTCCATTGTTGGGAAGATGCTGGAGAGTTTAATAAAAGACCACATAGATGGGTTTTTGTTAGAAGAAAAAATATTTTAAGCACTAGACAGCATCTATTCATTAAAGCAAGAAATTGCCAAACAAATCTGATTCTTTTTTATGAGAAAGTAAGCAAAACCTTAGACTAAGGAGTGGCTGTGGACAAAGTATACTTGAATTTTGCAAAAGCGTTTGACACAGCTCCCCCCACATGACTAATTTGTAAGGTAAAGTCTACAGGCCTGGAAAAATCAGTTTGTAAATGGATAGAAAACTTGCAAAAAGCCCGTATTCAGAGAGTAGTGGTTAATGACTCATACTCTGAATAAACTAAGGTTGTTAGTGATGTACCCCATAGTTCAGTGTTGGGACCCTTACTTTTTAATAGATTTATAAATTATATAGGGTCTGGGATTAAAAGTGCCATTTCATTTTTTTTAACCACTTCAGCTACGGAAGATTTAGCCCTCTTCATGACCAGGCCATTTTTTTGCGATACGGCACTGCATTATTTTAACTGACAATTGTGCGGTCATGCAACGCTGTACCCAAATAAAGTTTATGTCCTTTTTTCCCACAAATAGAGCTTTCTTTTGGTGGCATTTGATCACCTCTGCGGTTTTTTTATTGTTTGCGCTATAAACAAAAAGACAGACAATTTTGGAAAAAAATATATTTATTTTTTACTTTCTGCTATAAAACATATCCAATAAAAAAATGCAAAAAATCAAATATCTTCATCAATTTAGGCCAATATGTAATCTGCTAAAATTCTAATAAGCATATATTGATTGGTTTGCACAAAAGTTATAGCATCTACAAATGATGAGCTATATTTATGGAACTTTTATTTTTTTGTTTTTTCCCAGTAATGGTGGGGATCAGCAAACTTATAGCGAGACTGCAATATTTTGGCTGATAAATCAGACACTAACTGATTTTTTTTTTTTGCACCAGTGACAGTAATACACTGATCAGGGCTAAAAATATGCACTGTCACTGTACTAATGACGCTGGTGCGGGGTTAGTGGTTTCCAGGACACCTAGCAGCAATCTATTTTGTAATCTTATTGTAAGTAGTATCAAAATATGTATGGGAATATATGCTTCATATTTAGGAAGTAACGTTGTGGATATATATATAAATTCTATGTATCACATCTTCTGGCAATCCAGGAGTATTTGTTTTTCCAGCCAGAGTTTCTATGTTGTTTGACTCTTAATATGACTGAATGAATAATCTTTAAACGTTACTGGATTACATCTTCTGTAAATCTAGTCATCCCACACCTGGCTGCAAAAGGAGAATGCTGAATTACATGTCACTCTAAACAAGCTAAAGCGACAATACAGAGGACTATCTATCTGAGGCCTGGAATATATCTTGAAATATTAAGCTTACTGAATTCCAGCACCAACAAGCTTACTTCACAGTGCACTTTAAAACTCTGGCAGCATAGGGAGCAGATGGTAGGCAATAAAGAAATGGACGTTTTATTAATATTTTTATTATTGTTATTGTCTTCAGAAAAGATCTTCTATATACAGACATGATTTTGGTCAAACTGCAGTGTCATCAAGTCATTCTTCATTTTGAATAAATTCCTATGGAAATTTCTTTAGGAGAGGGTGCCACAATCACATTCTCCATATCTTATAGCCCAGGACTGATTAACATCCTAAAGCTAGCCATACAAATATAGTTTTTTTTTTTTTTCACCTAGACTGCATACTCTTCCACCTATACTACATGGTGCAAATAGATGAAGCAGCAGCTCCTGATTTCATAGCTGGCATAGAGGGATCTTTCTCTGACAGCTGTCAAAAAGAACCAATAGACAGTGCTTTCTTCTCCTAGCTGTTGTCTGCTGGTAGCCTATATATGGAGGGCATAGGGGCCATAACGTTTTGGACGACAACTCCTTTTTTTCTCAAATGCTTAGTCATGGTCCCCCCTGCTTCCGATGCTGATCTACTAGATTTTAACTGTAAACATACTATACATTTTTAAGAAATCTGTTGTTTTTATTCTAAGTGCCAATGACTTTGGGTACGAAGCTGGGGCTTGTGGTGTGTGTGGTGGTTTGTGTATTTTCTTCTTTTGCCGTCAGGATTCAGGCACTGTTTGGCCAACAATTTTCCGCCCTTTTGATGTCAGGTGGGAATGTCAGATGAAAGGCAGCTGACAGGGACACCCGTGAAAAGAATTTTACTGGTTCATCAGAAACCAGGCAAAATTTGCTCCACGTATTACCAGCTTATGAATGATTTTTCTTTAAATAAGTGACATAGTAGTGGTGCACAGTCCTGATTGTTTCCTCTCCCAGCTGGCTGAAATATACCTCAGAGTGTATATAAACACCAACAATAAGCTTCTATCAGCTGTATGCTTTTTATTGGTTAAATATACAGTTGAAAGAGTTTTGTTATACCTCTTTTAATAGTACTGTAAAAATACCCATTGATCTTGTCAGAATTTCTGAGCTGCCTTGTGTTTTCTGTATGTGTTATCTCATTGGGAATGTTTAGCTCTACCTGTCCTAAGCTTGTACAACCAGTCAATTAATCCCTATGTTGTGGATAACGTGACAGTGGTTGAGTAGAAAATGATCAAGGCTAACTAAGACTCAATTCTCTAATCTCTAATCTCTCCTGTTGTGGTATTGTATTCTGACAGCGGGGAGCCTTCCCTGCCATCATAATACAATGATCAGTGTTGCCGGCTATAGCTCTGATTGCTCGGAAGAACCCCAACAGGCTGGTCGAAAGATTGACTTGTGTACAACCAATTGTGGCCATACATTGGCCGAAATGTATCCAGTCTCTGTTGTACCAGCGGAATTTCAAACCATGTATGGCCGGCCTAACTCTGCAGAAATGCTGTGTATTGTCAGGCCGTTATAGATAAACAAGCATTTTGGACAGATCAACATTTTTTTTTCAGTACTTGCAGGGTCTTTAAATGGATTAACATGGGCAAATGTGCATGTATTTCAGGGATGTACTGTGTGTGTTTTGCTTTGAAATACACTTTAATCACTTTCATACTGCCATACATTTAAAAACAGCAAAGTGGTGGACAGTAATGTTCCCATCACCATTATACATTGGAACTGGATAAAACACTGTTGGGTGGCTATTCCTCTCATTAAGGCCAGTGAACCAAACTGTCCCCAGGCACCCCTGTTCACAGGACTTTGTACAGAGCTGATCAGACTGGCTCTGTAACCCTGGATTGCTAGGACTATATTTATGGTTGAAGGTGCGATATTGACATTGAGTACAACATATGGTAGATCCTATCCACTAAAATTGAAATAACAAAGATTGCACACAGAAAGACTGTACTGATACCCCTCGTGGACTAAATGTGACAGACCATATGGATATAGGTATAAAATAACAATTTTATTTAAAAGACATAAGGTAAAAGCACAAGTACATAGATAGAAAAGTGAAGTCCCATTAAGGACTGATTAAAATCAATAAGAGCACCCATTACAAATCATACACAGATATAAAGGATATCTCCAAGATGTACCGCCGCCTAGGAAATACCATGGGCCGGCTGTAAAGTCTAGTTCATCTAACATGTTTTGGACTTAAAATTTGTAGAGTCCTTCTTCAGAGACATATCAGAGGATACTAATTACTTTCTGACACATAAACATGTCCTATTAGTAATCACATATTCATATCAAAAATTCATGTATGTTATACATCAATAATAACATAACCTGATGACGTGAGAATAGATGCAAAATGCATTGTGATCCTTCGAAAAACCGGAAATAGAAAGAGCCAGTGACGTCATTTCCTTCCTGCTTGGAGAGCACGCCGCCGCTGCCACTCTACCAGGGCTGTGGAGGAGACTCTAAATACAATCCAGGAGCACCAGAAACAGATCCTCTAATATACACACAGCGGTTTCACCCAGTGCCAGGCTAGGCACTATCCTTTGTAAGCAGCCATTTTTATCTTTTATATTTTAAAAATAAAAACGGTATTACACTATATCCTGGCTTACCCACTATTTTTCCTACATATACTTGATTGAGATCCAGAGAGTGGAGAGTGGAGAGGAGGAGTTCAGTGTAGGACGGATCCATCCTAAAAAGGGATCAAAAGCTATTTAGGTCCTGGAGACCTAAAGCCATCTGGTAAGAGGCAGAAATTGCTTATTTTATCAAGAGCACATTGGAGCACAAAATCACTTTGAAGAACTCTTATTTTCATGGACTGTTTCACTTGTTGCACAATAATTTTGTGGATACACATTTTTATTGTTTGATATATGATTATTATTTATCATCTATAACTTTCATATTATTATCACCAGTGTCACTTATTCAATTTTTGTTCTCACAAAAAAGTCACGTATAAACGCACATTGCTTGTGACAAAATATTTGAAAATATTTGTTTTTATCAAATATGTTTATTTAATGGGATTATTTGATTTTATCTATACCCATATTTATACACTGGTTGTACTTTAATTGGTCACAAAACATAGTACTATCACCAGGATTATTCAAACTTTAGATAATCACCTAGATTTTTATCACAACCACTATAGCCATATAAAACAATTCCATAAACCCATACTATTGCCAGCGCCCATTTTCATTGATATTAAGATTCATTTCTCCATGCTGTACAAGCAAAAATCCTGTTTTACATTTCTCTTGCATACAATCAGATCTTCAAAGTGTTCACAGTTCACCTTATTCACTTTGCAAAATGAAAATACACTTTTCCAGGTGAGCAGTCTCTGTTTTTTTTTTTTTGTAAATCAACCCACTGAGTATATTTAGCAGTTCAAATATCCACTGGTTTGGCAACACTGGGAAGGTGATCATTGTTTTCATTTGGAGAAGCAGCTGAGCCACCCACATATTCATGGATTTAAGGCGATTAAAAGAAAATAAGATAACCTTCTGACATCAATTATATTCCAGTCATCCATGACCTAGCACTATCCGTCATAAAAACATCTGAGCTAATCAGTGAAACCTAAATCCAGAATTCCGTACCACTGTCTGACTAAAACATTACAGTAGGTGGATCTTAGTTTACTTTGAATTCATGTATAAAAACTGAAGCAAACCACATGAAAAATAATGCGTACCAGCATGAAATAGCACATTCAGTCATGGAGCCAAGAATTAATGACTTCAGTCAAGATGACTAAGCGAAATTAAGAACTGTCTGACAGGCCTTCAGGCTGATAAAAAGGTTCCTTTATGATGTCATCTGAGTAGATACCACAAACTTGTATCCCTGCTGAGGTGATAAGGTCAGTACTTCCTGCTTTTCTACATGATGTCATTGACCATAATTAATCACCCCTCTCTGAAATAAAAACAGATGCATTTCCCAATCTTTTCTATTCAGGAAAATAAATCTCTTTGTTAGAAATGACAATATAAGCCTTTTTATATCAATATATACATATTTTGCAAGATTAAAAAAAAGTATTGTTGTATTATAGAAATCCATGTGGAAAGCACTTAGGGCTTAGTCTTACCAAAATGCAATACCCAGCAAGGCACGCGTCTTTGTCTATTGAAGTGTGTTGTGTGAGGCAGTTCATTCACCTTTTTCAAATGCAGTGCAATGCACAGTGTTTATGTTTGTGAGTTGGATGTATTACAGCACACTGTAGACATGTGTTAGCGTGCAATTACTTATGATAGCACACGTTCTGGTATGAATGAGGGCCATATTACACCAGCGACCCTGTTGCAGGCAGCAATTTTCCAGTAACAGGAATGCTAAAGAGAGCACTCACCTGTTCTTACGTTGTCACCTGTTCAAAATATTGTGGAATCATGCTTGCAAATGAGGGTTCATCAGTGGTGTGACACTTCACTGGCTTGCCAGCTAGAGAGAAACCCTGTCAGTACCGCTATTTTATAAGCATTCAGGTGAGAACACTTTGAGCCACAATAAAAAATATATCAAAAATGACCAAGCAATACTTAACATCATTGTTGCTAGGAATCACATATTTCCATAGATGGCAGTACATTTTATACATACAGCGGGTAAAATAAGTATTGAACATGTCACACATGTTCATGTGTTCAATACTTTTTCCCTGTGTCATTCCATTTTATTACAAATAACTTAAATTCTGAATGTATTTGTTTTGGTTTCTTTGTATGTAGGGATTTCATAGGTTGTTACCGACATGTGGTGATAATTACATGTCAATAGCACCTTTAGAAATATTATTACCTAGAAAAATGGTGGTGTGCTCAGCACTTATTTTGCCCACTGTATTTTACCTAAAGATGTTTGCCTTTAATTAGTCAACATTTCACAAAAAAAAAAAATCAACAATTTATTTAGTACAATGAAAATATTATATAAAAAGTAATACTCCCATAAATTGATTATTAAAGCATCATACACAATATTAGGAAAAATATCTCCCCATACACACGCTACCCTTATCCTCTTCACTATACAGCTATTATATTATGAGAAGAAGAAAGCATCTTTCCAGAATATATTGATAATTACAAAATAGTAGGATTGGCAGTTACTGCTTTCATATAATTATATCATTGTATTAAACAAATTGTTGATGATTTTAATGAAAACATACTATATTTCTTGTATGTGGAACACCTTAAAATTCTCACTACAATTGGATATTTGGTATGGCGTGACATTGGGATGTGGCATTGTACTGTATATAGAAAGGGATCTTTTTTCATGTTTTATATTCGTTTTTTTTTTTTATTACATTATGCAGTTTTAACATATCCTTTCAAAGTGGTTATTTTAAACCCACGAAAAATTATTATTTTGGTACATATGCCAAAAGTGCACTGAGGCCCCTAAAGTGTTATGTGAAGCTGGCATAGATACACCACTCTCCGATTCAAAATGTCAGAGCAAGATTATTAGAATTGTCCAACATTATCAATTATAACAATGTAAAAATAATGTAAGTTACAACCTATAAATTAATTGAGCAACGCATGCTAAAGTTTAGCTTAAAGAAGAATTCAATCATTCATGCAATGTAATTTTGAACCCTAAAATATATCTGTGAGAGATATAATCTCTTAGTATGTCTCTGCGTTGTGATCAAGTAATCAAAAAATAATATTTCATGTTTATTGCACAGTATATGCCATCATCAGCATTAACAAATGTAAAGGTGTGATGGTGCTGCTAGGTTTACATTTAATTTATAGCAGAAATGTTTTAAATAACTGGCATATGGTAATAATGTAAATTAATTTGCTTGGAAACTTAAATGTAAATGCTTACAAATTAACCACTTAAGCCCCAGAAGATTTTACCCCCATTCCGACCAGGGTTTTTTTTGCGATTTTTTACTGCGTGACTTTAACGGACAATTGCACGGTCATGCGATGCTGTACCTAAACGAATTTCACGTCATTTTTTCCCCACAAACAGAGCTTTCTTTTGGTGGTATTTGATCACCTGTGCGATTTTGTGATCATGCGCTATAAACAAAAAAAGAGCGCAAATTTTGCAAAAATAACAATATTTTTCACATTCCCAATTCCCAAAAGAAAAAATTTAAAAATCTAATTTTTTAACATTTTCGGCCAATTTTTTTTATGCTACATATGTTTGGTAAAAAAAAAAAAAAATCGCAAAAAGCGTATTTTGATTGGTTTGCGCAAAAGTTATCGCGTTTACTAACAAAGGGAAAGATTTTTGTCATTTTTGGTGTTTTTTTTTTAACAAGTCATGGCGGCGATCTGCGATTTTCTTTGCGGGACTGCGACATTGCGGCGGACAGATCGGACCCTTGACTGACATTTTTGACACTTTTGGGGTTACCAGTGACATAACTGCAGTAATCAGTGCTAAAAATATGCACTGTTACTGTAAAAATGACACTGGCAGGGAAGGGGTTAACTGTATTGGAGAGGGAGGGGTTAAGTGTGTCCTAGGGACGTGTTTCTAACTGTAGTGGGACAGGTCTCCTATTGTAAAAACAGAGATCAACGGTTCTACATAGTAGAACCGTCTGATCTCCATTTTTGCACAGGGGAGAATGACAGGCGGCTTGTTTACATAAGCCGCCTGCCTTTCTCCCGCTCTACTGACGATCGTAGTGTGACCGGCGGACATCGGGTCCGCCGGTCACACGTGCGGACTCCTCCGTGAACGAGCCGCGGCGGGCGCGCGTTCGCCCGCTATTGGCTCACAAACCGGTCACAGGCTAGTGACGTATATATACGTCACTTTGCCTGGCCGGGGCTGACCGCCGCAGTATATCTACTTGCGGCGGTCGGCAAGCGGTTAACTTAAATCCTTACAGACCTGTCTCTGCATCTAAGTACTGTATATAATCATAAAAAGTATATATATATATATATATATATATATATACACACACATACACACACACATATATGTATATATATATATATATATATATATATATAGTATGTTTGTGTTTGTGTGTGTGTGTGTGTGTGTGTGTGTGTTTTAAAGGGAAAAATGTAGCAATATATATTGTGTAGCTCTTTCTATAGTACTCATGTACCATTTTTATTTTTTAGATTTTATGCTTTATCTAAAATCGATTTATTAAATCTGCAGAAAGGAAAATACGTACTTTAGTAGTTAATGCTGCATTTTGGAAAATATATACTCCGTTTAAGTATACTATGATGATTTTGACATGGTATATATGTATATTTAATTCATTTTTTAGTCAATATTACAAAATAAAGAGTGTCCTTCATTGCTACCAGTTGTATTTGTTAAGCTGTTATTTTCTATGATGTGGTTGTGAATACATGACAAAGTGGCAACTAAAGGGACAGTGATGGAAATTATTGAAGAAGGTTTTCAGAAATCATGAAAAAAAAATGTATACAAAATAATTTATATCAAACTGAAAAGAATTAACTACTCTATTGAGTGTATGGTTTACATTTTCTATGTGCAGAAAATAATGGGTAATAATTATATTACTGTTGACACAATAAAGTTTAGAAAATATTTAGTGTTCTATAATTATGTTAGTATAATCACAGTTTACCCTACATTTACTGAATTCACATAAAAAAAATTCATTTACAATATCTTTTACATAGTGTTAGCACAAAAAAAATCTATTAAGTGTTTAAAAATAAAACGTTTATAAAAATATTTATCCAAAACAATATTTTGTTTAAAGTACTTGTATGGAAAAGTTGTTAAATAAAAATACAAATAATTGAATTGTACATTGCCTTTTCAATAGGTGGTGACAGGCAATGATTGACACATGACATATAGGAGTTAATTTATTAAAGGAAAATACAATGGAAGTTGCACTTTGTAAGGGTAATTTTCCCCAGAACTTAGTGAATGACGTGAAACTCTGCTGGAGTAGATTCCATCATCTACTACTACTTTTTATTTTCCTTGCACATGATTGGGTATTCTCTGTAAAGTGAAATGTCACTGCATTCACAAAGCTCTATGGAAAATTCCCTTCCAAAGTAAACCATCTATTTGTCTTTAGTAAATCAACCCCATAATGTATTGATAATATTTTTCTAACAGAAAATCATTTATTAAAAAGGTATTAGGTACATAAACACGGTACATAGCAACGTGAAAGAATCATAGGTATAAAATGTCAACACTCCCAGATAACAAACATTAGTCATGTGATTACAGTGAAAGCAAAACTAACCCCCCGGCTGTCATACATTTGGGATAGGGAAGAGGGAAAAGAGGAGGGGGATGGTAAGAAAAAAAAGAAAGGAGGAAGGGGGAAAAAAGGGCCACCAGGAGACTTAAGGATATAGCAGAAATAGGGAAAAGAAAATAGGGGCGGGAGGGGGGGGGGCATAGGAAGGAAAGAAGGCAGGAGAAAGGAGGAGCAAGAACCAACACGGCAATCACCAAGCAAGAGTCCTTGATTTAAGGAGTATCAAATTCTCAACACTATCTTATCCTCTTATCCAGGCTATGGCTGACCACACCCCATGAATCAATCCAGGTGGACCACATTTTGTCAAATTTTTTGGGACACTTTTGATTGAGATAAGTAAGCTTATATAAGGGCAGGACTCTATATTTATTGATCATTTTGATGTTAACTCATACCTGTGATATTGTTTCTCAGTTTTAATGTAGAAAAACATAGGTTAAATACTGTATATAGTATTCATAGCAGTCACAATATTACTCCCAAGATAACAATACAAATTGCTAAACTGTTATTGAATTAAATTTCTTTAAATAATTGTGAATATTAATGTAATATATCTGTATAACAATGTAACAAAAAATTGATATTAGTACTGTAAAGTTTTATGGAATATTTGAATATGTATTGAAATATTTAAAAAAGACAACATGTATTAAAGTACACTTAAAGGCAAAACTTTTTTTTTTTTTTAACAGACTGGAGAGGCATAAAAACACCAGTCAGGTTTTTATTGTTGTCTGTGCCCCGGTTAGAGAGATTCACCCTTTCTATCTTTCCTGTTTACAATTATTGTTAAAAGTGAAAGAAAAAGAAAATCACAAATTGTGGGTTGTCCCCAGAAAAGCAATAGTGGGCAAAGCATTTAATGGGGGCACTAGCTCTGGTAACCTGGGGATCCCTAAGGGATTTCCTTAATTTACAGGTATTTCTTATCACTTGAAATGAAAGGACACAGATGGCAAAAAAAACTGATGGCGGGTATAACCCTCCCTTACTTTATCCAAAATGAAAAAAAAAAAGTTTTGCCTACAGTTCTACTTTAAGAATAAATAATACAGTGCCTTGCGAAAGTATTCGGCCCCCTTGAACTTTGCGACTTTTTGCCACATTTCAGGCTTCAAACATAAAGATATAAAACTGTAATTTTTTTTGAAGAATCAACAACAAGTGGGACACAATCATGAAGTGAAACAAAATGTATTGGATACTTCAAACTTTTTTAACAAATAAAAAACTGAAAAATTGGGTGTGCAAAATTATTCAGCCCCCTTAAGTTAATACTTTGTAGCGCCTCCTTTTTCTGCGATTACAGCTGTAAGTCGCTTGGGGTATGTCTCTATTAGTTTTTCACATCGAGAGACTGACATTTTTGCCCATTCCTCCTTGCAAAACAGCTCGAGCTCAGTGAGGTTGGATGGAGAGCGTTTGTGAACAGCAGTTTTCAGTTCTTTCCACAGATTCTCGATTGGATTCAGGTCTAGACTTTGACTTGGCCATTCTAACACCTGGATATGTTTATTTGTGAACCATTCCATTGTAGATTTTGCTTTATGTTTTGGATCATTGTCTTGTTGGAACACAAATCTCCGTCCCAGTCTCAGGTCTTTTGCAGACTCCATCAGGTTTTCTTCCAGAATGGTCCTGTATTTGGCTCCATCCATCTTCCCATCAATTTTAACCATCTTCCCTGTCCCTGCTGAAGAAAAGCAGGCCCAAACCATGATGCTGCCACCACCATGTTTGACAGTGGGGATGGTGTGTTCAGGGTGATGAGCTGTGTTGCTTTTACGCTAAACATAACATTTTGCATTGTTGCCAAAAAGTTCGATTTTGGTTTCCACTGACAAGAGCACCTTCTTCCACATGTTTGGTGTGTCTCCCAGGTGGCTTGTGGCAAACTTTAAACAACACTTTTTATGGCTATCTTTAAGAAATGGCTTTCTTCTTGCCACACTTCCATAAAGGCCAGATTTGTGCAGTATACGACTGATTTGTTGTCCTATGGACAGAGTCTCCCACTTCAGCTGTAGATCTCTGCAGTTCATCCAGAGTGATCATGGGCCTCTTGGCTGCATCTCTGATCAGTCTTCTCCTTGTATGAGCTGAAAGTTTAGAGGGACGGCCAGGTCTTCGTAGATTTGCAGTGGTCTGATACTCCTTCCATTTCAATATTATCACTTGCATGGTGCTCCTTGGGATGTTTAAAGCTTGGGAAATCTTTTTGTATCCAAATCTGGCTTTAAACTTCTCCACAACAGTATCTCGGACCTGCCTGATGTGTACCTTGTTCTTCATGATGCTCTCTGCGCTTTAAATGGACCTCTGAGACTATCACAGTGCAGGTGCATTTATACGGAGACTTGATTACACGCAGGTGGATTCTATTTATCATCATTAGTCATTTAGGTCAACATTGGATCATTCAGAGATCCTCACTGAATTTCTGGAGAGAGTTTGCTGCACTGAAAGTAAAGGGGCTGAATAAATTTGCACGCCCAATTTTTCAGTTTTTTATTTGTTAAAGTTTGAAATATCCAATAAATTTCGTTCCACTTCATGATTGTGTCCCACTTGTTGATTGTTCACAAAAAATTACAGTTTTATATCTTTATGTTTGAAGCCTGAAATGTGGCAAAAGGTCACAAAGTTGAAGGGGGCCAAATACTTTCGCAAGGCACTGTACATATTGGGGTTTATTTACTAAAAGTAAATCTGCTGTGCACTACAAGTGCACTTGGAAGTGCAGTCGCTGTAGATCTGAGGGGGAAAAAAAAACAGCATTTTTGCTTGCACATGATCGGATAATAGAAATCAGTAGAGCTTCCCCTCATTTCAGATCTTCCCCTCGGATCTACAGTGATTGCAATTCCAAATGCACTTGCAGCATACAGTGGATTTATATTTAGTAAATCAGCCCCATTGTGTATTAATCTTTTTGTGACCAGAGGCAATCAATATCCTAACTTACTTAAACAATACTTTAATAGGTACCCCTTCCATTCCCAAAGAACAGGTAAAGTTGATCAGTACAATTAAAAAAAAAACCTCTGAGGACAGGAAGCAGGACTTGATTTCTTCCTATATGGAATTTTGTTTTTTTTTTACCAAACAGCACTATGAAAAACCAAAAGTAGATACCTGGAAATAGATTTCCTTTTACATATTAATATTGTGTTTTGCCTGGATTTAGCTTAGCATCATTCATAAATACTCTACTAAAATAATTTTACACATTTGTAAGATTTGAAATATTTCAAATGAACTCTTTTGCATTTGAATCCATTGTGTATGTTCCAAGTGATCAGCCATTTCACGAAGATAGGGTAAAGATGGTTGAATTTCTTATGAAATAATACAACTAAAATAGGTAGCCTGCTGCTTTGAAACAGTAAATATATGTATTTTAAATTGCTACAATTTATGATACTTTTGTGTGTTTTTTACTATTGAGAAATACATATTTTAGTCTTCATATTTAAAGAACATCACAAAATGAACATATTATCCCACAAAAACGATGATTATGAAGGTAGAGAAAACTGCATCAACAATTGTTTAGGATTATTAGAGCATGCCAAATTTAAGGTTTCTTATGATCCATTATCTACTATGTTTTCCCACTGTGCTATTATGACAATAAGATATCTCTTAAATTCCTAATATCTGAAGGAATGGCATATTTATTTAGTTCTACATACATTTTGCTTTTAAGCAGAAATAACATTTTAGATTAAAGCATTGATCGATTTAACCAGGAACTATCACCAGTTCATACAACTGTCTTTTCAAGGTTTGTTAGGCTGTATAGTAAAAAAAACACTGATCTTTTGCAACATTTTTTTTTCTCATTTTATTCAGTCTTTATTTTCAAACTTCAAAAGAAATCACAAATCTAAAGTTGTGTAAAGGAAATGGAGGGGACAGGACAATTGATGAAGTTACAAATGAGAAAGAACACAAAGGTTTTCCAAAACTACAACAAAATATATTTTGCTAACATTTTTAGACTTATAAGGGGTTAAAGGACTTATGACTCACTTTTGAGCCAGAACAGAATTCGCCCAACCACCCACTAATCCAAACCAGCCTAGTTTCCCAGAAATGGTTTTGCCTAAGCCGATAGCCACTTTTAAAAAACTGACGGGAATGTGGCACCCTTAACCTTAGCATTAATTTAAGTGAGTCAGCCATTAATGTCAATATGACTCAAGACAACTAGACATTACACAAAACTCTTTGATGATTTGTAGCCAAAATTACAACAGTGAGTGCTGGTTAAAGCTCTATGGTATGAATATTTTTCACTATTGAACAATGCGTGTATTTAAACAAAAATACACATTTGCCTAGTAAAGAAAAGTGTGTGTGTTGCAATGCAAACAGATTTCATTATCCTAAGTGCTCTGAAGGGAAAAATTGTGAAATCTTATTGATTGCTATTGATTTGTACTATGCATAGCAACACTGCCCTTTATACTTAAATTATCCAGTCACTTGCAGAACAAAAAAGAAATCCCGATACCTGAGGTTTTGATAGGTCTCCAGCAGCACGCGTGAAATCACTTCTCTATCAGAACATTCAGCTTATACAAACTCCAAGGAAGTAAGTAGTACACCTATTCTAGTTCCAGCAAGCAAAGTACTTAAGGATGTTAGATAAGGAGCTTATGTGAAATCTCCCTCAACTGATGTTAATAACATTATAATTAAAAATATATTTTAGTTAGATGGAAATATATTTACAGTATTGAGTGTCTTGTTGGTGTTACTGTAATTAATTCCACTTCAAAGGTTCTTTCCTTTCCCTTATCACATGGGTGGTAAACAGCAGCCTTCTTGGAATCCTCCAATGAGGCTGTGCCCAGTATTAATTTGCTAGGTACAGTGACCAATTAGGGAGCATTGTATTAGCCACTAGAGATGGGCTGAACATTGGCTGTTTGCCTGTTCGACGAACACCTAAATTATCAGGGCGTTCAACCGTGTGTTGGGCCCGCCGAATGACCACAATGCACTGCACAGTGCATTGGAAGCCCTGAATGGCTGAAGCAAAGAAACTTTGCTCAATCAGGGCACAGAGCACTGTTAGAGCCATGATTAGAGAAAAAAATGGTGACTATCGAATCATGGCTCATTGCTCTTAGTCCTGCCCCACACTATAAAAGTATTCTTTCAACAGTGGTCATTTGTAGTGTGATATCTGCATGGAGAGAGATAGAACAGGGCTCTGTTCAGTGCTACTAGAGAGTTAGTGTGCTATAGTGCGCTATTCTGATTCTATTGTCAGTGTAGAATATAAATTTAGTGTGAATCATCTAGTGATAGTTCAGTCAGTGTAAGTGTAGTGACCATTTATTTTTACTTTAGTGTCACTTTAGTGTGAATCTAATGATAGTCCAGTCAGTGTGAGTGTAGTAAACGTCATTTTTACTTTGATGTGAATCTAGTGATAGTTCAGTCAGTGAGAATGTAAGGACCTGACCATTCATTTTTACTTTAGTGTCAGATTGTTTTGTCAGGGCAGGTTTACTGCATTATAGTTGAGTGTGTTAGTGCACGTTTATCAAAGTATATTTCTGTGCGTTACTGCATGTTTAACGCAGTATATTTCTGTGCGTTACGTGCTGTTTAAGGCAGTATATTTTAGTGCGTTACGTGCCATTTACCGCAGTATATCTCTGTGCGTTAATGCAGTTTTAATACAGTATATCCTAGTGTGTCAGTGTGTATTTGTGTAGGGAGTACTCAGGTAAAAGTGCACTAAACACCACCTTCCATTGATTATTTTTATTTATTTCAGGTACTTATATAGCGCCATCAATTTAAGCAGTGCTTTACATATACATTGTACATTCACATCAGTCCCTGCCCTCAAGGAGCTTACAATCTAAGGTCTGTAACTCACATTCATACATACACATACTAAGGACAATTTAGACAGGATCCAATTAACCTACCCTGGAGGAAACCCACGCAGACACAGGGAGAACATGCAAACTCCAGGCAGGTAGTGTCATGGTTGGAATTCGAACCGAGGACCCTAGTGCTGCTAGGCGGAAGTGATAACCACTACACCACCGTGCTGCACAATTAAAGTGCATCCACGTACACATTTCCACATCTTTATTACATTTTGTTAATAAGCACCCTCCCATCATGTCTGGGAGGCCAACAAGGAGAGGCAGATGTTCCCATGGCACTGTGAAGGGGCCAGCAGCGTATGTGTCCACAGGCAAAGGTGGACGTGGTCAGTCCTCAGGCAGGGCATAATTTCCTCTGTTTAGTGATGTTGCCCATGCTATCCAGCCACAGCATGCAGAGGAGGTGGTGGACTGGCTTACTAAACCATCGTCATCCTCCGTCACCCAAGCAAAGCCTAGTGTGCAGTCCACTGCAGCTGCCAGAGTGGCTAAATCTGCCTCCTTGTCCACAGCTATTCCTGCCATAGCCCCAGCATCATGCATGGAGGAGTCAGCTGAGTTATTTGAACACAGCGTCAGCCACTTGCTCCTTGACCATGCACAGCCATTACTTGATTCAGATCTTGGTTCTGAGGTTGAGGAAGGTAGAAATGTGAGCCTACAGAGAGGGGAGAACACTGGTACATAAATTGGCAGTCATGTTCCCCCAGCTGAAGTGTATTGCCAACTTGTCTTCAGTGTCCAATTTTACACCTGTTACTTCTATCCAAAGTCTGTGGAAGAGACACCAGAATTTATCCAAAAAATAATATCTAATCTTGTTCCCAGTGCACTACATTGTGGCCTCATCATACAGACTGGCTCCCCAAGCCGTTGTTTACAAAATAAAGAAAGCTTGCAGGGAAATTGTAATTTTTTGGCTTTAAAAATGCAATTATTTCTGCAGCAGCTTCTATGCACAGTACTGATGTGCCACAATGGGTATTGCGGATTGTACTACCTCTTGTGTAAGAACTCTCAGATCTAGCTGTACATATAAATAAGCTTACAATGACTGAGCTGTATGCATATATACATGTAAACCAGTCAACAGATGGCAACCACTCATTGGACGCAAATTTGGAAGTCTCTTTAGGCACTATTTACAAAAGCACCCTAATGAAGGGTTTTCTATTGAAGGCTAACAATGAACATGAGTGCTCTAGATGCTTGCTATAGAAATGGCTATAACAAATAGCTTTGTGGTGCAGTTTGTAAGTATTTGGTAGCCTACTGGCAATATAATAAGAAATACATAAAACTTTATGTGTACATTTTAAAGGCTACAAAATATATATCATTTGTACAAGAGGAGTTCAGATCCATGAGAATGAGATGAAACGAACTGTTGCTGAACTGTTGCCAAATCTATGCATGAAGGATTATTCTATTTAGAAAAAAAAAAAAAAGATGTTTCCTGCATCTGATGAAGTGCATGTATGCAGATCAACAGGAATTGATAGGATAGCACAAAATACGGATAGGGAGGACATCTGTAGATAATGTGCTACTTGTAGCTAATATTGGTAAGCTATTGCCAGGAGTGATGTGCACATAACATTTCATGCAGTGTCTTGCAGCCATGTAAATTACTAGAAGTTACCAATTCCAGAGACCAGGTAAAAGTTTTACTATTAACAGTTAATTTAGACATATGGTTTTCCTTACCAGACCATGTTAAAGAAGGAAAAGTGGATTACAATGAAACTGTAGATGAACTGCTAAAAATATTACATCCTTTTGACATAGGCTTAGTGGCAGCATATAGAACAAAGCAGGGAAATAATGAGAATCCAGTTTTTTTATGCAAGCAGACTATGGTCAGCCTACTATTTAGGCAAAGGGAGAAACGGACACAGAGAGGACCCACAGTACAAAACCCACCTAATATCTAATGTCCATCCAAAATGTAATAATTAGATGTGTTTTTTTTTTTTTTTTTTTTTATGAATCCTCAAAGATTTGTATCAATACATTATTGACTATGCACAAGTATTTCCATGAATTCGGAAGGTCCAAGTCCTTAAAATCAAAGGAATATTGTCAGAGTACAAACCACAATACCTGTTTAGCAAGTCACACTAAAGGAGAATTGGCCACCTTTTCAAACAGAAAGAGGCACCAATACACTTACAATGACTTCAAAGATAATATCAATCGACATGGCCCCGCAGTTACTAGTCATAGGCAAATAGCCTTTTGTTTCCCTTTGGATGTAAAAGCCATGGAAAGCAATCTCTGTTTACAGCACAGGATATCAATTTTGAAGGAACTTGAGTTAAATACCACAATTACCTCTCTTAAAAATGAGATAGAACTACTGAAGTCTAATATTCGTAATTGGTAAAATACTAATAAAATGATGGAAACATCCCAACATGCTCTCAAGGTAAAATATGAAGCATACAATGCACATGTAGAACAGTGTAGAAAATAACCTAATGAGATAAAACAATCTTTTGATCAAATTGTTAAGGTTCCACAGAAAACAATCTGTTCCATTCAAACAAAAAAATACAGGAGGGATGCCCAACCTATTTATCCGCTGGGACTCCACCTTACTGGGACCAAAACTTGAATATAAGCAATGTAGGAACAGTGGATGAAATACCAGATCTAATGCGCGATTCAGATGTCTATGATCTGAGTATTTTATTTTCACTAGATCAAAATGTGAATGTCAGTGACCATATACCAATGTAAATGTAACAATGTGCGCAAGAAAATAAAATCTTTCTATGGCAATTTTTATTTTTTCATTTTTTTTGCAATCATATACTTTATGGATCATTTGCACTATCCCATGATATGTTCGTGATTGCCCATGTTGTCTGTCTGTAAAGCAGTGGTCCGGTTACAATCCTAGGGTTAGATTTGGCCAAGCGCAGCGGTCATTTCCTGGATTGTCTGAGAGGCGTCTAGTAGTTATGGCAACATGACACGTGAGTTGGCGTTCCGCCCTTACAGTGAACGTGTGAATGCTTCCTGGTCCTACTAGGAGGCATTTGGTTGCTATGATAACTTGTCATGTGAGGCGGAGATCCACCCCCTCAGTGACCCTGTGAAGCTATTTAGAAGCTCCGAACCTGCCCTGCTCCAAATGTCCCAGGCGGAATGAAGGGTGGGGTTGTTCTTCAGGGGTTGGGCTTGGCCCCTTAGTTCCAGTGAACAGAACTCTTAGGGTGTCAGCTTACCAAGACATTTTGGACAATTTCATGTTCCCAACTGTGTGGGAACAGTTTGGGGATGGCCCCTTCCTGTTACAACATGACTGCTCACCAGTGCGCAAAGAAAGGTCCATAAAGACATGGATGAGAGAGTTTGGGGTGGAGGAACTTGACTGTACTGCACAGAGTCCTTACCTCATTCTGACAGAACACCTTTGGGATGAATTAGAGTAGAGACTGTGAACCAGGCCTTCTCATCCAACACACCTCACTAACACCACCTCACAAATGCGCTTCTGGAAGAATTGTCAAACATTCCCATAGACACACTCCTAAACCTTGTGGACAGCCTTCCCAGAAGAATTGAAGCTGTTATAACTGCAAAGGTTGGATCAACTCAATATTGAACCCTACGGACTAAGACTGGGACGCCAATAAAGTTCATCAAAGGCAGGCATCCCAATACTTTTGGCAATATATTGTATATATGGGTATAAGTATTGCTTAGGACAGAAGCTTACTTCTATTTCAATGGATTTTTTTTGTTTTGTTCTTTTCTCTTTTAGAGAAGTTAGATCTGGTAAAACAACAGACTAGCAGTGTGTCTGCTTTGTTTTATGACATAGGTAAATTACAATTAGGTTTTCTATGTTTTTTTTTCTTACTCCTTTGTTCTTCTCCCATTCGCCAGAAACACCTAGTAACCTATTTGGAATTACATAAACTTTCTCTGTTCCTAACGTTTTGGATTAAATCCCAATTAGTGTGTGTATCTGTGTGATGCAATGGTTGTGTATTAACTGCCTATATATGTAAACAAATACTTTTTTCTTTCTCTTTCATTGACAGACACAGCTCCACATCTTCTTGACCCTTGGGTTTATGCTTCCTCCTACAGGAGTAGGACAGTAGGTGGAAAAAAGATTGACTACGCCTATAGGGCAGTCCCAGGAGGTATACTCCCACTGCTATAGGTCTTCAGTTTTTTTCTGCTCAGTCAGGAGTGAGGACCTAACTCCTTGCTTGGATCTCTGGTCCTAGCATTTTTTCCTTTTTAAATTTAACTTTTTAGCTTCTTTTATTTTTTTCTGTTCCTGCGAGAACTGCAATCAATTATGTTTCTGTGAGAGCTACAATTAACTGCTGGACTGGGCGATGGATTGGATATTCTAGATCCTTATGGTCTCCCCAGTCCGGCCAGTGAGCATGACCCAACCTCAGCTCCGCGCTAGGTGGGCTGCAACATAGCCCCACTAGACAGGCGCTGGCCAGCGAGTAAAGACCTCGCGAGGATGCAAAGCCCTGGCCATGACCTGAGTTACAGCGTTCCTCTGGCCCGCAGCACCCCTATTCCAAGATGGTGCGGTGATCTGCCTGAAGCGGTGCCCACCTGGTCAAGGTGTGGTGAGTAGTGTCCCCCCTCCCTTCTGTTTTTTTTTTTAAGCCTATGGAGCGGTGAATCGGCGGTGGGCTCTAGTGTCAGTTCCTGAACTTTTTCTTTCTCTCTGATCGCCGCACGGCATGCAGCCTGGTGAGTCCCTGTTGGTGCTTAATGGCTCCCTCTTTCTTGCTATAGTAGTCTCCTGGGGCACTGGGACTTGTGGTGCCACTGGTGCAGCAGTGGGGGGGTACTTTAAAGCAATTTCAAAATTTTTGTTGGCAGACCCTAGGTTAACCGATGGAGTCCCTGAAGCACGTGTTACCACCTGACCCCCTCTCAGGGGCAGCAGGGCCCTCTGGGTCCCAGTCTGCCATGTCTGCTATGATGGTGGTCCTGCAGTCACTAGTACCCAAGGTAGATATGGCCCTCCAAAATAGGATGAGCATATAGCATCCTCCACCTTCACCTGCATCCTCTGTTTCCTCTAAACCACGCATGAAAAGTCGCTAGTGGATGCACAGATTGTATCAGTGCGGAAAATTTTTAAATTGGAGGACACAGCTACGGCTGCGTCGGCTGTGCAGGTGCACTTTGGTACCCGCAGAGTCTCAAAGGCGGCAAAGGTTTTCCCCTTTCCCGCCTATTTCGACTGTATTGTCGCTAGTCATTGGGGTTCCCCAAAACGCACTGTCGGGGAACCTAAGCATTTTGCTAGAAGGTATCCTTTTGAAGAGTCCCTGTTAAAGAAACCGACAGTACCACCTGTGGTGGACTCTCCAGGTTGAATAAAGCTACCCTTCTCCCGGTGGAGGACTCTCCGTCATTTAAGGACCCTTTTGACAAGAGAGCTGAATCTCTGGTCCGATACTTTTTTTACCATGGCTGGTTCCATTCTGCGGCCGGTGTTTGCCATAACTTTGGTTTCCAAGACCTCAACGGAATGGGCTAAGCTTCTGCGCCAGGATTTGGAAGGGGGACAACCTCCTCCTGACCTGGCAAAGCTGGCAGACCAGTTGGTCCAGGGGTTGCAGTATATCTGTGATGCCTCTCTGGATGCGGCCCCCTTAGCTAGGAGGGTGTCCGTGACAGCGGTGACCCTTCGCCGCATGATATGGCTAAAATACTGGTCTGCGGACCAAGCTTCCAAAAAGGTATTGACTGAACTCCCCTTTGTAGGAGACCGCCTGTTCGGAGCTTCCATGGAGGATATCATTAGGGTCTTACAGGGGGTAAGAGTACTCTGCGTCCGCAGGCTACCAGGAGCAAAGAGTCTCATTGCAAATGTAGCCCTTTCTTCTCGGCCCAAATCGGTCCTTTCGTCCCTCGGGATCTAAGGACCAGGGGTCAAAATCTGCCCGTAACCCCGCAGGAGGTTCCAAGAGGTCTTGGCCTGGTAAGCCGAGAGCAGGTTCCCCTGGGACCGCAGAAAAACCCACTTCTGCCTGAAGGGGTGCCCTCACCCGTATCTGGGGTGGGGGAATGTCTTAGCTTCTTTCTGGATCCGTGGACCTCCTTGATTCAAATTGAAATGAAGACAAATGGGTCCACGAGTTGATTCGGTCCGGTTACAAGATCATGTTTTGGTTCTTCCCTTCCGGCCTGCGCTTGTCCCCAGATCGCCTATGAGGTCTTCTTGCGACGGTACAGGATCTGCTCCCACAAGGGGTAATTGTACTGGTTCCAGAATGGGAACATTTTCAGGGGTTTTATTCAAACCTATTTACTGTTCACAGGAAGGAAGGCAAGGTCCGTCCAATCCTGGACCTCAAGGCCTTGCACTGCTTTATGCGAGTTCAGAAATTTCGGATGGAGTCCATTCGCACAGAGGTGGCATCCCTTCATCAAGGGGAGATTTCTGGCCTCTATCGACATCAAGGACACTTACCTTCATATCCCAATATATGTTGGGCATCAGCGTTTTGCTTTGCCGTGGACAAGGAGCACTACCAATTTGTGGGGGTACCCTTTGGTCTTGCCTCGGCTCCTCAGGTGTTCACAAAAGGTTTTGGCCCTGGTGTTGTCACTGCTATGGCAGAAGGGGATTGCGGTACTGGGGTACCTGGACAACCTGCTTCTGCGAGCAGAGTCTCCGAATGCCTTACAAGACAATCTGGACATTTTGGTGCAAACTTTGCAAGAATTCGGGTGGACACTGAATTTCCAAAAATCTGCTCTGGTCCCATCCACCAAACTGAACTACCTGGGCCTGACCCTGGACTCAGCCTCAGCCCGGTCGTTTCTTCTGAAGGAGAAACTCCAGAAGTTGCAGGATGCGATTCGGCTCCTGTTGTTCAACCGGCGGTCATCTCTCAAGACCTGCATGCCAGTGCTGGGCCTGATGGTCTCCACCTTCGAGGTGGTTCTGTTTGCCCAGTTCCATACCAGATCTCTGCAAAAGGAGATTCTTGCCAAATGGAACAAAAATCCACAGTCTCTAGACAATCTGATCCTGTTGAGCCGGGGTACGAGGGGGGTCTCTGATCTGGTGGCTCCGCACTCCGGCTCTTCGACAGGGAAAATACTTTCTCTCCCTGTACTGGATGGTGGTCCCCACAGATGCCAGCCTGTCCGGGTGGTGATGTGTCTTGGGCACAGATTGTGCTCAGGGGGTTTGGACTCTGAAGAAGTCCAGCCTACCAATTAATATCCTGGAAATTTAAGCAATCCGGCTTTGCCTGACCCAATGGATGGATCGTCTGCAGGGGCGCCCGTTAAGGATTCAATCGGACAATGCCACAGCTGTCGCATGTCAATCATCTGGGGGCACCAAAAGTAGCCTAGCAGCATGGGAAGTAGCCGGCATTTTAAGGTGGGCAGAACGCTTTGTTCCAGCCACCTCTGTTGTCCATATTCAAGGGGTGGAAAATTGGAAGGCGGACTACCTCAGTCGGCAGACGTTGGATCAGGGAGAATAGTCTCTCCCCCGTAGGTGTTTCATCAACTGTGTCTCCAGTGGGGGACTCTCGATGTGGACCTGTTGGCCTCTCGTCTCAACAGGAAGGTGCAGAGGTTCGTAGCAAGGTCTCGGGATCCTCTGGCCGACGCCACAGATGCTCTGGTGGCCCTTTGGGGCCAGTATCGTCTGATATATGCATTTCCCCTGACAACTCTTCCAGTCATCCTATTGGCCCCGGACTGGCCACGAAGGTCTTGTTACGCAGACCTGGTATGGCTGGTTGCCAATTTACCTTGGAGACTCCCACTCAGAGAAGATCTTTTAGCTCAAGGGCTGATCTTCCATCCTGCTTTACAGTTGCTGGCTTTAATGGCTTTAGGCTTATTTGCATTTGTATTTTGATGGTTTGCGCAAAAGTTATCGCGTCTACATACTAGGTGAAAGATTTGTCATTTTTATTTATTTACTTTTTTTTACTAGTAATGGCAGCAAGACTGCGACATTGCAGCAGACAGATCGGACCCCTAACAACCTAACCTGCCGTCCTGCCGCCGTATAACCGTTATATGGCGGCTGGTCGTAAGTAGTTAATATGTGGCACCAGCCAAGGTTTTAGCCTGTCAGGGTTTGTATAACTGGACACATTCCAGTAACAGTATTTAGTGGTGAGTTATGATGGCAGCAAGATCTCCAACGGAGATTTGAAGGGTCATACACACACACAGTGGTAACCAGCAGAAGGCTGGGCAGAGTTATATGTAAGCATATGACAATAGATGAAGAAAGAGGGCGTGATGAGAATCAGAGAGCCTGGCTGAAAGGGGTAACCATATAAATTGTTAAAGGTGGCAATTAGAAAGGGTCTCAAGATTATGTTGCAGTATATCTATAGCAATTCTAAACAAAGATCCTTACTACTCAGAATTGCAAGATAAACATTAATTTGAATCAATATGTCTTAGAAGTACTCCTCAGGATACCAGAGTTTTTCTTTTCCTTCCTGTGTCCACATTAATAAAGTATAGTATCGGAAAGCCAGGAAAGCTGCTCCAAAGGCCTTTACTGAATCGGCTGTCTCCAATTTAAATCACCACAGAAAGCTGTCCCAGAAGCAAGGGCAACATGACCAGATCTGTATCAAGGACTTCTCTACTATTATTATTGGACTGTTGAGAACTAAGATCTTTTTTTTAATCATTATGGATGAATTACATCCAGAGCAAATGATGGACTACCAATATTGAGATCAAGAAACATGGACTGTAGAGACTATGGGGGTCATTTACTAAAGCTGGAGAGTGCAAAATCAGGCTCACTTCTGCACAGAAACCAATCCGCTTCAAACCTCAGCTTGTTCAATTAAGCTTTGGCAATACAACCGGGAAGGAGATTGGGTTCTATGCAGAAGTGAGCCTGATTTTGACTCTACAGCTTTTGTAAATAAACCCCTATATGTTTAATGAGTTTGGTCAAACAGTTTTCATTTTCACAATACAGCAAAAGCTCAGAATTAAATATTACACATAAACCAATATTTTATATGTGGCCTAGTTTCACTGCGGGCTGTTAGATAATGAGTGTATGTGAAATCCCCATCAACTGATGTTAATAATATTATAGTTATAAGTATTGCGTATCTTGTTGGTGTTACTGTAATTAGTTCCCCTTCAAAGGCTGGCCTTTTCTTTTCCCTTAGCGCATGGGGGATAAACAGCAGCCTTCTTTGAATCCTCCAATGAGGCTGTGCCCAGTATACATTTGCTAGATACAGTGACCAATTAGGGAGAATTATATAAGCCACAGTACAGCAAGAAGAGGGGATATAATGCTTTTCCACCAAGCTGGGCATTCTCTGTGTTGGGACTAGGCATGTGACGATATCAGATTTCCATGCTGCGATTAATTGATTAGGGTTTTGCCACGGTATACGGTATTATCACGGTATTCAATTATTAAACTTAAATTATTAAATTTCTACCTCACTTCAATTTCATTGCTGAATTTAGGGACTTTGGTTCACTTTTGCACATTATTATATAGTCAGTCAGTACAGACTCTGTGAACCAGGCCTAAAATAGGTCATCAATCAGTGTCTGGCCTAACTGGTGATGACTGGTCCTGGCGCTCCGATCCGATGGCCTGGTCATTAGGGGCTAAATCCTTGCGGCCCAGAAGTGGTTAAACCTGCAGGAGGAGCGGTGTTTTTATTTGTAAACTACTTTTCACATGCTTTAGGCCTAGTTCATATGTATGCGGGTTGGGCGGTTCACATGTATGTGGGTTGGCGGCCCACATTTGCACAGGCATAGCAGCCCATTGATTTGAATGGGCTGCTATGCCCTCATTTTACGCAGAAAAAAGGTGCATGCAGCATTTTAAAAAAATGCAGTGGCCTTTAAATCCATCCTACTTCTGCACCTTGCGACTTACCTGCAGTTCCTGCTCTGGCAAGCTTTCTGCGTTTTTAAATACATGGGCCCAGCATTTAAAAACACAGTTTGCGTGTGCAGGAACTGCAAGTAAGTCGCATGGTGCAAAAGCAGGCTGGGGTTCACGGCCAATGCATTTTTTTAAATTCTGCATGCGGCTTTTTTCAGCTGAAAACGCAGGCATAGCAGCCTAACCCCATTCAAATCAATGGGCTGCTATCCCTATCCCTGAGCAAATATGGGCCGCCAACCCACATACATGTGAACCGCCAACCCGCATACATGTGAACCAGGCCTAAAGCAATAGTAAAGTAATTTATAGATAAAAACACCGCTCCTCCTGCAGGTTTAACCACTTCTGGGCCACAAGGATTTTCCCCCTTAATGACCAGGCCATCGGGTCGGAGCGCCAGGACCAGTCATCACCAGGTAGGCCAGACACTGCTTGATGGCTATATACTAATGTAATGTGGGCTGCTATGCCTGTGTATATATATATATATATATATATATATATATATATATATATATATATATATGCTGCTATGCCCGTGTATGTATTTCTATCTATCTCTCCATCTATCTGTCTATCTATCTCTCCATATATCTATCTGTATATCTATCTATCTATCTGTATATCTATCCATCTATCCATCCATCTATCTGTATATCTATCTCTCCATCTATCTATCTAGTGACAGTGTATGGTAAAAGTACTTGCAGATGCTTGTAGAAGGCAGGCACTGTGTCTCTCACTGTGTCTCTCTGAGCCCGGGAAGGAAGCATGTGGGTGTGTGCTGAGTGGGAGCCGTCTGATTGGTTACAGGGAGGAGCTAAGTCTCTCACTCTAGGATCATATTACCAGAGCTGTTTTCTATTGAGTGAGTGAACTACTGAGTGAGGAATGAGTCATCCAAATGTATCAATTCACAAGTCAGACTGAGGAGCAGAGAAACTCTGTATTTTAAAAATGCCACAATAACAATACCGTGGGTATGCAATACCGCGATATATCGAATTACCGAAAACCGGCATATGTCTAGTTGGGACACACAGCAGTCAGCATGACCAAGCCTGAAGTGGAGAGGTAAACTAATTCCATACTTGTACATTGTATTGTAAATATGGGTTTGTGTGTGAGTTTTGTAAATATCTTTTAAGCCAGTGGACTTAAACTGTACACGTACTGTGTTGTAAACACTGTTTAGTGTGTAATTTGTTAATATTATGTAACCCTACAAATAAATGTGCATTGCGGATGTAACAACTTCTTTTGTGTAAGAACTCCAATATCTAGCTATGTATATGTAAATTAGGGATCGACCGATTGTCGGCAAAGCCGATATATTGAGGGCCGATCTGCACTTTCCCCGATATATCGAAATCGGCCCCTGAGGTTACCGATATTGTCGATATTTTGGGAAAGTGCTGTACCGGAGTGATGCCTGCAGCTAGAGGCATCACCCCTGTACCGGCGTCCATAGGTCGGCTGTCTTGTAATGACAACCGGTCTTGCAATGACAAACGATGCAGCTGAGAAGCCGCTCGGCTGTCATTACAAGGAGCGGGAGGGGATGTCCCCCCCTCCCGCCGCCTTCCGCGGCTCGCCCAGGTCTCCCGTCCCACCGGGAGACCCGGGCAACCAGCCTGTATGGCCTCCGAAGAGAAGACCCGATCAAAGCCGCATTCGGCTTTGATCGGGTCTCCATATAAAGACCCGGAAGTGATGTCATGACATCACTTCCCGGGTATTCGGCGCCAGATTTAAAAAAATGACAGCATGCAAAACAGCTAAACTTGGCTGTTTTGAATGTTTTTAAGTGCAGAGGAGGGGTTTGGGGACTTTTAGACCCCCAGATCCCTCCACAACAGTACCTGTTAAGTGTAAATAAAAAAAAAAATGAAATGTACAAAAATATCAGGCAATATCGGCCGATACCTATATTCAATGGCCAAAATATCGGTATCGGTAACGAAAATCCGATATCGGTCGATCACTAATGTAAATATGCTTACAATGATTGAGGTGTATGCGCACATATAAATGTAAACTAGCCAATAGGGAGAAGAAGAGCTGCATTTTCTTGCTGGACAATGGGAAGTTTTCATGATGACAAACCTGTCCAGAGTTAAGTTCAAAAGCAAAAGATTTTCTATTCTGGTAAAAGAAAAAAAAAAAAAAAAAGCACATGCGATATCTACATGTACACATTACAGTTATTGATCTTAAAACAAGTATATTATAAAACAACATATTAGCAACTACAAATTGTTTAACCACTTTGCGTCCAAGGCAAATTTTAATTTTGACACAATATCATCTGAATTTTTTTGCAGGAAAATTACTTAAAATACCGAAACATTTTATGCCTTAAAATTGTGCATTCTTGTGACAAACATCAAAAAGTCTAAATAGGTGACTAGGGCTTCTTGTCATGGATAGCACTTGATCTTGTAATGCTAGGGTCAAGTGTCCAAAGGTTGACTCATTCTGGCACCAAGATTGGATGGAGCGATACAGTATATCGGGAGATTTTCGGGGAGGCTATAAAGAGGGTGCAAATGGCCCAAAGGAATGGCAGATACTGTACATTACTGAAGATTTTTTTTTTTTTTTAAAGCTGTTCTGTTTATTGTTGCCTACTGGGGCTTCTTTATTGCAAATGCTATTTTTTTTTTATTTTTTAAAGGTGAACTAACCCTTTATGTAAAAGTGGACTTATACTCTAGTGATCCATTCTATTGCAAAAATGCTGTATCCGTTAGGTGAAACTGTTTTTCCAACTGAAAAAATTTGTTTTCTATTGTATCTTTCATTACTTGTGCTAAACAAAAAACAGCAGGGGCATGCAATACCTGTCCACTTAGGCTAAAGATGGTCTATGTATGCCTGTTTCTAAGAAGTTAGAAAAAAATTTCCTGTCTCCTGGATATGATTTTGGATGATATTTTTTACATGGACTTTAGTTTCAGGCATTTTGAGTTAAGTAAGAGAGAAAAAAAGACAGTTCCCATTGCTGGATAGAACATTCTTCCTGCTCTATATAGTAAAAGTCAAAGAAGATTGAAGCAGAGGAGAAAACTAAGGCATTAACAGTTCAACTTGCAGTTGCTTTGGAGCCATATAGCCTTTTTGACCAAATCAATAATTACCTTAAGGCATAAGAAAGTCCATATGTCTGTTAGTCAAGATATTTGCCATTATTATTATTATTTCCCACAACTGGAATTTTAAGGATGTGCTTTCTTCAGATGATAGTGAGGAAAAGGTGATATAAACTGAGCTCCCCGATGAGGATGAGCATCCAGTGGGGAAGGCAAAAAGTAGAGGTGAAAGAGTTAAAGTTTATACAAAGCTCCACAAGCTTAGAAACCATAAAAACAGAGAGCCAGTATTTAGTTGCCTCTTATATTTCTGGAATGAAGAGGCGGACAAGTGTTGCTTTGTCAGAGAACTAAGCAATTGCTATGGGAGTGTTGACCCATAATTAACACTTAACTGCTTGCCGACCGCCGCAAGTAGATTTACTGCGGCGGTCAGCCCCTGCCAGGCAGAGTGACGTTAATTAACGTCACTAGCCTGGGAGGGTCTGGGGAGCGAGCGCGCGCCCGCGGAGGCGCGCTCCCGCTCCCGCGCGGTCACGCACCCCCCCGTGCGTGTGACCAGCGGACCCGATGTCCGCCGGCCACTCGGCGATCGTCGGGGGAAGAGGGAGAATGTCAGGCAGCCTGTGTAAACAAGCTGCCTGTCATTCTCATCGCTGTAAAGACACTGATTACTCGGATCTAGTATGTAGATCCGTTGATCAGTGTCCTTACAGCTAGAGCCACAGCCAATCACAGTAAGAATCACGCCCCTAGGGACACACACAGCCCCTCCCTCCAAAATAAAGTTAACCCCTTCACTGCCAGTGTATTTTTACAGTAACAGTGCATATGTATAGCACTGATTACTGTAGAAATGTCACTGGTAACCCCAAAAGTGTCAAAAATGTCAGTCAAGGGTCCGATCTGTCCGCCGCAATGTCGCAGTACCGCAAAAAAAAAATCGCAGATCGCCGCCATTACGCGTTAAAAAAAAAAACAACAAAAATGACAAAAATCTTTCCCTTTGTTAGTAAACGCGATAACTTTTGCGCAAACCAATCAAAATACGCTTTTTGCGATTTTTTTTACCAAACATAGGTAGGATAAAACAAATTGGCCAAAAATGTTAAAAAATTTTGATTTTTACATTTTTTTTTTGGGGAATTTCATATAAAAAATGTGAAAAATATTGCCATTTTTGCAAAATTGTCGCTCTTTTTTTGTTTATAGCGCGTGATCAAAAAATCGCACAGGTGATCAAATACCACCAAAAGAAAGCTCTGTTTGTGGGAAAAAAAGGACGTCAAATTCGTTTAGGTACAGCGTCGCACGACCGCGCAATTGTCCGTTAAAGTCACGCAGTGCCGAATCGCAAAATACCCCCTGGTCTTTTAGCAGGAAAATCCTCCGGGGCTTAAGTGGTTAAAATATAAAAGTGCAGCACTGATATATTTATACAGTATCTCACAAAAGTGAGTACACCCCTCACATTTTTGCACATATTTTACTATATCTTTTCATGTGACAACACTGAGGAAATGACACTTTGCTACAATGTAAAGTAGTGAGTGTACAGATTGTATAACAGTGTAAATTTGCTATCCCCTCAAAAGAACTCAACGCACAACCATGTCTAAACCGATGGCAACAAAAGTAAAACCAAATTTACACTGTTATACAAGTTGTACACTCACTACTTTACATTGTAGCAAATTGTCCTTTCTTCACTGTTGTCACATTAAAAGATATAATAAAATATTTACAAACATGCGAGGGGTGTACTCACTTTTGTGAGAAACTGTATATATATATATATATATAGTGATCATGTATACACACTTGTGGGGAATTAAAAAACAATAAAGTTCATGTTATAAAGTCCACAGAATCACAAAAAAAAAGTCCAAATAAGGCCCACATTCCAGAAATGTGCTTAAGTGAACGTGCTTTGAAACTTGTATAGAGACAGAGATGTCAGATTGGAGACCACTGGAATCTGGACAAGACCGCCAACACGGAAAAAGGTATTGCGCTTTCCAGAAGCTTTGGACCCAGGTACCATACAGTAAATGGGTTATACATGCAGGGATAATTAGCAATGGCTTAGAGACCCCAAATCACTCAAGAATCTTCAATATGGATATCCACAATGTATCACCACAGTTCTGATGGGAATGGACTCGCCTTAGATAAACCGTATCTCCAGGTTTAGGCCAGTATGTGAAAACAAGCCAAGCAGTCACACAGTGTAAAACCATTTATAAAACATTTATTCAAAATGTTACAGAACACTTACAGCTGACATCTTCCCTGGTGTTTCTTCCAGGTTTGCGGGCTACGGCGCTGTGAGTCACTCCCGCGCATGCGTGCCAGAGCCGCTATTTGCAGCATGGGCTATGAATGATGTCATCGGCTGCATGCACTTGTAATATCTCCTAAACTGTGCAAGTTTAGGAGATATTCACAGTACCTACAGGTAAGCCTTATTATAGGCTTACCTGTAGGTACAATTAAAGAAGAAGTCTTTACTTCCTCTTTAAGGAACACAGGACAGATGTAACACACAGAGATCAAGTGTGCACAGGGGACTGGCTCTGCAGTAATTATTTCTCATCCAGTTGAAACTGGCTTTATGGAAGTTGTATGCACCACATAGGATACAGCAGCAGTGACTGACATCCCCTAAAACTCAGGGGAGCATATCTAAAGATAGCGATAGATGGTTAGTTTTTTCTTGATCAGCAATTTGGCTGATCAAAAAAAAAAAAAGGAAATTGGATTCCCCCATCCACACATTCAAGGTGGAGGAAGGAATCCTCCATGCTGTGCTATTGTATTCCAACAGCAGGACTGCTCTGCTGTCAGAACACACCAATCAGCATTGCAGGCAATTGGCCGAAGAGCTGATTGAACAGAAATTGTTTGAACAGTTCCATTTCAGAGGAGCTGATCACTAGGTCAACTCCTCTTGAATGGGAACTGCCATAGATGGATCAAAATTCAGCTGGTCCTTGCTGAACTGGCCGAATTTTGATCCATATATGGCCAGCTTTAGGAAGTCATGGGAGACCGGATGTCTGCAGATAGGAAGTATGCCTGCTGCAATACCCTTGCAAATTCAGATACACACAGTATGGGGGGGAAGAGAGAGAGAAAATTTTAGAACAGCATGGGTTTCCACAAGGCACTAGAGATGGAAGCAGATTAGACAGAAACTGGCGAGGCTGGAATTCTGATTCAAGCAATATCACAGTATAAAATAAATAGCAATGTTTGCTCTGAGTTCTAAACTGATAAATTATGTGCTGTTTAATGGTAATGCTCATTATCCTTGCTGGAAGACTTGGGATAAAAAATTGAGTTTTGTGAAGCCACTACCCTCTTAAATAATTTAGGGAGCTAAAAGGGGAGTAAAGCAAAACCTGTTAGAGCAGTAAAGTTAAGGCCAGATTGTGGTAGGGTAAGAAAAAAAAGTCATAAAAGAAAAGGAAAGGCATGGAGACAGGGAAAAAAGTAGGCTAGTTATTACTAGGAGACAACTGTAGACAGGCTTATTGAAGGAAGAAGTATCCAAAGATGATATAGATTGTGTTTCTACAGTACAACTACTGAAGTAGTAGAAACAGTGGGTAAAACTGTCAGGGTTATAGCCACTACTATCAATGATGATATAGCCTAGAGTAAGAATAAGCAGAAGAGGTGCCTTCTGTTATTGCCAAATCGTTTCCAAAACAATTCCTAAAATTACATAGAAATCCCATTGCCCTGGGGAGGAGTCAAAGAGGTTTAGGAAGTGGAACTGGAAAGTATCATTTGTAAAGCTAAGAGGGGCCCTCTGGTGACAGTAGTAAAGGTAGTGACAGGAGACCTGGAGGAATTCTGCCTCTTGTATGCCACTGATGACTTCAGAAGATAGTGGAGGTAAAGCCACACTTTTACCGGCACTCCCTCTCTTCACAAGGGGGAAGTGATCCATGTAGTTTGGGTAGACACCCAGGTAGTGAGGATGTGGGTTTAACTGACTATTGGGGAGGGACCAGCTTTTTCAATAAATGTGTTGCTATCTGGGTTACCTGACAATATTTTTGGGAGTGCTACAATACTAAGCCAGTCAATGTACGAATAGGTTGGTGAAGGTCATGGTCAAGTCTTTCAAAATTGACCAATACCTAAATTTTTTTTTACCAGAGAAGCCAGTTTGTCTCAAGCAGTACAAACTGCCTGAGACCAGAGCTAGAGATGTGGAGAGCCAGATGGTACACATCTCCACATATGGTGGTCTTTCTCTAAAACAAGACCATTTTGGAAGACCACCTTTCTTCTAAGCAAACTTATAATGGGCAGGGCGTGGCCAGAGATGGCCCTCCTTTCCATGATACCTGGTACGATTAAAACTATTAGGAAGAGTCTTTTCTGATTCCTGCTTATGGTGGAAAACCTCTAGCACACTGACCATTCAAGAGTGGGTTACTGAACTGCACTCCATTGTGAAAGTGGAAGAGTTTCTGGCTATTAAATATATATATATTAAATTTCGATAATGATTCTCCTGAGACCTTGCCCTTTCTTGGAATCCAGGCCACCAATACTGAACGCTAAGAACAGCTGGTTGGACTCTTCTGTTGGATGCTTTACCCTCTCCTCTTCTTTCCTCTCCCCTCTTGTTTTTTTTTTTTTTTTTACAACTCTCCTCTTTTGTCTCTTCTCTAGATCCCCTCTCTTTAGTTTAACATCAGGAAAGGTGGCTTTATGCAAAACTTTACCCCAGTCCCAAGCAAAATTTCGGCCATATGGAATGACAGTTACAGTTAGTCAGGTTGAAAAAAAAAAAAAAAAAGACACAAGTCCATCTAGTTCAAACAATAAAAGGGAAAAAAAATGACAATCCTATTTACACAATCCTATACCCACAGTTGATTCAGAGGAAGGCAAAAAAAAAAAAACATTCTTTCCCGATTCCCCAAGAGGCAATCGGATATTCCATAAAGAAATCAGATTTGTCTGACAACTTCTGTCTTTCATGAATCCATGCTGTCTGTTGCTTAAAATATTTTTATCCAGCAAGAACTCATCTATGTGGTATTACATTAGGCTCTCCAGTATCTTCCCAACTATAGAAGTTAAACTAACTGGTCTATAGTAACTTGATAAAGACTTTTTAAATATAGGCACAACATTGGCTTTACGTCAATCCAGTGGATCTATTCCAGTCATTAAAGAGTCCCTCAAAATTAGAAACAATGGCTTTGAAATGACAGAGCTCAGTTATTTTAGGATACATGGGTGTATGCTATCTGGTCCAGGTGCTTTATTTACCTTAAGGCTGTCTAATTATTTCTCCACTATATCGATTTTGAGCCATTGTGGATCATTTGGGGCTGTGTCAATACCATCCCCATTATGGACATGAGCTCCCCTATGCTCCTTTGTATACACAGAGCTGAAGAAGGTATTTAATACATTTGCCTTCTCTTTATCCCCAGTCACCCACTCTAGATTTTTTTGTGAAGGGCCTACATGCTCAGACCTGACCTTTTTACTATTAACCAAATCAGCTGTAGAAAGTTTACCCACCTTTATGACCAGGCCATTTTTTGTGATATGGCACTGTGTTATTTTAACTGACAATTGTGCGGTCGTGTGACGCTGTACCCAAATAACGTGTCCTTTTTTTCCCCCAAAATAGAGCTTTTTTGTGGTATTTGATCACCTCTGCCGTTATTTTTTTCATTATAAACAAATAAAGACTGACAATTTTGAAAAAAAAAAAAATATATATTTTTTGCTTTCTGCTATAAGACATATCCAATTAAAAAAATGTAAAAAAAAAAAAAACAAATTTCTTCATCAATTTAGGCCGATATGTATTCTGCTACACATTTTTGGTGAAAAAACAAAATCCCAAAAAGAGCATATTGATGGGTTTGCACAAAAGTTATAGCGTCTACAAACAATGGGATATATTTATGGAATTTTAATTAATTTTTTTATTTTGCTAGTAATGGCGGTGATCAGTGACTTATAGTGGGACTGTGACATTGCAGTGGACAAATCGGACAATAAGTGACACTTTTTTGGGGAACCAGTGACACTAATACAGTGATCAGTAGGGATGATCGAACGGTTCGGGTCGACCATCGGTTCGACCCGAACATTGGCTGTTCGAGGTTCGGCCGAATTCCGAACTTTTTGCTGAAAAAGTTCGGAATTCGGCAACCAGAACCGACCAAAATGCAATGGGACAGGAAATGGGCTTTAAAAGCCCGTGATTGGACCAGAACCATCAGTAAAAACCAATTGAGGGGGCAGGAGAATGCTAGGAATGTGATTGGAGTGACTAGGGGGTCCAGAGGCCAATCATTAGTGAATACGCCCCCCAGTATACAAGATAGCCCCAGCCAAATTACTAGCATTGTAATACAGGGACATGGAAGAGAGTGAAAGCAGTTCTGTTACTTCTGCTACAAAGTGTCATTTAGTAATTTTTAGTGTGAGGAAAGGGATATTTAGTGTAGTTAGGGTGCTATTTTCCACTTTAGTTAGCTTTAATAATCTAGTTTCTGTAGGGAAAGTGTTAAGTGTAAGGGGACCGTAGTGTAGTGTAGGGTTAACTGACTGCTATGGCAGGGTGACAAAACCCTTCCATGTCAGGGTGACCGCTATAGAGAAAAGATTGTTTCTCTTAGGTCACTTACAGAACAGCGATATGGCTTCTCGACGGTCAGCCTGCTTTTTGCTGCAGGCATTCATAGGGCTTTTTTGAGGACATGTTTGGAGTCAGGCATGACATCTGAACTTCTGAATAGGGGTATATATACACACACATGTATGTATATATACACCTACACATACATAGGTGTGAAAGTAGCAGAACACTATGCTTGCGCTAATGAAATAATTAACAGGCATATGTCTCCGCTCCTATCACACCTATATATGTGTATATATACATACGTGTGTGTGTGTATATATACCCCTATACAGAAGTTCAGATGTCATGCCTGCCTCCAAAGACCCCAAAAAAATGCTCAAAAAAAAAGCCTGCAATAACACCTGGGCGTTTTTTTTGGCGCAGGCGTTTTTTTGGGCATTTTTTTGGGGGTCTTTGGAGGCAGGCATGACATCTGAACTTCTGTATAGGGGTATATATACACACACATGTATGTATATATACACCTACACACATATAGGTGTGAAAATAGCAGAACACTATACTTGCGCTAATGAAATAATTAACACCAATATGTCTCCGCTCCTATCACACCTATATATGTGTAAAATACATAGAAGTGTGTGTGTATATATACCCCTATACAGAAGTTAAGATGTTTTGCCTGCCTCCAAAGACCCCCAAAAAATGCCCAAAAAAACGCCTGCGCCAAAAAAAAACGCCCAGGTGCGTTATTGCAGGCTTTTTTTTGGGCATTTTTTGGGGGTCACTCTGTGTGTAACACATCTATATAAAATATATGAGTTTCACTTTTTGAATTGAATTACTGAAATAAATTAAATTTTTGATGATATTCTAATTTTATGAGATCCACCTGTACAGTATATATACTGTATTATATTCTGATATCTACAATGGAAAAAAAAATATCTTTATATTGCCTAGAAGTAAAATGCCTAGTCATTTTACTTCGGTTTGTAAACAAAAGTCATCTGTATCAGACCCTTATCCTAGATGAGTATCTGATATAGATATCAATAGAGGACCCCCACATAAAAAAAACAGCATGCAGTTCTCTCTATTTAAGGGGAACCCCACAGACAAAACAAGGACAAAGTGTGGTATCTTGCCAAAAATTCATTCATACCTCCTCCCCATACAAGACCACAGGAAGAGGAGGGCCCCACCTGGCAATACACCTTGTCCACATGTTGGCAAGCATGGCAGTTTTGGGGGGGCTTATCAGAATCTATGTACCTCTTATTTCCCATGTGAATAAGTTAGGGGTACATAGCTCACCTACTCATTTACACATAAAAAGGAAACTTTGAATAAAGTTACTTACACAGCTTTTGACAAGTCCTTTATTTAAAAAAAAAAATGCC
Source organism: Pelophylax lessonae (assembly GCF_965119305.1). Taxonomy (NCBI): domain Eukaryota; kingdom Metazoa; phylum Chordata; class Amphibia; order Anura; family Ranidae; genus Pelophylax; species Pelophylax lessonae. Next base: position 113,710,836 of record NC_138773.1, on the reverse strand, counting down.
CACATTGTACAACCATTGGCAATCACATTATCCAGTGATACAGATCCACGACAACCATTACCAGCCCAACGAGGCCCTCTGGGCAGTTCCGGTTTGCTCTCTTAATGTTTCACAAAGGCTAACACAATTGTATATACTACTGAGAGTGTATTATACTCCCCACAGATTACATGCTATGGGATGGGCATCCACCCCACTGTGTACCAGGTGCAAATGGAATCATGGAGATTTGATTCATCTACTGTGGAGATGGCTCAACCTACACCCCTACTGGAGGGGGGTGCTGGGCACTCTCAATGGGATATTTCAGACCTCTATTCCTCTGGATCCAAAACCATGCCTGCTCAACCTTTTAGATGATTATGATTTAGAAGGGTATACCAAAGAGGCAATGACGCAATCCTTATTTCCAGCATGCAAATTGATTATGATGCACTGGAAATCAGAGAATCCTCCTGCGGTAGGGGAGTGGCTCAATGCTGTAGGCAATACGCTCAGAATGGAAAAAATATTCTATCAACATAGAGGAAACACACACAAGTTTGAGAGATTGTGGGAACCATGGCTGGACACACCTGAGCTAGCCCGGTGGATCTGATCATGGATAGACTACTAGGTGGAAACGCTGTATGAGCAGGATAAAGACAAGCTACTGAAAGAGGTGGAGGATTGGATGTTGGAGATATTTGTTATACTGGGAGGGGGAGAGTGTCATATCTGTTATATATGTGTCTGGAAAGTGTGTATGGTACCGACATGGTTTTGTTTTCTATTTTATGTACTGCAATATTGCAAAAAAAAAAAAAAAAATCCTGCCGACCAAAGAAAACATCCTATCCTGATGCTGACAATATTTGGTCAGTGATGCAATCTCTCTTCCTACTTTGTTTACATGGCTGGGGGATTAAGGGGCAGTTAATAAATGGGGCTGAGTGATGTCACTGGTTACTAAGGATGCAGCGGGTGCTGATAACGTCACTTTTTTTTTTAGCAGTCATTGACAGATAAAAGGCTGTCCTAAATCCACTTCTGCTCCAGAAGATTTTACCCCATTCATGACAAGGCCATATTTTGCTATGCGGCACTGCGCTACTTTAACTGACAATTAAGCGATCATGCAATGCTGTACTCAAACGAAATGTACACTGCTCAAAAAACAGTTTTTATTCAGCGTATATAATCAATAGATTAATACCCGCGCTGTGATGTATAAATAGTGAGAATAAAAAATGATATGTTAAAACCTGAAGCTGCTGCTCACTAGGTAAAACACCAGAAAAAGCTAAAATTCATATAAGGCAGCGCTAGCAGGTAAAAAACTATATATATATATACAGTGCTAAAGTGTATATAAAAATAAATCATGTGACTGTGATCAAAATATTAAAACACTAAAACTTATATAAAATAAAGTGCATTTGTGATCATCAAATATAAAAATCCATAAATATTAAAGTGCAAAAAATAGATATCACATCATGTGTCCATGGTACAACAATATGCAAGGTGCAAAATATATAATAAGGTGCAGTCCAAAAAGGTTTCCTCCAAAGAAACTAAAGTGCTGGAAAGGTGCTCAAATCCATATAAGTGCCCAAGTGCTCTTCAGGAAAAAATCCCCCTATGGGGATGCACTCACCAAATTCTGGATATAAATGAGACTTTAATCCATCTATCCTGCCAAGGGATATCATATCTGTTTAAATGCAACCTCTTGGCAAATAGGATATCCCTTGGCCGGATGGATGGATTGGATACAACCTTTTATAAATGGCTCCTTTAATTGGTCCTCTCCTCTCTCTCCCCAAAATTGATTCAAAAGAAAGGGAAGAAGCCAAACATAGTGAAGCCCGTAGGTGTTTATTATAATCAAAATTAAAAAATGGTACTCACAAACGTAGCATAATATTCAGCATTGGTATAGCAAACACTGCATGTCACTCCACTTCCGTGTACGCTGCCGGCGTGCGTTCCACGGTGGTTACAGGAAATGACGTCATGATGCTCCGCTGCCCGGAAGTGCATCGACGCGTTTTGCCCGCCTTAATGGGCGTTATCAAAGACAACGCCCATTAAGGCAGGCGAAACGCGTCAAAGTGGAGTGACATGCAGTGTTTACCAATGCTGAATATTATGCTACGTTTGTGAGTACCATTTTTTAATTTTGACTATAATAAACACCTACGGGCTTCACTATGTTTGGCTTCTTCCCTTTCTTTTGAATCAATTGTTGGGGAGAGAGAGGAGAGGAACCATTAAAGGAGCCATTTATAAAAGGTTGTATCCAATCCATCCATCCGGCCAAGGGATATCCTATTTGCCAAGAGGTTGCATTTAAACAGATATGATATCCCTTGGCAGGATAGATGGATTAAAGTCTCATTTATATCCAGAATTTGGTGAGTGCATCCCCATAGGGGGATTTTTTCCTGAAGAGCACTTGGGCACTTATATGGATTTGAGCACCTTTCCAGCACTTTAGTTTCTTTGGAGGAAACCTTTTTGGACTGCACCTTATTAAATATTTTGCACCTTGCATATGGTTGTACCATGGACACATGATGTGATATCTATTTTTTGCACTTTAATATTTATGGATTTTTATATTTGATGATCACGAATGCACTTTATTTTATATAAGTTTTAGTATTTTAATATTTTGATCACAGTCACATGATTTATTTTTATATACACTTTAGCACTGTATATATAGTTTTATTCAGCGTATAGCATCAAGTCAATGAAACTCCTCGGATATTGATCTGGTCACTTAATTACATATAGTTACATAGTTACATAGTAGGTGAGGTTGAATAAAGACAATAGTCCATCCAGTTCAACCTGTGTAGGTGTGTGTGACTGTAATCATCTAACATAGCCCTTAATCTCCTGATCCTTGAGATGCAAGTTTAAGAGTCTTTTGAAAGTCACCATACTTCCCGCAGAAACCACCTCTTGTGGTAGACAATTCCACAATCTTGTAGCCCTAACAGTAAAGAACCCTCCTCGTTGCCTGAGGTTAAAACACTTCTCCTCTAATCGCATTGTATGTCCTCGAGTCCTCATGCAATTCCTTCGAATAAACAGCTTTTTTTCCAAGCTGAGATCCCCATTAAGATATTTATAAATTGCTATCATGTCCCCTCTCAGACGTCTCTTCTCCAGGGAAAATAAATCGAGCGATTGCAGCCGCTCTTCATAATTAAGGTCCTCCAACCGCCTAATCAGTTTAGTTGCCCTTCTCTGGACTATCTCCAGCTCCAACACATCCCTCCTGAGGACTGGTGACCAGAACTGGACAGAATACTCCAGATGCGGTCGGACAAGAGTTTTATAAAGTGGAAGGATTACAGTCTTATCTCTGGAATACATCCCTTTCTTTATGCATGCTAATATTCTGTTGGCTTTGGAAGCCGCCGCTTGACATTGCATGCTGTTGCCTAATCTATCATCAACCAAGACTCCCAGATCTTTCTCCATTTTTGATTCCCCCAAGGGTTCCCCCCCTAACGTGTATTGTGTTTTTATGTTTTTAGTCCCCAAGTGCAGAAAACTTACACTTCTCCACGTTAAACCTCATTTGCCATGTCTTTGCCCACTCCGTAATTTTGTCCAGGTAATTCTGTAGGATATCTGCTTCATGCTGTGCAGTTATTGCCCTGGCCAATTTTGTGTCATCTGCAAAAACTGATATTGAACTACTGATCCCGTCCTCAATGCTGTTTATGAATAAATTGAACAAGGTTGGTCCCAGGACTGAGCCCTGGGGCACCCCGCTTACTACCTCAGACCAGTCTGAGTATGCGCTGTTTATTACCACCCTTTGGACACGGCCTTTTAGCCAGTTCCGTATCCAAGAGCAAACCCTGCTGTCGATACCTGCAGATGTTATTTTATAAGTTAAGCGCTTGTGGGGAACTGTATCAAACGCCTTAGCGAAATCCAAGTACACCACATCCACTGGTCTGCCCCTATCTAGCTCACAGCTCACCTCCTCGTTGAATGCTAAGAGATTGGTTTGACAAGAACGCCCATTTGTAAACCCATGCTGGTTACTGCTGATGATGTTGTTGTCTTTAGCATACTCTACGATATAGTCCCTTATCATCCCCTCCAAAAGTTTACATATTATTGATGTCAAGCTGACAGGCCTATAATTTTCCGGGATATGCCTCTGGCCCTTTTTGAATATCGGAATCACATTAGCCTTCCTCCAATCCCCTGGTACATCTCCTGTCCTAATACTGTCAGCAAAGTTCAGGAACAGTGGTCTGGATATAACCTTACTGAGTTCCTTGAGTACTCTCGGATGTACGCCATCCGGACCTGGTGATTTGTTTGTGTTAAGTTTATCCAGTCTTTCCCTGATTTCACCCTCTGTTAGCCATAGTGGCAAGTCCTGTGTACTACTACTAACCATACAGTCGGAAGTAGCGGGGGTTTTTAATCAGTTTCAGCTGCGTTGGTGTTAAGGAAATTAACAACAGGGACATTAGATGGGCAAGGATGAGACGACCCCCAAAACAGAATGATTTTACAAGTGGGGGCCACTGAAGTATTTTTCCCTACTCCTCTTTTCTAAGTGTTGTTCACTCATTTTGCATTTGGCTAGGGTCAGTGTCACTACTGGTAGCGTGAGGCGATACCTGGACCCTACAGAGGTTACACAGGCATTCCAACTCCTCCAAGATGGCACATCAATACGTGCTATGGTCAGAAGGTTTGCTTTGTCTCCCACCACAGTCTCAAGAGCATGGAAAAGATTCCAGGAGACAGGCAGTTACTCTAGGAGAGCTGGACAGGGCCAAAGAAGGACCTTAACCCATCAGCAGGATCTGTATCTGCTCCTTTATGCAAGGAGGAACAGGATGAGCACTGCCAGAGCCCTACAAAATGACCTTCAGCAGGCCACTGGTGTGAATGTCTCTGAACAAACAAGCAGAAACAGACTTCATGAGGATTGCCTGAGGGCCCAACGTCCTCTAGTTGGCCCTGTGATCACTGCCCAGCACCGTATAGCTCGATTGGCATTTGCCATTGAACACCAGAATTGGTAGGTCCCCCACTGGTGCCCTGTGCTTTTTACAGATGAGCGCAGGTTCACAGTGAGCATGTGACAGATGTGAAAGGGTCTGGAGAAGCAGTGGAGAAGGTTATGCTGCCTGTGACATTGTTCAGCATGACTGGTTTGGTGGTGGGTCAGTGATGGTCTGGGGAGGCTATCCATGGAGGGACACACAGACCTCTACAAGCTGAACAATGGAATCCTGACTGCCATTAGGTATCGGGATGAAATCCTTGGACCCATTGTCAGACCCTACACTGGTGTAGTGGGTCCTGGGTTCCTTCTGGTGCACAACATAGCCCAGCTTAATGTAGCGAGAGTATGCAGCCAGTTCCTGGAGGATGAAGGAATTGATACCAACGAATGACCCCCATATTCGCCTGGCCTAAATCCAATAGAACACCTTCTGAAGACATTATGTTTCAGTTGATCCGACACTGCCAGTTTGCACCTCAGTATGTTCAGGAGCTCAGTGATGTCCTGGTCCAGATCTGGGAGGAAATACTCCAGGACAGCATCCTTTGTCTCATTAGGAACATGCATAGCATACAAGCACGTGGGGGCAATACAAACTACTCAGTACCATTTTGAGCTGCTGCAATAAAATTTCAGCAAAATGGACTAGCCTGCTGCATCATTTTTCCGGGGGGTCTTGGAATTCAGCCCTCTGTAGGTTGATCATTTTCATTTCCAACAAACGATGTGGCATCCGTTGATTCCGAACACATTACCCAGTCCATATCAGTATAGATATCCAGTATAATATTTTTCCCCATTGAGATCTGATGTGTTTTCAAAGTGTTCCTTTCATTTTTTTGATCAGTGTATGTTCAGCCTATAGGTCAGGACAGCAAGTCTGTTAGGTGCATATACATATTTGCATTGTATTTCTTCTTATATAGTTTGTATATAGTTGTATAGTTATTTTGTGAAGAAAAAGGGCATTTAATTAGCTTCTAACTAGTTTCCTGAAGTTGAGGATATTGATTAGCACTACAGATACAAATACAACATAAACTAAACATGAAACCCACTCCAAGATACAGAAACGTCTTCAAATAGCAAGGCCAGTACTTAAACCTTGCCTACATAGAGAGGGAAAGAAAAATGAATACCTAGCTGAAAAGGGAAGTGGATCCTAAGCTGGGAATCCTAAAAAGATCAGCAACCCCTTAGGAGGCACTAATAAGGACAGTGAATTTAACACAAACTCCTTGCATACCAGCTACAAGCCACAGGTGCATGAATTATTATTTAATACCTGAAAATAGGTTTCTACTTGAAATGTAGCAAGTAAACCAGGCCCCTTTTCACTTTACTTCTGTAGGAGCTACAGTGCTGGAGCTGCATTCCATTGCCTCCTCTTTGGCAAGGTTATTTGACCAAAAGTATGATAACCACCTAAAAACAACCCACAGGCCTCAGTCAGCCCATAGAAGGAAGCAGCTATAATGTGTTCTTTGTAGGAAGAACTAAAATTAATGATATGGTATTATAAACCACAGACAAGTAAGTAGTAATAAACGTAAAGTGAGGAATTTTCAACCTACCTCGGAGACAGTGGAGGAAGTTTCAACAAGCAGCCAAGATATCATCTAATTACAGAGCGAGCTCAAAAAGCATTTTTTGCTAGTGAAACTGGTTTAGCCAGCAAGGAGTAAAGCAGTGAAAACAGGTGTGTGCTTTCTTTGCAACAAGAAAAGGAGAAACACGGCGCCTGGTATGATCCGATATATAGGGGAGATGCCTGTGCTTGAACCTTAGCAGCTCCTTTTGACGACTCCTGGGGTAAGAGTCCATTCAGTATAGCAACAGAAAGAGAAGGGAGTGCTTCTGGGTAAGCCTAACTCCATAAAGTCACAGATAAATTACTGTAGTGACAATACGATGTAGGTGAGGATATAACGAGTGAAGCTCCACTCCAGGATAATTATAAAATAATCCAGTTTATTGAGGGAATAAAAAACATCAAAGAACAATAGTAATAGTAACTTGCACTTGTAAAAGTGTCAGGCTGAGCCCGTTTGCTTACCCCACTGTATCCGATTGCTGTAGCTGTAGTCCTTGTCGAGAGCAAACATCCAGGCTCTGGCGGGAAGGATGTCCCTGGCGGTGGATGCGCAGTCCTTCAGGAGAGATGAAGCAATGCGGTGTGCAACTACGGGCAGCTAGTGAAGACAGTGGCGATGATGACGTCAATCAATCTAAATGTTACTTGTGGATTAGGGGGCAGAAAATCTGCCAATTTAGGATCTAATTTTAAAATGCTCCAGTGTTTATGGAAAAATCTTAGTAATTTTCGGGAAAACCCTTTTCTGTTAATTTTTTGACTATCAAACTGCCTTGTTCGATATAGTCTTCAGTTTTGGTGCAATTTTGTTGCAGCCTTCGAAATTGACCACTAGGGATATTATTTTGCCATGATGGATGATGGCAGCTGGCATAATGTAGATAAGAGTTGCCACTTCTGGGTTTACACTTTACAGTGATTCCTTGAGCTAATTTTATCGTCCTCATATGTTCGAATTCTAAGTCTAAAAACGCAAGTTGGAGTGGGTGAATAACGTATGTAAAATGAAAACATAATGTATTGTTATTGGAATGGGCTACAAAGGAGAAGTGCTTTCTTTGTACTCTCCAACGATCCTTGTGTAGTAGAGACAAAATGAGTGCCAAACAATATCATTGGAGTCCAATTTTTTTTTTTTTTTGTTATAGGTTGCATTACCAAAAAAAAAAAAAAAAGACAGCCAATGTATTTTGAGATCACAGATTTTTTTGATACATGTGGAAATAAAAAAAAAAAAAAAAAAGTCATAAGATATTTGGTGCTCATTTTGGCTCAACTATACAGACTTCAATTCTTGGGGAGCAGCCAAACCTAAGAGTCAATTTTTTCAACTGAAGATTTGTGTCCAGCCTCACATTTGTACTCACCTTTTGATTCTCTAGCAATATCACAGATGAGTTTCTGCCAGCAACAGGATCACTAGTGTTTCATAGGCCTTTGATCTCACTATCTCTGTGTATTCCCCAGGACAAGAGTAAGACATACTTTGACTAAAGAAAGTACAATTTTAATCCATTATATATATATTTTCACACATATACTTACTTACATACACACAGTATCTCACAAAAGTAAGTACACCTCGCATAGTTTGTAAATATTTTATTATATCTTTTCATGTGACACCACTGAAGAAATGACACTTTGCTACAATGTAGTGAGTGTACAGCTTGTATAACAGTGTATATTTGCTATCCCTTTCAAAGTAACAACACAGAGCTATTAATGTCTAAACCGCTGGCAACACGAGTATATCCCTAAGGGAAAATGTCCAAATTGGGCCCAAAGTGTCAATATTTTATGTGGCCACCATTATTTTCCAGCACTGCTTTAAGCCTCTTGGGCATGGAGTTCACCAGAGCTTCACAGGCTGCCACTGGAGCCCTCTTCCACTCGCCCATGACAACATCACAGAGCTGGTGGATGTTGGAGACCTTGCGCTTCTCCACCTTACGTTTAAGGATGCCCCACAGATGCTCAATTGGGTTTAGGTCAGGAGACATGCTTGGCCAGTTCATCACCTTTACCCTCAGCTTCTTTAGCAAGGCAGTGGTAGTCTTGGAGGTGTGTTTGGGGTCGTTCTGTTGATATACTGCCCTGCAGCCCAGGGGATGATGCGCTGCTTCAGTATGTCACAGTAAATGTTGCCATTCATGGTTCCCACAATGAACTATAGCTCCCCAGTCCCGGCCGCACTCATGCGGCCTAAAACCATGACACTCCCACCACCTGTAAATTGGGCTGTCTTGCATGAACTACTGTTTGAGATCTCCCCAAAGTGGCTCAATGATATTGAGGTCAGGAGACTGAGATGGCAGCTCCAGAACCTTCACTTTATGCTGCTCTAGCCAATGACAGGTCAACTTGGCTACCTGTCGACCAATGCCAGGTTGACTACCTGTTGTTGGAACACACTACCAATTATTGGAATGCACACCTAAGCAGCGCTCTCCACAAGCTCGTTGTAGCTTACTGTACTTATTTTATATGTAAGTGGATCTGTTTTTTTAAATAGAATTTACAATATTAGACTATGGAGATTTCTCTTATTAGATGCTAATTCGGCACAGAGTCATTTGGATTAGGACCCGGCCTTGCATCCAATATAGGATAGACATCCAATATCATAAGGAAGACAGGAATACTTACCATTTGTACACATGCTTGGATATCATTAAAGGTCCATCTATTTGTTCCGGTGAGTGGGGACACAGGAGGGGAGCACAAAGTGACACACCAGAGTCTGAATCACAACACCAGTACTAATCAATGAACTAACTCACCAGCACGTTTTCATTTGGAATTTCAAGGACTATTTTTTCACTCAGCACTTTACATAGTTACATAGTAGGTGAGGTTGAATAAAGACAATAGTCCATCCAGTTCAACCTATGTATGTGTGTGTGTTGAACTGGATGGATATAATTATTCATTTATTTATTTGATGTGATAAATTGCTTAAGTATTTATTAGTATTGTATTTTATAAGGAATTTTAAGGACTATTTTTCACTCAGCACTTTAGATAATTCCCATTTATTTGATGTGTTTCGTTTATGTATTTTTTCACTTACTAGCATTGTTTTATACATCCTATGGATACTGGAGGGATACCTTTCTACCCATAATCAGAACACATTTTCCACCAATTTTAATATAGCCATTTGCATTTGTCACTTTATAGATTTAGAATTTTGGCACAGAGGAGCAGCGCTAATATCCACACCTTTACACTGCTTTAACTTCTTGCTGCCCGCCCACTGTAGGATTACTGCGGCAGGGTGGCTCGGCTGCGCAAAATCACGTAGTACTGTGTGACTTCGTGCCGTCGGAACCGCGCTCCCGCTGCGTTTAGACACAGTAGGAGGCAGGCCGCTGGAGGAGCACCGGCGAATGCCGCCAGCCTCCCGCAATCGTCAGATAAACTGACAGAAGACCCGCCTGCTTATGTAAACAAAGCAGGCGAGTCTTCTGTCAAACAGGCAGGGAGAGATCAGAAGTTTCAGCTAAGTTGAAACTTTGATCTCTGCACCTGTCACAGAACCATTCCCCCACACAGTTAGTAAGCATGTTTAGGTACACATTAACCCCTTTGATCACCCCCAGTGTTAACCCCTTCCCTGCCAGTGTCATTTATATAGTAACAGTGCATATTATTTAGCACTGATTACTGTATTAATGTCACTGGTCCCCAAAAAGTATCAAAAATGTCAGTTAGGGGCCCAAGCTGTCCACCACAATGTCTCAGCTTTGCTAAAAAAAATGCTGCTCACCGCCATTACTAATAAAAAAAAAAAAAAAAAAAAAATTCCAAAAA